>NW_012109474.1:381538-395663 GCF_000951045.1 Mandrillus leucophaeus | reverse complement strand
CATATCCTCTGTATCTATAACTGGGCTCGGCAATATTGCATGCATGGATGGATGGATCATGCATGGACGGATGGATGCATGGATGGATGGATGGGTTGATGAGTGGCTAGATGGACAGATAAACAGACAGATGGATTTCCACTATTGGGACACTCTTTTGCATCCCCATTTTACAATTAGGAAGCAAAAAGAAGTCAAACACTCTTGTAAGGTGCTGGTGTCCTTATTGTCTCAGGAACTTGTCACCTCATCCCAGTCTCTGTCTTCCTGTAGGTTAGTCTATGTTACCTAGAAGTTCTGCCTCTTTCCCTCCTGTCTATCCAAAATCCTTCAAGATTCAATTCAAGTCCCACTTCCCCTGCAAAGCCTCCTCTGACCAGATCAGCTTACTCTTCTCTCTCCTTTTCCTGAACTTGCCAATAGTGAATCTCTGTCACATCGTTTGACTTTTGGTTGATAACTATGTTATGTATGCATCTTATTTCCCCAGTCTGATAGCAGAGAATGGGTTCTAGGCTTCCCTTACATCCCCAAGCATGAAGCTAGGTACATGTGCCTACCGTGCAAAGAATGCAGAAAATACTTTTTACTCCTAATGACAAACATTAGTTGCTAATGTTATTTCTAATAATAAAAGTTGACATTTATTGAGTGGTGCCAGGCACTGCACTGAGCACTTTAAATACATTATCTCATGTAAGCCTTATAATAACCTTAGAAGACAGACATGAGTATCTCCACTTTACAGATAAGAAAACTGAGTTTGAGAAAAGTTGCAATGCTTTTAAAACATAGACCCCAAATTCTTTAATGCTCCTCTCATGACAGGTGGGGCTCTACATCCTCTCCCTTCAAATCCGGGTGGGCTTCTGACTGCATCTACTAATAGAGTATGGCAAAAAGTGATGCTCTGTGACTTCTGAGGCTGAGTCGTGGAAGACCAGGCAACTTCTACTTTGTTCACTGGAACCCAAGTACTTGGAGAACTGAGCCTCTGTGTAAGAAGTTCCACTGCTCTGAGGTTGCCATGTTGTAAGGAAGCCCAAACCCCACGGAGAAGCCACAGACAGATGCTCTAGTCACAGATCATAGTCTTTGAGTCATTCTAGTCCAGGAGCCAGACATGTGAAGGAAAGAGCTTAGATGATTCCAGCCCCAGTCTTCAAGATATTCCCAGCTTTCAAGTCTTCCAGTGAGGCCTCAGACGTATGGAGTAGAGACAAACCATCCCTACCACACCCTTTTCAAATTCCTAACTCATAAAATTCATGAGCATAATATAGTAGTTATTTCAAGCTGCTAAATTTTGAGGTGATTTGCTGTGCATCAATAATAACTAGAAGTTCATTTGACTTGCCCGAGGTTACCCAGCTAGTAAGTGGCAAAGCTGGGATTCAATCTCAGGTGGTCTGACTTCAGAGCTCATCTTCTGGAACTGCATAACAAGCCTCCCAATACATGCTTGGGTTAAGCTGGCATGCAGTGTCCCATGTGGCTGATCTCAGATTCTGGAAAGTGGAAGACGGGCCCTGAAGAAATAAGGCTGGGGCAGGGGCCCCGGTGGGTCTCTGGAGAGGAGGAAGGTGGCATACAGCAGGTGTGACATGAGGCTCTGACTCAAATACAAGATTTTGTAAGTCCTAGGCAGCAAAAGGCAACAAGAGGGCACCTGATGGGGAAAGAAAGCAAAAGTATCAATGCAGTTTGTGCATGAGGTGCAGGCATGGAGTGGAGAATGGTAACAGGGAGCTGGTGATTCCTCAGGACTCATGAATTTGATGTAGGAGAGAAAGCTGGGCCAGACAGCTCCATGACAAAAAGCTGAGGGAAAAGGATGTTTGAATGCAGACAACAGAGATGACCCCCTCTGTCCTCTGCCCATCAGGACCCTCCACAGAATCTGGCTGCTTCTTTGGGTGTGGACTGAGCTTTCTCCAGCCTTACATGAAGGCCCAGGCAGAGCCCCACTGCAATCCTGCAGATCTCCTATTCACTGACAACTCCCTTTCTCTGACCAGTCTCCTTCCAACTTAGGGATAGCATCATCCATTTATTCTTTCCTTCGTTCAATATTTAGGACCTGCTTCCTATAGGGTAGGCTCTGTTCTAGACGCTGGGGACAGAGACCAAAGTAAAAATAATGAGCTCTTTCCATTGAGTTACCAGGCAACAAGGTAAGGGCTGTGATGGAGGTGTTTTGTGGACCTGGAAACAGGGATTCCCCACCCCTGTGAGGCTGATGACTTGACACCCTCTTCTAGCTACTGGTATTTTCATTTTCCAAGTACTTTCAATTTGATGATGCCTGTAGCCTTTTCTTTTCTTTGGGCTCTTAGAATGACACTATGCAGAATTTCTGTAAAGTTGTCTTCAGTCAAAAGTTTAAAATAGTAGCTCCACTCTCTTGGACAGTGATGAAAAATCAGGGAGTCATTTGCTCAGACACAAACACTATGACCCCTGGATCATAACCCACAGCCATGTGTTTCTACAGTCAAAAATGGTACACATACAATAAAACTTCACATTTTACATATTGCTGTATAATTTTAAGGCTCTTCCATAGTCATCATCATTAGTTGATCCTGACTTCCCCAAATGAAAGGTGGAATAGGTGCTGTTTCCTGAGTGACTTAGTCCATTCAGGCTGCTGTAACAGAATACCATAGATTGAGTGGCTTCTAAACAATGGGAATTTATTGCTCATACTTCTGGAGGCTGGGTAGTCCAGATCAAGGTGTTGGCAGATTGAGTGCCTGGTGACCTGCTTCCTGGTTCACAGATGGTTGTATCTTTTTGTGTCTTCTCATGGTGGAAAGGGTGAGGGAGCTCCCTGGAGTCTCTTTTATAACACTAACCCCATTCGTGAGGGCTCTACCCTCCCAAAGGCTCCAGTTCCAAATTCCATCACCTTGGGGCTTAGATTTCAACATGGGAATTTTGGAGGGACATAAACATTCAGTCCATAGCACCGGGTTTACAGCTTGTGAAACTGCATGCGACAGTTAAGCAACCGACTCAAGGTTCACACACTGGGCAGTGGTGGAAACACGGTTGGGATCTGGCTGGAGACAGGACATCCTGAGTTTCTGCTGCACACACAGCCCTTCTGAACAGAATGATGACTCCTTCCCCAGGCTGCTGCGCTTTGTGCCTCTGGATCAGCTATCCCAGGCCGACAGATCTGCCAACTGTTCTTTCCATAGCGCAAGGCTGCTGCTGGAGGAAGCTAGTTTCCTGACAAGGGTCTTTGTGAAGTTCACTGGTCAGTAACACACCTGGTAAAATGCCAAAGCCTGGGCACCAACATGAGATCAGACGGGAACCTAGGGGAACTTTGCTGGGGTTACCCGAATAAGGGCAATCCTATGCCTTCATGTATCTTGAACGTAAGTGAACATGAACAAGAGGCAGACAGAAGCGGGTGAAGGGCACGGACTCTAAGCCTGGCTGCTGGATTAAAAGCCTGCTTTGCCACCTACCAGCTGTAAGGCCTTGGGCAATCACTTAAATCTCATCTGTTTCCTTATTTGTGAAATGGGTTGTGACAACATCCACCTCATAGAATTGTTATGAGGATTAAGCGAGTTAATACTTATTAAATGCTGAGGGCAGTTCTTGGCATGTGGTAAGTTATTTATAAATAACTTGAATTTGTTAAATAATGATGGACCCTCTAAGGCAGTGATCTCCAACCTTTTGGCACCAGGAGCCAGTTTCATGGAAGAGTTTTTCCACGGACAGCGGGTAGGGGATGGTTTTAGGATGAAGCTGTTCCACCTCAGATCATCAGGCATTAGATTCTCGTAAGGATCACACAACCTAGATCCCTGGCATGCGCAGTTCTCATAGGACTCCCGTGAGAATCTGTTGCCACCACCAATCTGTCAGGAGGCAGAGCTCAGGCTGTAATGCTCTCTTGCCCACCCCTCACCTCCTGCTGTGTGGCCCAGTTCCTAACAGGCCACAGACCAGTACCAGTCCATGGCCCAGGGGTTGGGGACTCCTGCTCTCGGGGCCAGGCACTGTTCTAGTACCATGGCAAATGGAGGGCCAGGACATGCCACTGACCCCAGGGAGCCTACAACCTGCCCACTGCCTGCATCCATGTGAGATCATGGCCATATCCTCCACTGGACTCTCCATGTCAAATATTTACTGTGACATCTCCTTCAACAACAAATTATTTAACAACTGGTGGTATGAATGAGAGTTAAATAACCTTAATGTCAGGGATTAGGAGATGGGAGTCAGGAAGGATAGGATGAGGTCCCTACCTATGGATGTCAGCAATGAAACCCAGACTGAGCACTGTTAGTCTCTGTCTCTATCCCTTCCAGCAGGACAGCCACTAGGCACCTGCAGCTATTAAGTACTTGGAATATGGCCAGTCCAAACTGAAATGTGCCGTAAGACTAGAACCAAAACAGAAAGCATGCCAAATATCTAATTAGTACATTTTCATATTTATTCTATGTTGAAATGATAGTATTTTCAATACATTGGGTTAAATAAAATATACTATTAAAATTAAGTTCACTTGCTTCTTTTTACTTTTTAAAATATGGCTACTAGAAAAGTTTAAATTGCATCTGTAGTTGTGTTTGCGGCTCACTTTATTAGCCAAGTGCTGAATGACATGGGTCCCAGCAGACGAGTGAGCTGGGAAAGGATATATTCAACTTCCCTTAGGAAGACACTCACAGAGAAGGTGAGAGTTTGATGCAGGTTCCAGGGAGATGCTCTTTACTGTGTATCCAGTGCCTGACCAAGGTTCCGTTCTTACTGGGTGCTCATCTTTGATTTGTTGAATTATTGCCAAAATGTGACCTGGCTGTGTGGTGGGAGAGAGGACAGGAAAGCAAGCAGGCCTAGGAGCAGATGCTCTGAATTTAAATTATATCCCTTATACACCTGAAGATGCTAAAAGTAGAATAGCCAGCTGGAGCCCATTTCTCGCCAGGCGCAGGCAATGGCCGTCCATCTGGGGCTTTCTATTATGTTGAGTTGGCCTCCACTGAATCAAATTCTTTGAAGGACTCTGCTGATGCCAGCCTTGGTGCTTCCATTTTAAAGTGCTGTGTGAAGAAAGATTTGGACTTCATTGCCTCCTTTTCTTGGTGGCTGAATTGAGCCAGTTCCCACCTTCCCTGGACCACATCCCTACACCATCCGTGGGAGAAAGTTTAGGAAAAGTTGAGCTTCTGCAAATGGCTCTAAGGGAGGGAGGGGGAGGATTCAGTAAGACCAGGCTGGTGGCCGCCCTCAGAAAGCCAAGACTAATTCTGCAGTCTAGTCACTCCGTCAAACATTTAGTGTATCCGGGTGATTGTTCCCTGGTAGGCTGAGACGGTCTATCTGCTGGGCCTTTTGTCATGTTAACTGCAGCCGATCAATGGATTGAGGTCAGGACTTCTGATGTAGGTGCAAGCTTAGAGGGAAAAAAGTCTCAAAGATTCATTTTTTCTCGTCTGGTAACACTCCGGTCACTTATTTTTTCTCAGTTAGCCTCTGCCGCTCTAAAGTGGATATTGATCAGTGCTTTAATGCAAACCTGTCAAATTAATTTTGCAGACCTGGGATATGACTGGCCTAAAATTGCTTCTGCATCTGTTCTCTGCAGCAAGCCTATGAATTTTAATCACGGCCAGAATGGGTTGGTGGCTTTTTTTGTTAGAAACTTGAATAGGAAAGGTTTAAACTGTAAATGCCAGGGAATGATGCTGTTTTGTTCTTTTCAGAAACTCATGTGGTGGAGGTCAAAGAAATTATTATGTCGGGTGTATTCTTGGCAGATGCTGTGGGAAGCTTTGTGGGCTGGCTTTCTCCAGAGCTGCGCCCGGGGAGTGGTGGTGCCTCCATAAACACATGCAGTTGCAGAGCCACAGCTCTGGGGACTGGCGGGCACTGGGATGCCTGCACAGTTTGCCATCCTGGCCTGTAGCGCTATCCCTGTCTACTGTTTTTTGTTATCCAAGACAGCTTTACCTCCTGGGGGTGAAGGAGGCTTAGATTGCACTTTGGTTTGAAGATTTGGGTTCCAGACCTGGCTCTGCCTCACCTTCCCATGTCCTATGGGCAAGGTGGATATCTTTCTGAGACTCAGGTAATCATAGAAAATATTTAATGTCAAGAAACATCCTAAGGCCAGGCTCCTCCAGACAGGGCCATGCCATGTCAGCTCCCTACGCCCAGGAGTCCTGCAAGGGCAGGGTGGTCCTCAGTCACTGCCAATGGAGTTCTCACTGTGTCCCCTGCAGCTGCTGTCCTGAGTCCTCGTGGGAGGCTCCCCACCCCTCCACACCTCAGATCCTGGGCATGGAGCCAGAGCTGACACCCCCACTGTCATACCCACTGCTGGCCACCACTACCACTGCCACCAGAGTGCCTTCCTGCTGCTTGCACTCCCTGGGCACTTTCCCCAACTGGACTACTGAGGCCAGATGGCCCTTTTGCAGGGAAGGGTGTTCCTGGCATCCCCACTTCTCTGGGAGAGGGTGGCACATCTGCCCCAACCACCCAGGGGCTCTGTCCCTCCCCTCTGGTGGCAGCTCCCCTCCCCACAGACAGTCATGGCAAGTTCACTCAGCACAGAATCAACCAACTACAACCCTAACCGTATTTGCCCTTCACTGAACATCATTATCATCTATTTATTGAGTAGCTATTATGTGCCAGGCTCTGTTCTCAGTGCTTTTCATACATTATCTAACTTAATGCTCGCAAAAAAGATGCAAGGGAGGTGCTGTTATCACTCCTGTTGCTGGGAAGGCGACTGAGGCACAGAGGTAAGATGATCTCACCAACTTGCACAGCTCACTCGTGGTGATGCTAGGTTTGAACTCAGGCCACCTGGCTCTAGCAACCACCTTGTGATCTGCACTGTCTGTCTGTCTGCCATATTCGGGGAAGCACACGATGTGGTGACACCTTATCTGGGTCCCTGATTGTTGTATCTGTGCTATTTTTACTTCCCCAATAAAACTCCAAACTTGAGGATGTCACTCCTCCTATTTCTTAATACTCAAATAGATAAATGAAGGTGAAGAACCACATGATCACAGAGAACAGGCCAGGGAAGTGTTTGGGGACAGCTTTGAAGGCAACTCTGATGAATTCAGCTCTACAAAGTAAGGGGGAGAAATGGGTGAGGGATAGAGAGAAAAGAGAAGTGAAACAGAGGAGAGATAGGAGAAGAGAAAGGGGAAGGGAAGGGGAAGGGAGGAGAGGGCAGGGGAGCGGAGGGGAGGGGAGGGAATCATTTCATTTCACATGGATATATCTTGTCTCTCCAACTGTGAGGTCCCAGCAGTGGGAGGTTGGGAGGTGAAACCCCGCCTTCCCCCTGGACTAACGAACTGGAGGGGCTGGAAGACATGGAACTCAGAGCCAGCCGACGCTCCCAGGTCAGAGAACAGGGCATTGAGAGGCCCCTCAGGAACCCATGGGAACTCACATGAGGGCCCACGGGAGAGCAGCAGCTGGAAGGTTGTGGCTGAGGCATTATTGGCCTACCAGGGGTCAATAGAGAAACAACAGAGCCAACAGAGAGAGGACTCCCCAGCACCTGTAGCACCCAAGGGACACTTGTCTCCCTGGGACCTTCCTGGAGGAGCTGGACACTGAGGAGGGAAGGGACCTGGGTTTTCTCAGAGCCTGGCCAGCCTCCTCCTCCCCAATCCCATACCCCTATCATCCTTGCCCCAGACAACCCTCAAGAGAGTTGGGGTCCCTCTCAGACTGCACTGGGGAGAAGCAAAGAGATGTTGTTCAAACTGAACTTGAAGTTATACTTCGAACTGAACAGGATTGTCCTTACGGAAAGTGATCAGAAAGTTATGGAATGTAAGTTGTCATTGAAGAATGGAGGTAGGAGATCGAGCATAGTAGCTTTGTAATCATGCTCCCTCCTTTTCAGTGAGCACAGCTACCCCCCAGCCCAGAAACAGAGCTGCCTGTCTCACATATGGCTTTTAAACCTGAGAAAGGATCCTGATTGCACAGGTTTGGGGCAATACTCCGTCCCTCCCTGTGGACTGGGCACTGCGGGGGAAGTTCTGTAGGTAGGGGAGCTCAGCCCATCCCCAGAGGGCGGGGGAGTAGGGTAGGGGAAGGGGTTCTCTTATTAGAGAAGACAGCAGCAGGGAGCTTGGGGGTAGTCACCTGCATGGAGGGAGTCAATCCCAGTGTGAGTGTTTTGTGGCTGTGCACAGCTTTGTGCTGAGTTCCTCCATTCATTTGAAAGAAGTCAATGCCACTCCTGCCGGAACGGGGTCTCCAATCCTACCTCATCGCCTCCCGCATGTGAGTTGGGTCTCCCATGTCTGAGAACAGGCTCCTGTGAGGCCCCTGCCTCCTTCCCCAGCATCCTCCTCTATGCCAAGCAGAAAGCCGAGGAGGTGGGAGGTGCTCAGTGAATGCCTCGTGAATGAGTGTCTGCCTGAGTGAATGAATGACTCTATGAATGAAAGGAAAGGAAATGAAGAGCAATTAGACGCACACATACCCAGAGCTCACCTAACCACACAGCTTCCTGCCCTCCGCTCATCTGCTAAAAGCTTTGTGCCCATAATATCAGGTTTGGGCTCCTCAGTCCCTGAGGGGAGGGGCAAGGGGCTGCTGCTCTGTGGTCTGCAGGAGAAGGCACCAGGCTAGGGATCAGGGGAGTTGTCCTGCTGTTAATTACCTGTGTGACCTTGGGCAAGCCACTTAACCTGCCTTTGCTTCAGTTTCATGTCCATCAAATGGGGCTAATGCTCTCTGAGTGTTTACCCCACAACAGAGATGAGGGAAACAGACAAGATGAGAAAGTTAACAGCACTTAGACAAATCTAAAAGAAAAACAGTGAGGGAGAAGAAAGGCATTCTTATGACTCAGGGCCTCCATCGGGGGTGCATTTGATTACAGAGCTGGATGTTAGGGTGGTGTGTGGGGAAGGCAGGAAGGCCCTCCGCACCAAGGAACTTGCACTTTCAACGAAAATCCCCCAACATTCAGATGGGGTCCCGCCATGTGCCCAGCCCTAAGAGGAGAGAATTACAAAATGAAAGAATCCTGCCTGCCCTTAAGAAAAGATACACACCTGTAAACAATTGGATCTGCAAAAAGGGATCAGTTGTGTGTCACAGAAAATCAGTCAGTCCATAGATATTTGTTGAGCAACTACTACGTACTGGGTGCTGTTTTAGAAATTCAGGGTAAGAGGTGGACAGAGTCCTGCCCAAAGAGCTACACACCAGGGAGTGAATGAACACATAAACAAGCAGTCAGTAAATGAATGGGATGCTATCAGAGCCTGGTAAATGCTGTTAAAAAAAATGAATAGGGTAATGCTATAAAAAGCAGCTGAGGTGGAGTAGGAGGTTGCTTTAGTGGAATGATCACGGAAAGGGTCTGGGAGGTGATGACATTAGAGCCGAGGCACACAGATAACAGCCAGAGGACAGTGGAGGGAGGGCCCGGAAACAGGCGGTGTGCCTTGAGCACAGGGAACACAGGATAAGGAGGGCTGGGCCCAGCAACATCCACCTTTACTGGCTATGAGGAGGAGGGCAAGGCAGTGGGAACCCACTGGAGGCTTAAGTAGGGGTGGACATGATCTGAGAGAGAGAGAATGACCAAGCAAATGTGGCACAGTGATGGCAATGGATGGATACGGGTGATGAAGGCAGGAGAATTCTTGTATTTCTCTTGCAGGTTTTCTACTTGTTTGAAATTCTTTCAAAATAAGAAGATGAAAAACAAAAGACCACTTAGGTTTCTGGTGGACAGTTGATTGCAGGGGTTGGGGGAGGAAGGACGCCTGAGGAGGCTCTTGCAGGAGTCTAGGTGACTTGGACTAGGGGGAAGATGGAAGAGAGAGGTCATTTCCAGGTCATATTTAAGGAAGTTGTGTTTGTTTTGTATTGTTCCTACAACAAGTAACCACAAACGTGGTGGTTATCAACAACACAAATTTGTCATCTTATAGTTCTGTAGGCTAGAAATCCAACACAAGTGTCACTGGGCTAAAATCAAGATGTTGAGCTGTGCTTCTTTCTGGGGTCCCCAGGAGAGAATCCATTTTCTTGCCTTTCCAGCTTCCAGAGGCCTCTTCCCAGCTCTTGCACAGAACCTCCTGCTTACAGAACCAGAAAGGGTATTGACTCCTTCTCACGCTGTCATCTCTCTGACCACAGCCTAGAAAGGTCCTTGCTTTAAAGGACTCATGTGACAGTATCGGGCCCACCCAAACAATCCAGAATAATCTTTCCATCTCAAGATCCACAAATCTTCATCACATCTGCAGAGACCCTTTTGCCATGTAAAGGAAGATATTCACAGGTTCATGGAGATCGAAGTGTGGACATCTTTAGGGGCCACAATTCTGCCTACCAAAAGGGGGAACCATTAGAGTGAATTGGACTGGATTTGGGTGTGAGGGAAAGAAATGAACCAAGGATGACTGCGGGGTTTCTCACCTGAGCTACTGAGTGAAGGATGAAGCCATCGTTCCAGAGAGCAAGCCCCTTAGGAAGAATGGGCCGGTGGGGTAGGGAGAGTCAGGGAATCAATTGCTCTGCTGGAAGTGTGCTAAGTCTGGGCTGGCACAGTGCAGAGTAATTGGGAGGGCCTCATGCTGGTGCCAAGGGGAAGAGAGGAGCATAAGCAAAGATGGGGCCTGAGAGTGGCACTCATGGGGGTCACCGTGCATGCCTCCTCAGTGCATAAGCACGTACTGAGTCCCTGATAGTCACCGGGCCTGGAGATAGGAATACCTCCATAAATAAAAGACGTTCTGGAAGGAAATGGAAGGCCAGATGCACACATGGTTGAACAGACAGGTTGGGGTCTGGTTTACAAGGCCTTGGGTGCTAGGTCATCAGGTGTGGGCATGAGGTAGGAACAAGGGGCGGCTCCTGCAGGGCCTTAAGGAGACGAATGGCACAACACAGGAAAAAGGACATGACAACACATACAGTCTTTAAACAGGCACCAAACTGGCTGAGTGTGGGCACATGCAGACAAGCTGCAGGCACAGAGCAAGGCCACTCTAGCCCAGCCAGGGAATCCTGGCTTGGGCCTGTCCCTTCCTGCTGCTCCTGGTTTGAAGGGATGTACCTGGCACCGCAGGGTGGGGGATGTGTGGAAGGAAGGGGAGAGGCATCTCTTCCTCTTTCTGAACTGCCGTTCTTAAATCAAACAATTCAATCCAGGTGGAAGAGGCTTGGCAGCTGGGAGGGAAGAAGAAGGAGAAGCAGACGATAAAAAAAAAAATCAATAACGCTTCCCCATAAAATAAATTGAGATTTGTGGAATTCACTTCCACTTGACATCAAAGATGCCGATTTGGTGAATTCGTTTAAGGCCAAATTGAAAACGTATCGTTTTAATCCGGGTCCCCAGGCTGCCCCAGGCTCCGTGGCAAGAGCCCTGGGGACTGGGTTTACTGCAGCTCCCGATGCTCATTTGGGGCAGATTGATCTCCATGGCTTTGGAGAAGCAGTGCTGTGGGTGGCAGGAGAGACACCCCCTTCTCAGGCCAAGGTCCCTCCAGCTAGGACGCCACCAGGAACCACTGAAGTGGCCATGCTTGGCTGCCCGAGAAGTGGCTTTAAGAGGCAGACACAACGCTGGCTAGCCAGAACCTCAGGCATCATGCAGCTCTTTCGACCTCACCAGGCTTTCCTGTTTCCTCCTGTAACCTAGTGTGCAATAAACTATAAGACACATCATAGAGTGGACCCACTGTGGTTCTGGATTCCCCTCCCCCAGGGCATGAGTATGAAGTGAATGGTGGTGTGGAAGGTGAGGGAAGAGGGCCACTAAATATTAAGCAAACAAGGCAAACACATGACAAATGAGCACCCCGAGGGTTTCCTTGGCCTGGGCCTCAAAGAAAAGAGGACAGGTCTGAAAAGCATTGGGTGAGGCTCCGGAACACGTCTTCACTAAAGTTAAGATCCAGTCCTGCGTGAGGGGCTTTCCTCGTCCACTACGTGGACACAACGGCAGCAGGGTCTGCAGGCTGGTGGGTTAAGATGATGCCAGCCCTAGACTTTGAAGAAGCCATATCTGACTAGACAGGAATGGCCAGGCTTGGGGTGGTATGGCTAGGACAGCTCAGAAGTGTAGGCAGACAGTGTGGTCCAAAGTGCAGAGTGCTGGTCACCAACAAGTATCCTGGGTAAGCCTGTCTGGGCTGCATGAATTCAGGCAACTGAACCTCTCTGTGCCTCTGAGTTTTTATCTATAAAGGGTGGGGGTGGGGGGTGGGCACGGTGGCTCACACCTGCAATCCCAGCACTTTGGGAGGCCTATGGGGGAGGATTGCTTGAGCCCAGGAGTTCAAGACCAGCCTAGGCAACATGGCAGAACCCTGTCTCTACAAAAACATTTATATATTAATAATAAAATAATAATATAAAGTGAAAAAGGGTAATAATGGCCTTACCACAGAGGATTACCTCAGACTCTTCTTTTTTGTTTTTTTGGACAGAGTCTCACTCCGTCACCTAGGCTGGAGTGCTGTGGCTCAATCTTGTCTCACTGCAACCTCTGCCTCCTGGATTCAAGCAATTCTCCTGCCTCAGATTCTTGAGTAGCTGGGACTACAGGCGTGCACCCCCACGCCAGGCTAATTTTTGTATATTTAGTAGACATGGGGTTTCACCATATTGGCCAGGTTAGTCTCGAACTCCTGACCTCAAGTAATCCACCCACCTCTCCTCCCAAAGTGCTGGAATTACAGGCGTGAGCCACCACACCTAGCCTACCTAGGACCCTTCTATGAGAAAACATAAAGCACTCAGAATGATGCTTGGCAGATTGTTAACACTCCATACATTTTACTATTTTGATGACTACAGTGACCAGTGGGGGCCTTTGGTCACACCATTGAGCTCTTACCCAGTGTCCGCTCTGTAAAGTGAATGAGTGGCTGTGTGGTCCACAGCCTGGGCTTGCCTGAGTCTTTGCTTCTGTGGATCCTTTTTCTCACCCATGTGAGTGCACAGCCAAGCAAGGGCTGTTCACCCCAGGGCTTCTAGTCTCAGCAGTTTCCAGCCCTAAACCCTTCGGACCTTGGACAGAGACATTTGAGCATCTGCAAGAGCCCCAAGAGAGTCAGCACAGAGGAAAGGTGGCAAGGGCTAAAGCAAGACCAAATCCATGGCCAAATCCATCCCAGAGCCAACTTGGACTTGCTGGGACCAGGCTTTGGGCTTCGGGACTTGAGCTTGATTTGGCCTCCTCAAATTGAATGCTCACTTTAGCCTAGATTTGCAAAGCAATTTGTTAATGCTTCTGTGCAGGGTCTGTTTTCTCTAGGGTTTTAAAGAAAAAACTCATTTCAATGTAAAATTCATAGCACCAAATTGAAATGTATTCTGAGCAGAGTGAGCGGTTCAAAATTTCCAGACCCTGGCGATCAGCAGCACGTCACATTGTAATTACACCTTTCTTTGTGTGTCAGCTGCAGGCCTGGCGAGGAAAATAGAAGGTAATGCTGACCCTTTTGAGCAGAGAAAGAACTTTTGTGACTGTTCCCTTTCAGAGAGAGCTCTCCCAAGATGATAGGAGAGAGGGACACCTGAATCAATCTATCAAGGGGAACAAAACCATTAGTATCTTTAGCCTCCCCAGCCAAGACAGATTCTGCTCAATAGTTGCTGGAGTTTGGCTCTTATTTCTTCACATGCATTAGGCAAAATAATAATAACAATAAAGCATCTTCTTTCTAGCAAATCTTGGTTCATTTTGCTCAAAGAGAATCCCTAGCATCTCCTTCCTCAACACACACACATGCACACACACACATGCATGTACACGTACAAGCACATGTACACATCACACATGTGGACACAAAACACTGCTCACACACATACATATATGCATGTATGCATTCATACTTATACATGTCACACACAAACATACATGAGCACTATACACACACACACACCACATTTCATAAGCTTAGTGACAGACATACACACACTTCTCTCTATTAAAAACAATACTAGCAGACCCATAATTGGATCATAGTTCTAAAAATAGAGAAATCTGGATAAGGCCTGGTTTAGATGATACTAGGGAATTCTTGTTAATTTTCTTAGGGATAATGATGATCTCACGATTAAGTAGGAG
>NW_012109474.1:378247-381488 GCF_000951045.1 Mandrillus leucophaeus | reverse complement strand
GTTCAAAATTTCCAGACCCTGGCGATCAGCAGCACGTCACATTGTAATTACACCTTTCTTTGTGTGTCAGCTGCAGGCCTGGCGAGGAAAATAGAAGGTAATGCTGACCCTTTTGAGCAGAGAAAGAACTTTTGTGACTGTTCCCTTTCAGAGAGAGCTCTCCCAAGATGATAGGAGAGAGGGACACCTGAATCAATCTATCAAGGGGAACAAAACCATTAGTATCTTTAGCCTCCCCAGCCAAGACAGATTCTGCTCAATAGTTGCTGGAGTTTGGCTCTTATTTCTTCACATGCATTAGGCAAAATAATAATAACAATAAAGCATCTTCTTTCTAGCAAATCTTGGTTCATTTTGCTCAAAGAGAATCCCTAGCATCTCCTTCCTCAACACACACACATGCACACACACACATGCATGTACACGTACAAGCACATGTACACATCACACATGTGGACACAAAACACTGCTCACACACATACATATATGCATGTATGCATTCATACTTATACATGTCACACACAAACATACATGAGCACTATACACACACACACACCACATTTCATAAGCTTAGTGACAGACATACACACACTTCTCTCTATTAAAAACAATACTAGCAGACCCATAATTGGATCATAGTTCTAAAAATAGAGAAATCTGGATAAGGCCTGGTTTAGATGATACTAGGGAATTCTTGTTAATTTTCTTAGGGATAATGATGATCTCACGATTAAGTAGGAGCATGTCTTCATTCTCAGGAGATATAGGTTGAAGCTATATAGTGTCAACATATCTGCAACTTGTTTTCAAATGATTACCAGAAAGAGAGTCCCCTTGGGACCTTGGACAGACACATTTGAGCATCGGCAAGAGCCCCAAGAGAGTTGCCCAGAGAGAGAGAGAAGCCCAGAGAGAGGAAGTAAATATGGTAACCTGTTAACAATTGTTGGAACTGGGTATCTGGGTGCAGGGCAGAGGCGTATTCCTTGTACTATTCTTTTTAATAGTTTGTGTGTTTGAAATTTTTGTCCTAATTAAAAATTAAGCAAATCAAAATCCATGAGAACATATTCAAATTGTATGCAGTTGTCAATTTCTTTGAACTCTTCCCTTTGTATCCCTTCTGTGTATGCTAATTGCACAAGGACTTCAAATTTTGATAACCCACACACAGATCTAATTTTGTAAGCAAGCATTATGGTTTTTTATAGTGTCTGTAAAACAGAGAAGCTCTGAAAGGGCAGGAAAGAAGGAAAGCAAAAGGTTTTCTTAGGTCAGGTGAAAATTTGCAGTTCTCTTACTTTAATCTTAATCAGGTCTTTAGTCTTTAATAATATTTACTATAGGGGTCATAGCTCTAATCACTTAAACTAATGAGCTTCTCTAATTAATATTAGTAGATTACCAATTAGATCTATAGAGTATGAACTCAACTTTGTAAGGTAAAAGGAAGGTACATGAATGTCACTTGGCAGTTGAGGCAAAGATGGTATGTGGGCCAATTTTCTGGAAGTTGGAGGCTGTGGGCCCTTTGCCTTCTATTTAGAGGCAACTGTCAGCTACAGTTTATGGGAAAACAATTAAAATCCACACAATGAAATCGCCACTGGCTTCCTCATTAGAATCCTCATGATAATGTATCCCCACTCCCTTCTCAGCCCTTAACAACAATAACAGCTAACAATTATAGAGGGCTCCCTGTGTGCCAGAATGAATAACTTATTTAACCCTATGGAGTATTTACAATTATTATCCCCACTTCACAGGTGAGAGAACTGAGGCCAGGTGAGCAGCAGAAAGTAAAGACAGGCTGTGTGTCCAGGCAGTCTGACCCCAGAGTCTGTGTTTTTAAGAATTCTGGATTTTCTTTTGGGGGGCAGAGCAAGATGGCCGAATAGGAACAGCTCCAGTCTCCAGCTCCCAGCGCAAGCAACACAGAAGACAGGTGATTTCTGCATTTTCACCTGAGGTACTGGGTTCATCTCACTAGGGAGTGCCAGACAATTGGTGCTGGTCAGCTGCTGCAGCCCGACCAGCAAGAGCTGAAGCAGGGCGAGGCATCGCCTCACCTGGGAAGCGCAAGGGGGAAGGGAATCCCCTTTCCTAGCCAGGGGAACTGAGACACAACACCTGAAAAATCGGGTAATTCCCACCCCAATACTGCGCTTTACCAAGGGTCTTAGCAAATGGGCACACCAGGACATTATATCCCACACCTGGCCGGGAGGGTCCCACGCCCACGGAGCCTCCCTCACTGCTAGCACAGCAGTCTGCGATCTAACAGCAAGGCAGCAGCGAGGCTGGGGGAGGGGTGCCCGCCATTGCTGAGGCTTAAGTGGTAAACAAAGCCGCTGGGAAGCTTGAACTGGGTGGAGCTCACAGCAGCTCAAGGAGGCCTGCCTGTCTCTATAGACTCCACCTCTGGGGACAGGGGAAAGCTAAACAACAACAACAACAACAACAACAACAACAACAAAAGCAGCAGAAACCTCTGCAGATGCAAACGACTCTGTCTGACAGCTTTGAAGAGAGCAGTGGATCTCCCAACATGGAAGTTGAGATCTGAGAACGGACAGACTGCCTGCTTAAGTGGGTCCCTGACCCCTGAGTAGCCTAACTGGGAGACATCCCCCATTAGGGGCAGACCGACACCCCACACCTCACACAGTGGAGTACACCCCTGAGAGGAAGCTTCCAAAGCAAGAATCAGACAGGTACACTCGGTGTTCAGCAATATTTTATCTTCTGCAGCCTCTGCTGCTGATACCCAGGCAAACAGCGTCTGGAGTGGACCTCAAGCAATATCCAACAGACCTACAGCTGAGGGTCCTGACTGTTAGAAGGAAAACTAACAAACAGGAAGGACACCCACACCAAAACCCCATCAGAACGTCACCATCATCAAAGACCAGAGGCAGATAAAACCACAAAGATGGGCAAAAGCAGGGCAGAAAAGCTGGAAATTCAAAAAATAAGAGCGCATCTCTCCCTCCAAAGGAACACAGCTCGTCACCAGCAACGGATCAAAGCTGGACAGAGCATGACTTTGACGAGATGAGAGAAGAAGCCTTCAGTCCATCAAACTTCTCAGAGCTAAAGGAGGAATTACGTACCCAGCGCAAAGAAACTAAAAATCTTGAAAAAAGAGGGGAAGAATTGATAACTAGAATAATTAATGCAGAGAAGGTCATAAACGAACTGACAGAGATGAAAACCATGACACGAGAAATACGTGACAAAT
>NW_012109474.1:363992-374088 GCF_000951045.1 Mandrillus leucophaeus | reverse complement strand
TAATAAAATAAATAAATAAATAAATAAATAAATAAATAAATATTTTCTTTAAAAAAAAAAAAGAATTCTGATAAACTACCAGTACCCGTCAGACTCAATGCCCCTGCCAAAAATGTCCCTCTGAGGCTAGCCACATCCCTCCAGCAGACCCCCAAGGACAGATTTTTGGTCACAGCATCTTAAAATATTTTCTGGAACTGGTCTTTCTATAGTAACGCCTCCATTAACTGAGTGAGAAACCATGCCAATAATACCTTGCTTTGTATGAACCTCTGGGTTAAAATAATGGCTGCTTGTTGCCTGGTGGCCAGGCCTTTCTCCACTGATCCTGATCCATCATTCAGGTTTCTCCTGTTTGCATCCACCCAATGCACACCTGTGCTACAGACACAGAATATTCTGTTTCTGTGCAAAGCAGCTCCCCACGGGGTTACTCGTGCTATTTCATCCACTTAGAAGGAATGTCCTATTCCCTGCCCCCAAAAAGAAGTCAGAACACGCGCTCTTGGACAGGTCAAATCAGATCACCTCCCCTGCTGTGCCTGGCAGGGAGAATTCCATGTTCCTGCTCTGTGGGTTGGTGGAACAGCGTTGCTGGTACTTTCCAGCATTTCATCCATACTCCCTGACTTCTCTGGGCGCATGTCTATTTTGTTCAGGTGGCCACTCCTCCCCCTGGGACTTAGAGGTAAGTCTTGGTTGGTCTAAGCTAGTTCTGCTTATTACATTCTCTTCAGTTAGAAGCTGTTTCAGGGATGCATGTAGGACCCTACATGCCCATATCAGGCCAACAAGCCATGCTTGGGGACTTCTGAAGCAGGTTTCCTCACTGATAAACAGAGGTCCCACCTGGCAGGCAGTGATGTGCCTGCTTCTTTTCCTGGACGTTGCTGGGAAGTGATGCCTGGAGCTGCTGTAGCCAGCCTGCAGCCAGCTTGAGGATCAAAACCCTGGCACATGGGTGAGGGGCAGGGGGCCAAGAAAGAGGACAAAAGTGGGTTCACACTGTGCCTGGAGCTGCCTGGCCTCAGGACTTCCTATTATGGGAGATTATAAATTCCCACTTTGAGTTACGTTTACTGTTACTTGCAACCAAAAGCACCCTGGTTGATAAAATCCACATCACTTAGTACTTTGCACTTTGGATTACAGGCAGCTGTAATCCAAAGTGTAGGGTCCTTCTTCCTGCTTTTGTTCTGTTTAGGCTGATTTTGTTCCCTGAGGACAGATATCTTGTTTCATTCATCCTGTACTTTCACATCCAGCTCAGTGACTGACTAATACACAGTAAAAAGTAATTTGTTAACCAGGACATTGATGGATCCCAGTGTTTCCTGGCGAGCTTCCTCTTAGATATGATCCAAAGGGATTTATCCATCTCACATCCTTTTTGGAATAAGATAGGGTATAAATATGCAAGTGGGATGGAAGGAAGGAAAGAAAGATGGAAGGGAGGAAGGAAGGAAGGACGGAAATAAGGAAGGGAGGGAGGGAGGGAGGGTTAAATGTATTTATTAAGAATATTGTTACTTCTAGAAAGGGTTCCCGTGACAACCCCCATGGGAGAGGCCCTCATCTCCAAGGGCAGTGTGAGATTAAGGTGTGGGAATAGCAGTGTTTTACAACCTTTTCTTCATTCATACTCTCCTTTGATACTTTGACATTCTCATGTGTCCCCCAGAGAATTTTATAAGATCCCTGGGGGAGAAGGGCATCTTCTCTATCTTGGGAATTTCTGTCTTCAGCAATTTGCCATCATTCAGAAAGATTTTTGTCAAGCATTAATTTCTGTAGTTTACATTTTTAGAAATTAGGTTTTAGCCGGGCATGGTGGCTCATGCCTGTTGGGAGGCCAAGGTGGGTGGATCACCTGAGGTCAGGAGTTTGAGACCAGCCTCACCAACATGGAGAAACCCCATTTCTACTAAAAATACAAAAATTAGCTGGTGATGGTGGCAGGCACCTGTAATCCCAGCTACTCAAGAGGCTGAGGCAGTGGAATCACTTGAACTGGGGGGACGGAGGCTGCAGTGAGCCGAGATCACACCACTTCACTCCGGCCTGGGCAAAAGAGCAAAACTCTGTCTCAAAAAAAGAAATTAGGTTTTAAGAATATCCCCCAAATAAAATAAAATTATTTTATTTATGTTTTATTTTATTTATGATTGTTTTCAAACATATATGTTTTATTTATGATTGTTTTATTTATGGTTATTTTATTTATTTATGGTTGTTTTCAAATCTTTCCTCCACCCCCAAGCCCCTAGAGATTCTAATGTGGCCCTCCACCTGGAGACCACTGGTCCAAGGCCACATATGGTCACATGCAAGGACCAGGCAAGGGCAAACCCCTGGCACTGGGCTTGTATTGCTACATCAGCATTTGACTTAATTGCATACTTTGTTAACTGGTGATTATAAATAGTGAAATACCACACTGTGCCTGCTTTTTTTTTTTTAATCTTTGGGGCCAAGGTTAATTGTGTTTGTGAGTTGTTTCAAATTTGCCCTTTGATAGTTGAGAGGTACTCGTAATGTCCTCAGCCCTTAATTAAATGAATCAAATGTTAGGATTGAGAACTAAAACTTCAAACAGCTTTATAGTCTGCCAAAAGCTGAGTGTCTTGCCAGTTCACAAATTATATGAAGGCTTCTCTCAGGCAGGAAATATTGTTGGGCAAATCTGGAAAACAGGAAGACAAAAAAATCCCAGACCAAGAGCTCAGACAGAGGTGTACCTGCAGGGCAAAGAGGCAAACCCCAGATGGCCATGGGTTCTCCAAACAGATCACTGTCCTTGCCGTGGGGCACAGTTCAGAACTTTGTGGGGTCCTGTTTTTAGCCTCTCCTCTTTCAATCCACCCTGCTAGTTGGCAAACCCTCCAAAAATACTGTTCACCACATCACTGCCTGCTTAGAAATCTTTAGTTCACCATTCTACAAAAATTGACTGGACACCTTCTGCTAAATACACCCAGCACTGTGCAAGGTGCTTTGGGGATGCAAAGACGAAAAGATAGTGTTTTCCCCTTGAAAGGGGAAATGAGGCATGAACAGTAACAGCATGTATGTATGTTCTGCTGTACAGCACCAGTGTACGTGGCTGTCATTATCAGAGATATACCCTAATGCACCGTAATGCACGCACACACAGAAAAGACATAAAGTACCGTAACAGAGGCCCCACACTTGCCAGGGGAGATAAGAAAAATGAGCCTCACTGTGCCTCAGTTTCTATATCTGCAAACTGAAGATAATGTTAGAATCCTCCTCAAAGAGCTGTAGGGACGATTATATTAAGTGAATTAATACATGTAAAGTGCTTTGAATGATGCCTGGAACTCAGGAAGTGCTATGCAAATTTTTGCTACTATTATTACTACTTACAGCTAACACAAAAAGTAGGGTGGGGTTTGTGGCCAAGTAGGTGTTTAAAAAAACTAATAGAAGTCATTAGGCTGAGACTGTACTAATGCCGTGGATTCCTAGGTAAGCAAAACAAAGCCCAACTCAATGTAAACAGTAAAACAAAACTTAAGCTTAACCAATCAGAAACCACCAAACTAACCTCTAACTAGAAGCTTTCCACATTAACCTATCAAGTATATTTTCTTTCTCTTGCTTCTGTGAACACCTTATAAAAGTTTCCCTTCCTGTCCCCTGGGTGAAGCCCAATCATTTGGAGTCCGGTGCTGCCCAATTCATGAATCACTGTCTGCTCAAATAAACTCATTACAATTTCAGCATGCCTAAGTTTATCTTTTAACATAGGGAATAAGAAACCTAACAGAGTGTTTGGACACTGTAGCCCAGCCTTCAATGTTCAGACCTCTGAGTTCACCCTTCTTGGTCACCACTTCCAAGGTGGGACCTGGTCACAGCCAATGAGTTTAGAGGGCAAGGTCTCCAGCCTACACATCCAAAACCCACAGACAGTGGGGGATCTCCCAGGGCTGGAAGTTCTGGAGTGGCTGCACCCTGCTCACATGCTGTGAAAGTGCATATATCACACCATGGGCATCTGGGGCCAGAAGTTCCCATTGCCCTGAATTAGTTCAGTGTCCAGATCATCTCATCTTCCCAGGGAGCTGCCCTTAGGAGGCTATGCATATAACCAGATGAGGGACACAGTTCCTTTTTCAATATGCAGATGCCTGTACAAGACATATCCCAAAATAACAGCCCACCTTACCAGGCATCCATGTGTGCAGCAGCTACACTGGAGGTGTAGAGAGACAGGCAGGTTGCATGTGGCAAACTTTTTTTTTTTGAGACAAAGTCCCACTCCAGTTGCCCAGGCTAGAGTGCAGTGGTGTGATCTCAGCTCACTGTAGCCTTGACCTCCTAAGCTCAGGTGATTCTCCCATCTCAGCCTCCTGAGTAGCTGGAACTATAGATAGTCTTGCATCTAATTCCCCATTCTTCACCACCCCTCCAGAAGGAGTTGTCACTGGCCACTTCAAGACTCTGGCCCCTCTCCCTACACTCTCCTCCTCCCTCCATGTTGCCTTCCAAGTTTCTCTCTCTCTGGTATTCCTACTTCTCTAGGTCCTAGTCCCAAACCTAGTTTGCATGTCCAAATGCATTAAGACACTTAGTGAAACCAAAGGACCTTTCCTTAAGCAGGGTCCATTCTCCTTGGGAGGCAATGATGGCCACGAATAGCAATATTGTCCTCCTTTATATATTTGAATCTCTTCCTCCTTCAAGGTGAATCCTCAGGCTACTTGAGGTGGCAGGTGGGCCTCATTCCCTTAGTCTCCCCATTTACCCCTTTTCTCAGGGACTACCCCTTCCTTCAGTCTGAGTTTGGGGAGTCTGTTAAGTTGTCCTGACCCAGTAGGAAGGCCCTGGCCCAGCCTGCCCCAGCCCGCGCCAGCACATGACTCGCAGCCTCTCCTGTCCAGTTGGCAAGAGCTTTCTCTCCCATTGCTGACTTCTTTTCACCCTTCTTCTCTCCATCATTCATTCTCATACCTGGACCCTTGTCCTGGGCATTCACCTGTGCTTTAATCTAACTCTGTGGATGCGAGTGACTCTTGTCCCTCCCGGTTGGCCGTGTACTCCTCTGGTACCTCTGATGAGAGATGTGACCTACACCTGGCCAATCCAATGCCTCTAACAGCCAGGACTTGGGCTCTAGAGGGGCTAAACCATGGGTCGTTCTCAGTGGCTGTGGCAGAGCCAAGGGTTCAGCAGAGGGTGGTGATGACCACACAGGTCACAGGGTTCCAAGCAGACTGTCCTGCTGGCTTGATTTTTGCTGAGCTGTGCCACCTTTTGTTCCCTAACCATTTCCGCACCCCCCACTTCGAGCCTTTTTAGCTACCTGTTGTCTTTCCAGAACATTCCTTTCTCTTTTAGTCAATCAGAGTTGTTGCAGGAAAGAACCCAGACTTTCTCACTGCTGGCAGCCAATAGATGCCCCGTAAACACTGGGGGGCTGGCCACCGGGCTGTCTGACCCAAGGCAAGGAGAGCTGCCAGGATCAGGCTTTTTCATTGACCCCTGTGTGCAGGCCTGGTCCAGAAGAGGGGCCCTGTGGTCTCACAGTGGATGAATATTAAGTAGGACTAGGCAGACCCATTACCAAAGGGATCTCTTTAGGCATAAACAACCTTAAGCTGACTTTGAAATAAAGATAGTGATGCCTGTTTAAGGGTAAAGGGCTGCACCAGGTGCATTTCTCAACACTAATATCTAGGGCTTGATGCTACAGCCAGAGGAGAAGGGCCATTTCCTCACCAAGAAGACTAAACCTGAGCATGTACAGAAGCTTCTCTGTGCCATCTGCTGTACTCCTTGCTCTTCCCATAGGCACCCTTGCTTTACCTTGCTCCCTTCACTGGTAACACCACCTCTTTACATCCAACTCAGCCATCAAGCCCAGTTCAAATACCACCTCTGCCAGGCAGCCACCCCTGATCAGCCCCACCCCATCTGAATCTCCCTCCTTGTTCCTTTACTCAAATCACCTGGGTGGGTGGGCAAGTGTTACATAAGTGTGTGGCTTCCTTCCTCTATCGTCATCTCCTCAAGGGCA
Organism: Mandrillus leucophaeus; assembly: GCF_000951045.1. Lineage (NCBI taxonomy): Eukaryota > Metazoa > Chordata > Mammalia > Primates > Cercopithecidae > Mandrillus > Mandrillus leucophaeus. Next base: position 368,045 of record NW_012109474.1, on the reverse strand, counting down.
GAGTCTGTGCTTGCTCTGATTCCTCTGCGTACCACCAGTTCTCAGTGCAGGGAATAGGTGCTCAATGAGAATGAATGAATGAACTCTTTTCATCCAAATGAATGTATATGAATGCAGCACCTGCCTCAGGGCACACCTAGATTCTCCCACTGGGTTGTCAGCTCGGTGGAAGTGGACTTTTTCTGCTGGGGTATGCTGCAGAGTAATCATTTGAAGAAGAGATAGACAACTCGTGATTAAACACATACATCCTTTCTGATCAAGGGGAGAAGAGCTAAAACTTTGGGCAGAATTGGCAGAGGATCAGATACTATTCAACATAAAGAACTTCATGGCAATTAAACATGACTTACAATAGATCAGGCTTCCTTGTGATCTGTGCACTCCCTGTTTGGGGGATTCTTCCAGCAATGACTGTCAGGGATGCAGTGTTTCCCACATATGAGTCTTGTTTGTGGAGGACCTGCTCCAGAATTCTCCAGAAAACTTGTTTATAATACAGCTCTCTGAACACCAACCCAGAAATCTGACTCAATAGGAAGAGGTGAGCCTAGATATCCGAGTAGTTTGCACAATGCTCCCCAGTAGATTCCCTAGCACAGTCAAGTCTTGGAAGCCCCATCTCGGGGGATCTCCACCTGGAGTGGGATATGGGACCAGATGATGCCCAAGAACCCCTGCAGCTCAGAAGGAGTGTTCCTCCAGGTTGGATTAGGATACCATCCTGATCCTGATCTTCCCTTCAGCTTTTAGTTGGTTTTGTTTTGGTGGTTTTTTTCCAATAGGGTTATTTACCTACCTGTTGCTTTCTTTAAGACAAATTCAGAAAGCATGATGCTATGGGCTAAATGTTTGTATTTCCCCAAAATCCATATGTTGAAGTCCTAACCCCTAAGGTGATGGTGTTTTGGAGACAGGACCTTAGGGAGGTGGTGATTACGTTTAGATGAGGTAATGAGAGTTGAGCCCTGTGATGGAATCAGTGCCCTTTAAGAAAAGGAAGATACCAGAACTCTCTCTCTCTCTCTCTCTCTCTCTCTCTCTCTCTCTCCTCTCTCCCCCCTCCTCCCACCCCAACCTCTCTGCCATGTGGAGAAACAACAAGAATGGGGACATCTTCAAACCAAGAAGAGGGCACTAACCAGACACTGTATCTTGATCTTGGACTTCCAGCCTCCAGAACTGTGAGAAATAAATGTCTGTTGTTTAAGCCACCCAATCTATGGTATTTTGTTACAGCAGCCCCAATTGACTGAGACACATGCTCAGCACCAAAGAATACTCTCTAAGATGTCTGAGAGCAGGAGGCAATTGCACATTGGCAATGATTCTGATAGAGTTACTCTAACTGTATTCAGAGAGCTTCATGATATCAGCGGCCTGGGCCATGAGGGGTCTCCCCATTCCTTCCTTCTTTAACAAGGTACTGCAGCATCACAGTCATTTGGGGCTCTTGACCCTTGTAAATGGTCACATTCTGTTTCAAAGTGACCTCATGATTGAATCTAAGGAATAAGTCAGTGCAATGGTCACTGATGCACCTGCTGCAGCCTGTTGGACACAAAACTGTCTGGCAAGTGGTTAAATGGCAGTCAAATACATTTTTGTGTACCCATCACTGCACTGCAGACAAGTTGGTGTATGGCTGTCATTTGCACAGGACTATGCAGCAACTGATTTTACTCTTCATCTGGACTGTCCCAGAGCAGCACTCAGGGCCCAGGGCTCAGGAGAGGTTGTATGCAGGCAGGCAGGCAGGCAGGCAGGCAGGCTTGCTTAGGTCTGAGGCAGCCCAAACCAACTCCCACCCCTTCTTTCTCAAGTTTGGAACTTTGAGAAGGAGACTTGAAACCTTGAAACACAAGCGAATTCTTATTCTCTTTTCCTGCATATCTGGAAAGTTGGTTGAGGTAGGGGTGTGGTGCAAATAAACTTTCTATAGCTTGAATCAGGGTCAGCTCAGAACAAAACCACAACACACAACAAATACAAAAACCTTGTCTTGACTTCTGTTCCACGTCCCTTCTCAGGGTCCCACTTTTCCCTGTCTCCTCCCCGTCTCCTCTACCCCAGTGCCACCCCCTGAGACCTTGCTCTCAGCTGCCTGATAAGCAGATCTCTGCTGATAGAATGTGCTGTGGTTTGCCCCCCATATGCTGAGATGCACAGCCAGCCACGAAAGAGCCCTCAGGAAGAGTGGACTCGAGTCTTGGGGTTCCAGCTCTCCTGACACTCCTTAAGTCACCCTGGCTGGGTGGTCACAAGTACTCCCAACTCATGCAGTCCCTGGCATTGGCTTTGCCTGCTATAGAGTTGTTTTTTTCTTCTTCTGACAGTGCAATATTGCATATAATAACAATTACCAATGACCTCCACTGGGTTGTCCAATCTCATTATTGCCGATGCATTTGGTACCTGCCACTGCCAATTTGCCTCAGCTGAGGTTTTATTCAGTGGGATATGATAGAGCTGTACAGCAATCTTTTTCCATTTAAATAGTTTAATTGAGGAAAGCTATCAGATGTTTCCAAATTTAATGTATACAACAATTTGCTTTTTCCTATCTCTTTTCAGAGTTGAGTTGGAAGAAAATGACATCTGATTCTTATAGAAGGAAAGCAATTACATTTTGGCGTCTGCCTTCCCCAGCTTGCATATGTTTTTAAACATAAAAAGAAATTCTTAATATGTAATTGTCAGGTAATAAAAAGGGAAAAATATTTTACTTTGCGTTTATGAAGTAATTTTTCAAAAGCATAAGGGAATTACATGTTAATGTTTTATGTTTATGATTGCACTCTAATACTGCACTATTTCTTCAAGTTTGGAATCTTTTTTTTCCCCTCTCCAAAGATACGAGCTGAGATGATCAGGCCTAGCTTAAACCCTGCCTCCCTGCCAGAGCTGTGCTTGTGTACGCAGAGTTTCCTTCTCAGAGCTCCCTCCTCATAGCTCCTGATCTCTGCACATGATTTAGCACCTGTATTCTACACTGAATTATTACAATGTGAGACTGAATGGCCTTCCTATCTACATTATAAGCTACTTGAGAATGGAAAGAATTCATTTTGGATTTGTGCTCAGCAAAGGGCTGAGCTCAAAATAGTGGATGCTCAACAAACACTTGTTGAACAAATTTATTCACTGAATTGCCAAATAACTAATCATCGAAGAATGAGAATGCTGTTATTTTAGCATCCAGTACATGATTGAGAAGAGGTCCATTGAATGGAATGGGATGGATGGATAGGTGGATTTGTGGGTGGGTGGATAAACCCCACACAACTCATCTGAGATTGCTCTGATATTTTGACCAGTTGTATTAGATCTTATAGTTCCTCAAGCTTCTTCTTAGCTGCAAGACTTATTGGCACCATAAATAATAAGGTCATGGGTTTTAAAGCATTTTCCAGAAAGGATTGAGGCGTTACTCACAGAGTCATAGGGTATGAGGAGGACCTGGGTCTTACTATCTCCATTTCTCAGGAAAGAAATTGCTGGCCTCCAAGTTCATTACAGTATTTACTGAGATTTTATTATTACAAACGTCAACCTAACACTGCCCAGCAATTCTATTTCTCTTTAAGTACACTTACCTTCTCCTTTATATCCCATATAGCCCATATATTTATATCTCAAATATCCCATATCCCTTCTCAGTTGTTGAACTCATCTTATACACAAAGGAGAAAAGAGAAGCAGATGATGGGAATTCCCTTGTCCTTCCTCCACCTAATCTTCAGTCTGACCTACACCTGTGCCATCTTCTCTCTTTCCTCCTGTCTTAGTGGAAGAACTGCCTCCCCCATTAATGCTGTCCCTCTACTCATGTGCTGGATTCAATGTCCTGTCTTCTGCTCGGGCCTCTGTTTCTGTGTAGTCTGCTGGTCATTAACGTCTCCTCTGTCCTGAATCATCCGCATCAACACATCGATACAAGAGCTCTAGTTTTGTCCCTAAAAACAAAACAAACAAAACTCCATTTCCTTTCTTCCTTTCCCCTTCCTTCCTTCCTTCCTTCCTTCCTTCCTTCCTTCCTTCCTCCCTCCCTCC
>NW_012109474.1:363278-363866 GCF_000951045.1 Mandrillus leucophaeus | reverse complement strand
TTCAAGCGATTCTCCTGCTTCAACCTCCTGAGTAGCTGGGATTACAGGCATGTGCCACCATGCCTGGCTAATTTTGTATTTTTAGTAGAAATGGAGTTTCCCCATGTTGGTCAGGATGTCTGAAACTCCTGACCTCAGGTGATCCACCCGCCTTGACCTCCTAAAGTGCTGGGATTACAAGCGTGAGCCACCACGCCCGGCCAGAAAACACTGTTTTCTTAATGTTGCCTTCCTCTCCAGCCTCCACCTGATATTTCTGTTTTCTTTCTAGAAAAGCTTCTGAACTATCTACGTGGACCATGGCCACTTCCCTACCCACTGTGTTTTCCACTGTGCACCCCAGTAGGCTTCTGTCCTCACATTGCCTTAAAACTGCTCTTATGGAACATCGATGCGAAAATCCTCAATAAAATACTGGCAAACCGAATCCAGCAACACATCAAAAAGCTTATCCACCATGATCAAGTCAGCTTCATCTCTGGGATGCAAGGTCGGTTCAACATATGCAAATCAATAAACGTAATCCATCACATAAACAGAACCAATGACAAAAACCACATGATTATCTCAATAGATACAGAAAAGGCC
>NW_012109474.1:342948-359153 GCF_000951045.1 Mandrillus leucophaeus | reverse complement strand
AGAAGACATTTATGCAGCCAACAGATACATGAAAAAATGCTTGTCATCACTGGTCATCAGAGAAATGCAAATCAAAACCACAATGAGATACCATCTCATGCCAGTTAGAATGGCAATCATTAAAATGTCAGGAAACAACAGATGCTGGAGAGGATGTGGAGAAATAGGAATGCTTTTACACTGTTTGTGGGAGTGTAAATTAGTTCAACCATTGTGGAAGACAGTGTGGCAATTCCTTAAGGATGTAGAACTAGAATTACCATTTGACCCCACAATCCCATTACTGAGTGTACACCCAAAGAATTATAAGTCATGCTACTATAAAGACACATGCACATGTATGTTTATTGTGAGACTATTCACAATAGCAAAGACTTGGAATTAACCTAAATGTCCATCAATGATAGACTGGTTTAAGAAAATGTGGCACATATGCACCATGGAATACTATGCAGCCCTAAAAAGGATGAGTTCATGTCCTTTGCAGGGACATGGATGAAGTTGGAAACCTTCATTCTCAGGAAACTATCACAAGGACAGAAAACCAAACACTGCATGTTCTCACTCATAGGTGGGAACTGAACAATGAGATCACTTGGACACAGGGCGGAGAACATCACACACTGGGGCCTGTCAGTGAGTGGGGGGCTGGGGGAGGGATAGCATTAGAAGAAATACTTAATGTAAATAATGAGTTGATGAGTGCAGCAAACCAACATGGCACATGTATACCTATATATCAAGCCTGAACATTGTGCACATGTACCCTAGAACTTAAAGTATTAAAAAAAAAAACAAAAAACAAAAAAACTGTTCTTGTCCAGGTCCCCAGTTTTACCTTCCTGCTGCCAAGTCTTATAGGGAATTTTTGGTTTTTATCCCGCCCTCTTAGCTAGAATTTAGCACAGGACATACTCTCAATCTGTTACATATGCATTTATTTATCTATCTGTTGCCTGTCTCCCACCCTGAAGTGTAAACTTCCTGTGGGTGGGATCTTTGTGTGTTTAAATTACTGGTGTATCCCTGGTGCCCACTCTGGCACCTGCCACATGGTAGATGTCGGATAGGATAGATGTTGACATTGCCCAATGCACTTCCCTCCAACAATCCCAAATCTACCCCGCATCATTAAGATACACAGTCATAGAATTTCAGATTTGAGGGAAACTTTTGATATGATTAGATCAGTATTGTTGTTCTAAAGGTGATGTTACCAACCTGATGCTCCACTGCTGGAAGCTTCTGGAAGAGCTAGCACTTGAGCCAAGTTCTCTTGGTTTTCTGCTGAGGCTCTTTCCATAACCTGTGACCCTATGCTTGTGTGGCTTAGCCTAGGTGCTATAGAGTCCACTCATGGCAGGAGCAGAGGTCTGGGAGTGTGACCTCTCAAGATCAAACTGGATTCAATGACCCAGCAGGGAGGAAAACTGTGCACATGGCAATTTATGATCTTTTTTAAAAAACTAATTTTGTGAAAGACTATCTAGCTTTAGTTCAACTAGTTAAATGAACATATTTATGTTTCTGAAATATGTCTGACTCTATTTTTGTATATAAATTGTTTTATGATTTTTTGGATCATATTAAACAACACATGTGTATTGTAAATAATTCAAGAAAGTAAAGCAAAAAAAAAAAAAAAAAAAAAGTAAAAGGTACCTGAAATCTCATCACCTAAGGTAAATGCCATTAAAATTATTTTTATTGGTTTAGTGAAGTATAACACAAATATAGAAGGTTGCATAAATCATACATGTGCAGCCCAAAGAATTATTAAAAAATGAATACCCAAGTATCTACCGCCCAGGACAAGCAAGAGAATGTGAGCAGCTCCCTACGAGTCCTCCTGCCACCTCCCAGTGCCTCTGCCAGTCCTCCTCAGTCGTTATTACTGTCCTGGCTTTGTGAGTGTGCATGTGTGCGTGTGTGTGTGTGTGACAGAGTCTCGCTTGGTCACCCAGGCTACAGTGCAATGGCACAATCTCGGCTCACTGCAACCTCCGCCTACTAGGTTCAAGTGATTCTCCTGCCTCAGCCTCCCGAGTAGCTGAGATTAAAGGCTTGTGCCACCGTGCCCAGCTAATTTTTTGTATTTTTAGTAGAGTTCGGGATTCACCATATTGGCCAGGCTCGTCTCAAACTCCTGACCTCATGATCCACCCGCCTCAGCCTCCCAAAATGCTAGGATTACAGGCGTGAGCCACTGCGCCGGCCCTGTCCTGGCTTTAACGCCATAAATTAGTTTTACTTGCTCACCTTTATATAAACGAAATAATTCAGATTGTCTCTTCATGTTTAGCTTTTTTTTTGGCTAAAGATTATATGGAGATTCATTCATGTTGAGGTATATAGCTGTCATTTGTTCATTTTCACTTCCGTAAATATGTCATTGTAGGACTATATTATTATTTATTTATCCATTCTACTATTGTTGGGCATTTGTGTTTTTGGTTTGGGATTATTACAAGTTGCTTCTACGAACATTCTTGTACATGATTTTTACTTCACGTGTGCCCACACTCTAAGTGAACATCTAGCAATAGAATTGCTTCTTCATCATGTATATGTACATTAAACATTTAATCAGGCAGTAGTAGATTTCCAAAGTGATTACATCAATTTATATTACCACCAGCAGTTTTTGAGCACTCTTTCCTTTCTGCATCCTTACCTACAGTTCTTCATTTTAGCCATTCAGAGGGGATGTATATCTCATGAAATTTTTAAATTACTAATACAATTGAGCACATTTTCATATGTTTATTGGCCATTAGTATATCCTCTTTTGCAAAATTCCTGTTCAGCTCTCTTGCCATTTTTCTATTAGGTTGTTGGTCTTTGCTTACTGATTCCTAGTTCTTTGTGCATTCTGGGTGTGAATTCTTTGTTACTTTTTACATATTGCAAATTTCTTCTTTTGGTGGTTTCTTTCGATGAACTGAGGTTCTTAATTTTAATGTAGCCCAATGTATTAATTTTTTTCCTTTATGATTAGTGGGTTTTGTATCAGATTTAAGAAATATTTTCCTATTCCATGTTTGAGAAAAAAATTCTCCTATATTATCTTCTAGAAGCTTTATTGATCCACCTTTAACATTGACAGCCAAAATCCACTTGGAATTCATTTTTCTGTATGGTGTGAGGTAGGAGTAAAATTTCATTTTTCTACATTCAGATATTCAATAGACTTAATATCATTTATTGAAAAGAAGCCCTTCCCTTCAGTTCGCCTTTGTCATAAATAAAGTTTCCACATGCCTGTTTCTGGACACTGATTCAACCACTTTGTGGTATTCATCTGTCTTTGCACCAATGTTGTATTGTCTTAGTTTTTGTAGCTTCATAAGTCTTAAGTACTGGCTGGGTGAGGTGGGTCATGCCTGTAATCCCAGCACTTTGGGAGGCTGAGGCCAGTGGATCGTCTGAGCTCAGGGGTTCAAAACCAGCCTGGCCACCATGACAGAACCTTGTCTCTACAAAAAAAAAAAAAAAAATTAGCTGGGTGTGGTGGCATGCACCTGTGCATGTGGTCCCAGGTACTTGGGAAGTTGAGGTGGGAGGATCACTGGAGTCCAGCAAGCTGAGGCTGCAGTGAGCCATGATCATACCACTACACTCCAGCCTGGGTGACTGAGCAAGACACTGTCTCAAATAAATAAATAAATAAATAAATAAATATACAAATACTTTTTAAGTCTTCATATTCAATAGTGCAAGATACCCTCCTGCCCTCCTCTATGCATCTGTTTTTCTTTTTCAAGAATGTCTTAGCCATTCTTTGCCCTTTGCATTTTTAATGCGTTTTATAATTAGCTTGTCAATTTACACATATGCATGTATACATTTGGATGCACATAAAAACCTGCTGAGATTTTTACTAGGATTGTATTGAATCTACAGATTAATTTGGGGATAACTGGCAGAGATCAATATTCAATCCATGAATACATCATTAATATTTAGTGAATATTCTTTCAAATTTCTCTCTCCATGTATAGTTATACACATATACATATACTTTTACATAAATTCATATTGATTTTATCTTTTTTAACCTCTCTGATTCCCTGAACACACACACACCATACCTCACCCCCATCATTCCTCTCTCGTGTTTGCTGGCATCACTTGTTTTGAAACTTTCCATAATATTTTTACGCTAATATAGTCATTTTCATACATAAATATATGTATGTACTTTATGGAAGGTGATCACTACAAAATGGGTTTTATATATATATATACCTTTCTCTGCATTTGGCTTTTCTCACTTAAAAATATATCATAATACCCCTCAAAGTTAACAGGAAGTTATATCTAATGCAGTCTTTTAAAGAGCTGTGCAATATTTCATGGTATAAATGTCCCATCATTTATTCAATTATTCCTCTGTCTATGGGATTTATTTTGTTTCCAAATTTGTGCAGTTTTAAACAATGCTGATGTGAACATCCTTGGCCTTGAACAGATACTTTCTTACTGGAATTCTGTTTTTAAAGAGCAAATTCCTAGGAGTGAGATTGCTAGGTTGAAGGGTCTATGTAACTCCCATTTACCATAATCATTGAGCAATTGCTTTCTAAAAACATATAATGACTTACATTTCACCTAATCATATATAAGAGAAAACTTTTCCCCAACATTTCTGTCAGTGAGAGGGATTATCACTCTTTTTAACTTACCAAATTTGTGGTGGAAATGATGTCTCATTGTTACTTCAATTTGTATTTATCTGACTACTAGAGAAGCTAAACATCTTTTCATATATGTATTGACATTTGAATTTGATCCTCTCTAAACCCTTTGTCCATATCCTTTGCTCATTTTCCTGTTTATTGTTTGCCATTTTAAATTAATTTGTTTGAATCTTTTGGTATATCTCAGATATTAACATTTTATCAATCATCTGCATTGAAACTATGTTCCTCAAGCTATTATTTTCCTATCTTTATTGCATCCTTCACCATTCTAATATTATATTAACTTTTACATAATTGAATACACCTATCATTTTCTTTATACATTCTAAGTTTTCTGACTTGGCAAAAACCATTTCTTTCCCTCAACTATACCCTTGGGAGATCTATTTATCTATCTATCTATCTATCTATCTATCAATTTCATATGTGTGTATGTGTGTGGGTGATTTTCTTATAATAAGTTTATGGTTTTATTTACTTTACATTTAAACACTTACTTCAGATGGATTTTTAAAAATTTGATATGAGGTAGGGAACTCAACTCTATTTTCTTCTAAATGGATTATTAATACATTTATTAAACAGACCATCTTTGTCCACTGAGATCTTTCTGGGTTTTCCTTTCTATTCCTATGTCAGTCCCATGCCTTATAAATTATATTTTTATATTTAGTAAGAAATCAAGTTACCCTCCCCAAACTGTTCTTTAAAAGTTTTTCTTGGCTTTTCTCAGACATTTATATCAATTTTTAGATAATTTAATACTGTAAAAATCCATTTGAATTCCAATTATAATTTCATTATATTTATGTATAGTATTAGCAATTAACAATTTTGTATTTAGTAATTTTGGGGGAAATTGAAATATTATTATATAAATTCCCCCATCCAAGAAAGTGGTATGTTTGTGACTTGTACAGAGACTGTTTTATTTCTTTCAAAATTATGTAAATATTTTTATATTGGTTGAATTCTATGTTTAAATTTCCATTTGTGTTGCCTTTACCATCTAAGGAGTTAGGCTCAGACAAGTATCATAGACTAAACTTGCTGACTAAGACAGAAGACCTTAATTAAATCAGCAATCTGTAAAAATAAAAACAAGCCCACTGGCAATTTTTTAGGGCCAGTATGTCCTACTGACTTTGTAGTCAAATAGATTCAGTTCAAATTTTGTTTACTGAATAAGCCCCAGCCACTTCATCTGTGGTAGCCATAATAATACCTACCTCACTGGGTAGAAGCAAGAATTAAGAAAGATATGGTTTGCAGAGCAGATGACAGAGTTTTGGTGCATAGTAGGTGGTCACTAAGTGTGGTCACTAAGTGCTTAGGGAAGGTTTCTTTCCCTCTCTGTCTCTCTCTCTCTTTTTTTTGTTAACTGTTTGATCATTTAAAAGAGGAAAAAATCTCCATTCATTGCATATAACACACTTGAATATATGCAATATCTATGCAATATATATCATCTATTCATATAAACCTCCGTTCACTGCATATAACACACTTGGAAAACTGCACATGGCCTTTGGTCTTCCAACCTGGGCTCACAGTCATGCACCCCCAACCTGTACCCAAGAGGTCTCCTATCTCCCGGGCTCTATCTCCCTCCACTTTGGGACCTGGGGCCTCCTAGGGACTGTGATCAGCAAAGTTTCTCACTGCAGCTGCATCTTGGGCTCTGAGTTATATGGATATAATTTTGTGTGACATTTTTGCTATTTTTTAACATCTTATTGTCCCCACTTTGGTTCTTTTGAGGACCCTGAGACTCAGAAAGGCAACAACAATGGTTCTCAACTCTAAAAGACCTTAAACCCCTTTCAAATAATCAACACAATTTCTTAGTATAATTATAAACAAAAATAAAATGAAAGCAATTAATAATAAAATAGTGTGCATTTCTGTATGTAAATTCAAGTATATTTACACTAGAAGACAGTGAGTCTCATACCTACTCAGAATAAGTAAGTTCGTATTTAAGACACACACAGGTGTGTGTAGCATGTATATATGTATATGTAAGTATACATATTTATCCACATATGTCTATGTATGTGTGTATATATGTATATAGATGGGTAGATAGGCAGATAATGTTAGGGCTCAGAACATAACACCCCCAAAATATAGCACCTTGGCAATTAAGAAAAATCACTGAAACAAAGTCATTCCCTGACCTTCTCCCACCTTTTTGTGTGAAAGTTGGCAATAAAGGAATTCTCTGTCTACCTCCCCTGAAAATAGGTCATAAGACATACATGTGACAGGTGTCTGGCCCACACCCAGAGGAAAGGAATGCTGCACGGAGAGGCCAAGAAGAATCTGAACAAATAGGCTGAGTTCCTCTCAGTTATACCATTAAATTATACCCTTTTTTGTCCAATAACATTTCTACATGACTGTCCGTTCTTCTTCAAACCTAAGCATAAGAATATACAGTTTTCCCTGGGTCTTTGGGTCTTCATTTCTGAACGCTCGTGTGCTATCTAAAACTCTGGTTAAATAAATTTATTATGCTTTTCTCTTGTTAATGCATTTTTTTGTATGAGGTGTCAGCCATGGACCTTGTGAGGAAAGGTTAATACCTTTTTCCCCATACAATGGATCCATCGATCAATCGATCGATCAATAGATAGATAGATAGATAGATAGATAGATAGATAGATAGATAGATAGATAGATGACAGACACAGAGAAATGCGTTATATCGCCATTGCTCAAGTAATTGCAATGTGCCTAAATGGTAAACATCTCTTAACGAGATAAACTGGAAAAAGAGCCCTGTCTCCTTTGATTTACGTGGTAGTTGCCTTCTTGGAAACACCAGAGTATATTATAATGGTACAAAAATACTTTGATTTATATGTGAAACAGAGACTCAGCTCAGATAATTGTAAGCAGGTTGTTCATCTCTGCAGCCCTGCTAGTCGTGCTGGGCAAATGAGGGCTTGTCCGGCACGGGGCAGGATGTCCCTGATCCCAGGCTTATCCCCACCCAACGCGCAGTAGCACTCCCAGCTGTAGTGCCAATCAACAAGCCCCCCACGAAATGTCCAAAATGCCCCCTAGGGGGCAGTGCCAGCCCCGCTGCGAGCTTCCAAGCAGCCGGTGACCCAGCGGGGCCGCCTTCCAGGGGGCCGCCCCGACGCCCACCCTGGTGGGGCAGCTGGCGCGGCCAAGAGCGCGGGCGGCTAGAAGATGGATGCGGTGTGCGCGCAACTCTGGTACCCAGCCAGGATTTCCCCCCCGACCTCCGCAGCCCGTGTGTTGGCGCAGAGAGCAACAAGCTCCCACGCTTACGGGGGAGGTCAGGGGAAAGTGATTTCAATTAGAAGGGGATCACTGGGGTCTCAAGCCAGCACAGACAAGTTGTGCAACACCAGCGGCGCGGAAACCCGCGTCATTTATCCTTCCCGGAGCCAGTCAGCCTGGGCTGTGCCGGAAGCCCCCGTGCCCTCTCCCACCCCCATCTCCCTTCTCTTTCTCGCTTTTGAAAGAAAAGGGAAAGAACAGGGAAACAGAAAGAGTGACCTGCCGCTAAATTTCTCATCTCTGGCGGCTGAGGACAAAGACGACTACACGGAGAAGAGAAGGCACCCGAGGATCGAGGATCCGAGGATCGCCAGAGATTCCGCCTCTTGCCCCAGGCCCAGACAGGTCTGGAGGGTTTCAAGGTTGGAAGCAGAGAAAGGAAAATGAGGGTAGGCAGGCTAGCAGCCTGGGAGCTTTCTGCTCCTCCTTTTCTTTTTATCTGAATTCTTCCCATCCTCAGAGCCTATCTCCAGGCCTCCTCCTCCATGCAGTGGCCCTGGCTTTGCCTTCTCTGGGTATTCAGAGTATTGTTCAGTCCTGCCCTGCCTTGGTCTCCCAGTGGTTCTTGAGTTTGGTCTGTTTCTCCAACCACTGGTTTTGGCTACTGGTTCGTTTGGCCACTGATTAGTTGGCTGCATTTTGGCTTTGCTCCTTTCTAATTTCATGCTAATTTCTGGGTACCAAAGACAGACACTGGCAAAGTGGGGCATGTGCAACAGAAGTGAAGAGGGCAGGGGTATGGGGAAGCAGGATGGTCTGATGAACAGATGAAAGGCCCGGGAGGCTGCTGCAGAAGAGAAGAGGCAGGGAGGCCAGGAAAGCTGGCAGCAGGTCCTTGAAGCCTGCTCATGTCGCTGGGATAGCAACACCTCCATGCAGGACTGTGGCGAGAGCCAAATGACCCTCTGGGGGCAGCTGTTCCAGCAGTGAGTAGCATGTGATAGGTGTTTGGAAAATGGCAGCTAATCCATTCACATTTGTATCAGCACACGGTAAGCAGGCCAGTTTTGGAAGTCTGAACTAGGCTGATGAGTGGCAATTATGAGGCTTTGCCTTATAAGTTTGTTTGATCCTGAAAAGTCCTCCACCTCTGACAGGGGGTTTCTGGAAATTCACAAGAGCCTTGGCAACCCTGGAAAGGAAGGAATAGACTCAATTTGACAAGTAACTATTTTTTTAATGGAAGATTCACAGAGGTGTAAAACACAGTCCTTGGCCTCAAGGATTTGCAATTAAGTTAAAGAGAAGCCTTGTGAAAAAATGCTATAAAATTCTAATTTTTGTGTGTGTGTGTGTGTATGTGAGCATGCATGCGGGTGCTTGGGGGTGTGTGTGTGTGTGTCACACTGGCATCCAGAGGACTAGACTCTAGGCTGGCCCTGCTGCTAAAATATAAGACCTCAGTAAAGCCATTTAACCTCTGGCAAATGGGGCCTCAATATCTTTCCAACTTACCTCACCCGGGTATTGTGAGGATCAACTGAGATAATGGATGTGGAAATACTTTGAAAGAGAAGAACGTGCCTCAGATGCCATGAAGAGTATGATTTCGGCAAAGACTTCCCTCTGACAGGATGGATGGTTCGCAAACTTAAGTAAAACAATCTCACCAGTTATATGCCCTCTACTGCTATTCAAGTTTCCACCCAGCTGTTTTAATTGTTTTAAAATTATGTGTGCACCACAGAGAACAGTGGGTAGTGGAGATCTAAACTATGCCTGATTTTTTTTTCTTTCACTTAGGAGAATGAATTCAGGGCTTGTCCACCCATGTTGCCTGGAGCAGTGTTCTACACTCATCCCTTTAAGGGAAAGCCCTTTAAGTGTGCCCCTCCTTTGCCTCTGAGCACTACCCCTCTGCTGCAAGCCACAAGCAATATTCATCCTCAGCCTGGGTTTCCCAAGCTCAGTGCCTTCTTCAATGCCCATACCTATCCAACTCCAGACACCCAGCTCTGGAACCACCTCCCACCTGCCCTCCCCCACCCACTGCCCAGCTCAGAAAATTACCCCATGTCCTATTTTATAGAAACTATTAATATCTTCTTTACAGAGAAATGACAAGTGAATTAATACTTAGACAGAAAGAAGGTAACAGTTTATTATCTTGCTCCTTCTGTGATTTTGAAAGTTCTAATGCATAGTAGGGATTTCAGTAGTGGAACTCACATGATAGGTGAGTCAGAAGACAACATTCACAAAGCACCAAACTCAGGAAAGCATAAAGGTGGCACCATAACTACTATTTGCGTGTATTGTACCCATTGGAACTAAGCTATCTGATGGTTTTGTTGAGATGCTCCAGCTATTCTCTGACCTTCACTATCAGTGAATGACACAGTTGTGTAGTATGTGTGTGTGTTGGATACAAGGACTTTCAGTAAGGATGAGGCTGGCAAATTATAAACACACACACACACACACACACACACGTATGCCAAGGCCCAGAGTTAAAAAGAAGGTTGGTCTGTGGTATCACACATTTTTACAATAACCAAAATCTAATGAACAGATTCTATCCATAGCTCAGACATAAGTCTCCCATTCAAGAATTATTCTTTCATTTATCCTCCTTCTCCAAGGTCAACAATTTAAAGTTCTTCTTCTTGTAAACATTAGTAAATGAAAGTGGGTTTATATTTCTGATACGAAAGCCAGCTCAGCAAAACCGTGATATGTTTGTATCTCTGATTAAAGTAGGCTGCTTTGGTGCAGTACGCTTTGTAAACAGAGGTGTATACAGAAGCATAAATATATTCCATTCCACACTCATTGAGTTTTTAAAAGAAATTATCTAATTAAAATCAACCATGATGAGTACTGCAAATTAATATAATCATAAATCTAAAACTATGCATTCCCTAGCATAGCATAATTCCTCTTATACTCTCATATATGTGTGCAAGGAGTCATGTAGAAGGTGTTCACTGCAACAGTATTATTGCAGAAAAAACTGTGCTGTTTTCATGTGACAGAATGCCACATCGCAGGTAAAACGAACACTATTTCACCAACACACAATTCCATACAAAATAAATAAACAAAAACAAACTTGCGGAGCAATATGTTCAATATGACACCATTTACATTCAATTTAAACATACACACAGACACTGCTAGTATTTGTTTGTAGGCACACAGTCGATTGTAAAAGCATATTAAATGGACTGCAAGGTTATACACCAAATCCATGATAATGGTAGCCTGGTCATGGGACACAGAAGGGATTGGCAAGGCAGGAAGTGGGGAGAGAAAAAAAGGGAAGTCAATTCCACCCAAACAACTGCATTTCTTTTACTCAACACAATGATGGAGATTTGACACAATATTAATAACTGTCACTTCTGGGTGGCGGATACACCAGCCACTGTTGTATTATTCTCTTTATATTTCCATATTTTTAATTTCAGAAAATAAAAAAAGCAGATGAACACAAATAAATAATTAACTAGAAGCACATATGCCATTTGCTCATCTACCTATCCAATTACCACATATCCTTTAAGGATTAATCAAATCCTATCTTGCTCATAAACCCCATTCCGCTAACCTACCCACAGAAATTTCTCCTCTGAATGCCTAAAATGCTGTCATTTGGCCCCTAGATTATACTGGCTTTGGCACCTGGTCATTCTTTCCCTGATGACATTTTTTCTGTTGTTAGTGTCTTTGAGTCTTATCTCTTGGAGGTATGAACATCCTTTTTCTCTCTCCTCTGAGCACAGGCAAGGCTCGGAGGACATTCTCCAGAAACACTAAGGACCTTTGCATGTTGGGGGATGCCTTTTCATGTAAATTTCAAGAACTCCGCTTGAGAGTAGCATCGATCAACAGAGAAATTTGAGAATGATCAAATATTTTAAGAATGTGATAATGCATTTGTATATTTATCAATCATATACACCCATAAGTATGTGAAAAATGCTGTCTTCATGAGAAAAGACATTTTTTCCTTTCAGGCTCCTGATAATGCTGGGTAACCAAATGGATCACCAACCCTCTTGCAGCCAATGCTCATATCCCTTACTTCAGGTCTCCTACTGGTGCTGCCCCCAACCCAGGTCACCTGCCCCATCACCTTGGCACCTGCATCGTGGACCTTTTTCCAATTACTGTCCACAATACATACTTGACTTTGTCCCAGCTTCTGCTTTGACTCACCTCTCTGCAAAAGTGTCTCCACGCTCCCTTCCCAGGGACCCATCTCCTCCACCTAAACCCAGCTCAGTCTCCTCCTTCATCAAACTTTCCCTGTGACCACCTCCTATTTCCGTGGCCCATTACCTGTACCTGTTAGGGCTCCAAAACTTTCTACCACCTCCTATAGTTATGGGGCTAGATATTCCATTTCTTTGAGGATATGAACTCCTTGAAGACAAAAGTTCCTGGGAGATGGTGGTTGGATAACCAGGAAGCCTAGAGTTTTCAGCTGCAGCCCATGCCAACTGTGACCCATAAAAAACTGCACATTGAGATGCAGAGTCACATTCTAGTGTCCCCTGCCAAGCAGAAATGGGTTCTCCCCAAAATACCAGAGAGCACAGCCCTATTTATCAAAGAAAATCTTAAACTGAGCCTTCCTGCCTCTCACTGGCATGGCCCACACAGAGGAGGCCTCTGGACTAATCTTTACTGCTGTTACCTGATTTTAGATCCTCAGCTCCCCAGAGGATGCTGGGAGTTAATTTCTTTCCTGTTGAGCTGGTATCTGTGCCTCTAGACTTTGGCAAACTACTGGAGAGTCCTTGGAGGGTAGCTAGTTGACTCCCTCAGTCTTCCATAATCTTGACCCTAGCTGAAATGCCAACCCTGAGCCAGAAGTCTGGGGGCCTAGGTTCTTTCCTCTCTGGGCACTCCATCTGTAAAATGAGCTGGTAACACTTTGCCAAGCCCCTTCGGAAGTTCCCTAGGTCCCTTTCACTCAGGATGGCAATTTGTAAAACAAACCAAAACAACAACAACAAAAACCCCGAAAAACGAACAGAAAACACCCAACAAAACTGGCCACCAAAGATCATAAGAAAATTCCAAAATGGTTTTCTCATTCAGGCTGTGGGATTATGGGTGAATTTTCAAATTGGGGCTGCTCTATTATCTTTTCTATTTAAAAGGGAGTGAAATGGTTCGCGGAGGTGCCACCTCCAGATGTGCAGTTCCCAACCACTTGGAAATCCGGCTGGCTCCCATTAACCTCCATTGTGGGCGCCTCCCTCTCCCCAGCGCAGTAGAGAGGCCCCTGTCACTGGTAGGTGCATTTTGATCCCATCCTGGGGGCAGCAGCCAACCAGGCCCCACGACCCGAAAAAACCAGCATCTTCCCCTCCTCCGCCGGCTAACCGCCAGCGCCTCCGCTCCCTGCTATCCTGGGCTCCGCGAGGTTGGGGGCCGGTCGGCGGCCCTGGGACCCTCACCTCCAGGAACGCTGGGCCTCGGCGGCCAAGGGGGCGGGGGACCGGGAGGGGTCGGGGCTCCACCGCGCCATGGAGAACATTAAGCCTTTGCACTCCCACCCCCCATAACATTGCTGATCAAAAAAAGGAGGCAAACAAAGGCGGGTGAATGGGAATCAAATTGAGTTGGGGCAGCGGACAGATGGGGCCTGCCAGGCGCCCACAGCCCGTCCTATTCATTAAAAAAAAAAAAAAAAAGAAGAAGAAGATAATCCACCTCCTCCCCGCGGCTTTACAAGAGGTGGGATGTACAGGATGGGGGTTGGGCGCTGGACCAGGGGTCCCAGATGTTTTCCAAACCACAGGATCCCAGCCCGCCCTTGGTAACCTCGCCCCGCAGGTTAATTGTCTCGCTTGTGCTTGGGACTTCTGCTTTTGTATATTAGGTTTTCTTAAACGGGGCATCTCTGTACTGAAAGGCTGAGGGGAGGGGAGGGGCGGCGACTGTGGGTAGCTACAGGCACGTGTGTGGCGCGAGGTTACATGCAAACAGATTTGCAATGTAAGTAACATGTTGGTAGCTTTCCTGTAAAAAGAATGTTCCTTCCATGATCTCATTTATTCCCAGCAACAAACAAGCAAAATGCATAGGCTTGGTTAGCTGTACCAGTTTACAGATGAGGAAAATTAAGTGACTGCTTGGAGTCACATGGTTACTTGGTCACAGACTCTGGCAAAGCATTGACTAGTACACATGCAAATGCACTTTGTGTCACACATGTCAACACATGCACCAACAGTTTCTGCTCATGCCTCTGCATACCCACCACTAGGCGCATGGGCTACATAGAGTGCCATGTATGTCCATGCAGAGAGAATCCTTCCCATTTGTGGCATGTTTCACTGGTAACACACATCTTTACCTACACTGTCTTCTTGTACCCATGCTCACATGTGCTGGGCACACGCTGACCTTTGCTCTGCACCTATGCCCCATTCTTCAAGGGGCCAAACCAAATGAACCCTGAGATACTGTCTTAATCTCCATAATATTTCTCAGACTCGGATTACAAATTTGTTCTTAGAAAGTTGTCTGCCAGGCAGGAGAAGGCTTCCCCATTAATGGGGAGGAGGGATCAAGAGAGCAGCCTGAGAAATCAGGTGTCAAGCTGACCTTTTGGAGAGAGCTAAGTACTCATTCTTACTATTGATTCCTTTCAAGGAAGACAGGAGGCACTTTATCTCCCAGCTGTTGAGCTAAGGGCAGGGCCAGTAACATGGGGAAGCAAACATAAGCATCTTCTGTGCCTCAAGAACACACGGGCAAAGAGCCCTAGACCCATATCTTTTCAACATAAGTCACGGGACTTGCAATTGGACTATTGGAGATTTATTCCTTTAGGATAAGCATTGTCCTCCATAATCTTTAGAAATGGAAAATCTTGCTTCATCCTACCTGGGAAATACATTAAATCTTATGCATAGTAGTTCTTGACTTTAGTTGCTGAATGTATTTTAAATAGGGATTCCCAAACTCCACACCCAGAGATAATCATGCATTCATTTATTCATTCATTGAACAAACTAAATACCCACTTTCCACATGCCAGATGCTAATCTAGATATTAGGGATATGGCAGAAAATTATATAGACAAGGTCCCTGCCTCCTGGGAGCTTATATTCTAGTAAGGGGGATAGAGACAATAAGTGAACATATGAATAAACATAAAAAATGCCAGATAATCACAAGTGATATGCAGAGACTTAGGAAGATGCAAAAGACAATTTTAGTTTGATGGCCAGGGAAGGCATTTCAGAGAATATAACTCTAAAGAAAAGCCCACCATGTGAAGGTCTGGAAGAATGGTCAAAGGCCCAGGTCAAAAATTGTTTGGCCTAAGTGGAAGACGAAGTCAAAGATGGAGGCAGGGGCTGGTTCAGGTCGCCCATTGAAAACCACAGTAAGGAGTGTGGATTTTATTCTAAGAGTTAAGGGACACCATGTTGTTAAGCAGAGAAGTGACTTGATCTGATTTGCAGCTGTGGGAAAATGGATTGGAGGGGCAAGAGAGGAAGCAGGAAGTCCAGTCTGAGGGCATTGAGGTGGAGGTGGAGGCTGAGAGTAGACTAGCAATGGATGAACTTGGAGTTAGAGCCCAGAGGCCTTGCTGTTGGTCAGGATGTGGGGATGAGGGAGAGCGAGGAATTAAACACAACTTCTAGGTTTTTGGTGTGAACCACGGAGTGGACAGTAATATTATATATTGAGATGAGGAGGACTGGGGAGCAGCTTAAGGGAGAAAATCAAGAGTTCTCCTTTGGCCCATGTAAAATTCAAGATGACTGCTAGTTACTCATCTAGAAAGACGGGGCCAGGCACAGTGACTCATGCCTGTAATCCCAGCACTTTGGGAGGCTGAGGCGGGCAGATCACGAGATCAGGAGTTCAAGACCAACCTGGCCAACATGGTGAAAGCCCATGTCTACTAAAAATGCAAAAATTAGCTGGGCATGGTGGCATGTGCCTGTAATCCCAGCTACTCGAGAGGCTGAAGGAGGGAGAATTGCTTGAACTCGGACCTGGGAGGTGGAGGTTGCAGAGAGCTGAGGTTGTGCCACTGCACTACAGCCTGTGCTACAGAGTGAGACTCCAAAAGAAAGAAAGAAAGACAGAAAGAGAGAGAGAGAGAGAAAGAAAGAGAGAGAAAGAAAGAAGAAAGAAAGAAAGAGAAAGAAAGAAAGAAAGAAAGAAAGAAAGAAAGAAAGAAAGAAAGAAAGAAAGAAAGAAAGAAAGAA
>NW_012109474.1:339287-342898 GCF_000951045.1 Mandrillus leucophaeus | reverse complement strand
AGGCAGGAAGGAGAGACATTCAGCTGCAAGAGTACGAGTCTGAGGTGAATTCTCCCACTGCAGATATAGATTCAGTAGCCATTGAGTAGAGTAGGTACTTAAAGCCATCAAACTCAGTGAGAGAAAGTGGATAAAGAAGAGAAGAGGGCCAAGGACTGAGTCCCAAAGTACCCTAATCTTTGGAGTCAGTGTGAAAGAGGAGGAGGAGTTAGCATAGCAAGGTGACAGGGGAGACAGCAGGAAGACCTGGAGAGTGTGATATTTGGGAAGCCAAGAGTCTCGCTCTGTCCCCCAGGCTGGAGTGTAGTGGCACCATCTCGGCTCACTGCAACCTCTGCCTCCCAGGTTCAAGTGATTATCCTGCCTCAGCCTCCCAAGTAGTTGGGACTACAGGCACCTGCCACCATGCCCAGGTAATTTTTGTATTTTTAGTAGAGACAGGGTTTCACCACATTGGCCAGGCTGGTCTCGAACTCTTGACCTTGTGATTCGCCCGCCTCAGCCTCCCAAAGTGCTGGGATTACAGGCGTGAGCTACCGTGCCCTGCCTGTTTCCTCTCCTTCTAAGCAAAGCCACTTTCTAGCCCAGGGATTCACTTCCTTCTACTTGTGCTCCTGAGGTCTAGAAAACCCTTGTCTTCTCTCTGGGCCTCTTGCTATCATGGACCAATGGATTGGAGACCAAGACCCAAGATTATATGGTCGTTTAATTTCTCAAAAGTATTACCTGAACGCAGTGGGCAGGCTCTTTCTTCTACTCTGTCAGAACCTGCAATTGTTATTTTACTTGTTTTTGCTTTAGCTTTTTTTTTAATAGGGGAGAGCAAAGGTCTTTTCCATTTCTCCTCCTAAAGCAAACCAAATAATATAATCAATTTAGCTGGCGCAGGACTGATCCCAAGCGTTAAAGCAGGTATTTGTGGCTGATATGACGGGGGAATAAAGTGCTTGTGAAAACCAACTGATTAGTTCAGCAGTTGGGAATGAATCTGCGTCCGTGTTCATCGATCTCTCCTAATCTTTGTCAACACCTGTTTGTCCCACTTCTATGCCACTGCTGGGCAGCACTGGGCCCTGAGACAGGCAATGGAGTGGGCACTGGGAGGAGGGGAGGTCTCTGAGGTGCTGGGCCAAGGGGCTGTTTCCCACTTAAAGGGACAGGCCCAGTCAAAACCTGGGTGCAGTAGGCAAACCACCTTAGAGGGGAAATTCTATGGCCCAGGAGCGACTCCATGTTCCCCCAAATGCCTCTCCATCTGTTCCCCAACAGTGCCTACAAAGCAGGGACTCTCATCCAATATGCTACCTTGGGCAACATGATGCCTTGGGCTGAATGAAGTGCTTTGCAAGAGCCTGTAAAATTATTTTTGCAAACTTGGAAAAAAAAAAGGGGGACTCTAAAATAAGAAAATTGCAAAATCAAAATTAATTAAACTTTAATCAAATGTTTGCAGAGTGTATTGTTTTCCCAACTATTCAACCACAACTCAACTCAGATAGTTAAATATAAATGAGATTCCATGTATTCATGTACCAATGAGTTCATTTGTAATCTTCGATATGATGTGGGATGCAGTCATCCAAAGTAAGGAGGCACTATGCCAGGGAGGAAAATACACTGGTTTAAACTGAGCCCCTCCCTGCAGCGTCACTCCACATCTGGGACCCTCAGGTTACCAGCGACATGTCAAGGAGCAGGTTGAGGAACCCCTGGAGCCCCTGAGAAAGCGCCATGGAAGGAAGATACACCAATAGAAATTGCACCTACTTTATGGTTTTCACCACTTAACATTTAGACACATCTACCATGTCCAAGTGACTGTGTTGACCCATTGGGGCATACTGTTTCCACTTAAAGACTTTATAATCAAAGAGAAAAAAATGGGTGCCCAAATATTTGCAATATAGGCACAGCCAGTGATGTGTGCCTGTGAATGGCCTGAAATACAGAGGAACAGTTTGCTTTAGGCAACAGAGATTAGGAGGTCAGCCAAAGTTAGTCTAAACTCGCCAACCAGTGGCAGCCTGGACAATGCCCATCCATGACCTCTCTATTGTTCCCAGGGAAGTCCAATGGCTAGAAAACTCTGAAGTTGATGCTGATTCTTTAGTACACAGGCTGTCAGATCTTTAGATACACTTTGCGCCAAAGACCCCAAGCAA
Source organism: Mandrillus leucophaeus (assembly GCF_000951045.1). Classification (NCBI taxonomy): domain Eukaryota; kingdom Metazoa; phylum Chordata; class Mammalia; order Primates; family Cercopithecidae; genus Mandrillus; species Mandrillus leucophaeus. Next base: position 340,736 of record NW_012109474.1, on the reverse strand, counting down.
CTACCCTAGTTCCTTTCCTGTCTTTTATATTCATTCTTTTTTTGATTGGTATGATTCATTTATCATAAAAATCACCCCTTTAAAGTGTAGAATTCACTGGTTTTTAGTATGTTCAAGTGGTGCAACTATCACTGCCATCTGATTTCAGAATATTTCCATCACTCCAAAACGAAACCCTGTACCCACAGAATTATTCCTTTTGCCACTCACCTCAGTTCCTGGCAACCACTTGTCTACTTTTTGTCTCTATACATTTACCTATTTTGAATATTTTATATAAATGCAATCACATAATATGTGGTCTTTGTGAGCAGTGTCTTTCACTTTGCATAATGTTTTCAAGGTTCATCCATGTTGCAGCATGTGTCAGAACCATATTCCCTTTTTATTGCCAAATAATATTCCTTTGTGTGCATATACTAAATTTCGTTTATCCACTCATCAATTGATAGAGTTTGGGTTGTTTCTAATTTTTAGCTATTATAAATAATGCTGCTGTAAACATTCATGTATAAGTTTTGTGTGGACATATGTTTTCAGTTCTCTTTGAGTGGAATTGCTAGGTCATATTGTAACTCTACATTTAATCTTTGAAGAACTGCCCAACTTTTCCAAAGTGTCTGCGCTATTTTACATTCCCACCAGCAATGTACGAGGATTCCCAATTTCTCCACATTTTCACCAATAATTGTTATTATCCATTGCTTTTATTAGAGCTATTTAGTGGATGTGAAGTTAGACCTCATTGTAGTTTGACTTGCATTTTCCTAATGACTAATGATACTCATCTTGTCATGTTTATTTACTATTTGTATATCTTCTTTGGATAAATGTCTATTCAGATCCTTTGTCCACTTTAAAATTTGATTATTTATACTTTTATTGTTGCGTTGTAAGAGTTCTTTATATATATTATGGAATCAAATTCCTTATGAAATACATAATCTGTCAATATTTTCTTTCATTCTGTGGGTTGTATTTTTACTTTCATGATGGTGTCCTTTGAAGCACAAAGTTTTCAATTTTGATGAAGTCCAATGTATCTATTTTTTCTTTCATTGTTGGACTTTTGGAGTTATAGCTAAGCAGCCATTGACTAATACAGGGTCTTAAAGATTTACACCTATATTTCCTTCTAAGAATTTTATATTAATAGTTAGCTCTAACATTTAGGCCTTTCATCCCTTTTGAGCTGATTTTTGCCTATGATGTGAGGTAGGGGACTAAATTCATTCTTTCGCTTGTTGAGCAGTGGTTTGTAGTTCTCCTTGAAGAGGTCCTTCACATCCCTTGTAAGTTGGATTCCTAGGTATTTTATTCTCTCTGAAGCAGTTGTGAATGGGAGTTCACTCATGACTTGGCTCTCTGTTTGTCTGTTATTGGTGTATAAGAATGCTTGTGATTTTTGCACATTGATTTTGTATCCTGAGACTTTGCTGAAGTTGCTTA
>NW_012109474.1:334288-335959 GCF_000951045.1 Mandrillus leucophaeus | reverse complement strand
ATACAGTTCTATGAATTTTAATAAATTTACACAGTCAGGTAGCCAACACCACAATCAAGAGACAGAACAGCCTCATCAATCAAAAATGTTTTCTTTTTGTTCCTTTGCAGTCAATCTCCTTTCTCCACATAAAGCTCCTGACAACCCCTTATCTGTCCTCTGTCTCTATAATTTTGCATTTTCTAAAATGTCATATAAATATTTAGAATAATGTAGTATGTAGCCTCTTATGTCTGGTTTCTTTCACTTAGCATAATGCTTTTGGAGTTTATCTATGATGCATGTATCAGTAGTTCATTCCTTTTTATTGCTGACTAATATTCCACTGTATGGATGTACCACCGTTTGATTATCCACTCCTCAGTGGATGAACATTGAGTTGTTTTCATTTTTTTGGCAATTATGATTAAGGTGCTATAAGCAGCTTTACACATACACATACAGTCTTTTGGTATACATGTGAATATTCTCTTTGATAATATTCTCTTTCATGTCTCTTGGGTAAATACTCAGGAGTGAGATTGCTAGGTCATATGGTAAGTTTATGTTTAGCTTGATAGGAAACTGCCAGTTGCTTTCTGAAGTGGCTGCACCACTTTGTCGTAGTAGCATCATCCCACCAGCAATGCATGGGGGATCCAGTTGCTCACAAACTTGTGAGTACTTGGTGGGGTCAGTTTGTTTCTTTGTTTTTAAAAATTGCATTCATTCTGGTAGATGCACAGTGATCTCAAAGTATTTTTGATGTGTTTCTATTTTTTCATATGTGCATGTTTTTCACTGGAAATCCAAGTTTACATCCAATTTTGTATACTATGTCTTCATCTAATAGTAAATGGAGCCCTTTCCACATGGCCATCATTTTAAGATTGACTAATATGCCACTGAATGGATGTGAGACAAGCACTTCTTGTTGGTGTGCTTGTTTCTGGTGTTGGGTTGTTTCTGATTTTTGTTGCTATAAACCACACTGCAATAAAAACATTGACATGTTAGTTTTTTGTTTTTTATTTTTTATCTTTTAGAATAGCTCCATAGGTTAGAGTTTCAAAAGTGGGATTCCTGGGTCAAAGGGTATGAACATTTTTTATGACTTTGGATTGCTTTCTGAAAGGGTCTTCTCTTTTTATGAGATCGCCAGGAATATTCAATAAATATTTGGGACACTCTTGTTAATATTAGCAATTTTCATTAAAAAAGATTTTTTAAAAAATACACAAAATGATTATTTCTTTAAATTTGCACTTTTTAAATTTACATTTATTTGGTGTCCAGTAAAGCTGAACATTTTTCAATATTTTTGTTTGCTGGTTGTGTTTTCTATAAATTATGTTGATGTTCTTAGCTTATTATTATTGGAACTTCATATTTTCTTGTAAATTAGTATAATCATTTTAAATAACAAAGATTTTAACTCTTTGTCATAGTAGCTACTAACATTTTTTCAAACTCTTGGTTGCCTTTTTTTTTAACATACAGAAGTGTTTTGTTCTTCTATATAGTCAAATCTGTCACTGTTTTCCTCTGAGGGTTTTTATATTGCTTCTAAGCTTAGAAAAATCATTTTCGTCCCTCTCCTGAGGCTTGATAAATGGTCAATTTAATTTTCTTCTAGATTTTCTTGAGGTTTAAAAATAATTATCCCTGTATTATATATAGTTTATATAGATA
>NW_012109474.1:329915-332197 GCF_000951045.1 Mandrillus leucophaeus | reverse complement strand
TGTAAACTAGTTCAACCATTGTGGAAGACAGTGTGGCGATTCCTCAGGGATCTAGAACTAGAAATACCACTTGACCAGCCATCCCATTACTGGGTACATACCCAAAGGATTATAAATCACGCTGCTGTAAAGACACGTGCACACATATGTTTATTGTGGCACTATTCACAATAGCAAAGACTTGGCACCAACCCAAATGTCCAACAATGATAGACTGGATTAAGAAAATGTGGCACATATACACCATGGAATACTATGCAGCCATAAAAAGTGATGAGTTCACGTCCTTTGTAGGGATATGGATGAAGTTGGAAACTATCATTCTCCGCAAACCATCGCAAGGACAAAACAAACACCACATGCTCTCACTCATAGGTGGGAATTGAACAATGAGAACACCTGGACACAGGAAAGGGAACATCACACACTGGGGCCTGTTGTCGGGTGGGGGGAGGGGAGAGGAATAGCATTAGGAGATATACCTAGTGTAAATGACGAGTTAATGGAGGCAGCACACCAACAAGGCACATGTATACATATGTAACAAACCTACACTTTGTGCACATGTACCCTAGAACTTAAACTATAATAAATATATATATATATAAAAGAAAATCAATTGAACATAAATGTAAAGGCTGATTTCTGAACTCTCAATTTTATTCCATTGATACATGCAGCAATGGGCTAGTATTACAGTCTTGATTATCGTAGCTTGTAATATGTTTTGAAATTAGAAAGTATGGGTTCTCCAACTTTGTTCTTTTTCATGGATGTTTTGGTTATTCTGGGTCCCTTGCATTTCCATATAAGTTTTAGAATCAGCTTGTTGATTCATGCAAAAATATAGCTAGTATTTGGATGGAGACTGTGCTGTATCTGTAGATAAATTTGGAGAATACTGACATCTTAAAAAGAAGTCTCCTGATCCATGAATATTGGATCTTCCCATTGATTCAGATCTTCTTTAATTTTCTACATTTGTCTTTCACTTTTTTTGGTTAAATTTATTCCTGGGTATTTTATTCTTTTTGGTGCTATTGCAAATGGAATTGTTTTCTTAGTATCATTTTTTGACTGTTTATTGTCAGTGTGTAGAAACAGAATTTATTTTTATATATTGATTTTGTATTCTACAACTTTACTGAACTCTTTTATTAGTTCTCGTAGGGGTTTTTGTGGTTTCTTTTATCTATGTACAAGATGATATCATATGCAAACAAAGATAATTTTAATTATTTCTTTTTAATCTGATACCTTTTACTTCTTTTTCTTGCCTAATTGCACTAGCTAGAACCTCTCATATAATGTGGAATAGAATTGGCAAGAGTGGATATTTTTACTGTATTCCTGATCTTAGAGGAAGACCTTTCAGTTTTTTACCATTAAATAGGACGTTAACTGTGAGTGTTTTGTAGACGCTGTTTATCAGGTTGAGGAAGTTCTAAGTATATTGCGTGTTTCTATCATGAAAGGGTGTTGATTTTTTGGTCAAATGCATCTTCTATTTCTATTGAGATAAGCATGTAGGTTTGGTCCTTTATTCTATCAATATGGTATACAACATTGATATATTTTCATATGTTAAACCAACCTTGCATATCTGAGATAAATTCCACTTTTAAGTCTTTTTTTCCCAATGAAATGCATACAGTTCCTTTACTACTTATTACCTAATTTGAGAGCTAGAGTCAGGTCAGGTGAAAAGTAGAGCTCTTTAAAAAATCCAAAGAGAGGTAGAGCCAATGGGAGAGTAGCCTCCTGGGTCTGAGATTTTATTTTGCAAAGGATTTTCACATGGCTAGCTTCTGGTCAGTGGCTCTTTGAATAGAAGTATTATACATATTTAGACAAATGTTCCCCTACTCATGGATTATTCCTCCCTTATAACAGCAACAGATATACAGATTATATATACATTAATAATATATTTATATAATTTGTTTTTCAAAATTATGTCAGAAAATCTGAAAAATGGAGAAAAGAATTACCCATAATAATCTTACTGTTTCACCAGAACTATGGATAGCTTTCTGGGGTATGATGGCCAGGTTAGGAGGTGTAGCTTATATACAGAAAAACATCACCTTTTTTGAGGAATACAGTTCTATGAATTTTAATAAATTTACACAGTCAGGTAGCCAACACCACAATCAAGAGACAGAACAGCCTCATCAATCAAAAATGTTTTCTTTTTGTTCCTTTGCAGTCAATCTCCTTTCTCCACATAAAGCTCCTGACAACCCCTTATCTGTCCTCTGTCTCTATAATTTTGCATTTTC
>NW_012109474.1:306595-328535 GCF_000951045.1 Mandrillus leucophaeus | reverse complement strand
TAACATTTTTTCAAACTCTTGGTTGCCTTTTTTTTTAACATACAGAAGTGTTTTATTCTTCTATATAGTCAAATCTGTCACTGTTTTCCTCTGAGGGTTTTTATATTGCTTCTAAGCTTAGAAAAATCATTTTCGTCCCTCTCCTGAGGCTTGATAAATGGTCAATTTAATTTTCTTCTAGATTTTCTTGAGGTTTAAAAATAATTATCCCTGTATTATATATAGTTTATATAGATAGATAATGGGATATAAGACCCTAAGAAAGATATTTTTCAGCATGATATCATAATTTTTTTTTTTTTTTTTGAGACGGAGTTTCACTCTTGCTGCCCACGCTAGAGTGCAATGGCCATCTCGGCTCACTGCAACCTCTGCCTCCCAGGTTCAAGCGATTCTCCTTCCTCAGCTTCCCAAGTAGATGGAATTACAGGCACCCGCCACCACGCCCAGCTAATTTTTGTATTTTTAGTAGAGATGGGGTTTCACCATGTTGGCCAGACTGGTCTCGAACTGTTGACCTCAGGTGATCCGCCTGCCTTGGCCTCTGAAAGTGCTGGGATCACAGGCGTGAGCCACTGTGCCTAGCCCATGATATCATAATTTAAGTAAAATAGTCTATAAAGGCACTAAAAGATTGAACCTAAATTCATCTTAATGTGATGACATGTTAATTTTGTGTTGTTTTCTCTCTCTCAGATATCAGGTGTGCATTTAACAGGGCTTATTAATAAACAATGGCTGAACTCTAAACGTTGACACAGGGGAGGGATATGCAGGAGGCTTATGGGATAACCACAAACCAGGAGGCTAAACAGGTCCCCATTCCAAATCAGGGGCCAAGGATCACATCTTCCCCTCTCCCTAAGTGTCTGTCTATTCCATTTGGCCACATTTTCAAAGCTCCTATCCTCCCCAGTGTGGACAATTGCAGGCCTGCATCAGCATCTTCTCAGGGAACAGAAAGTTGCTCCTCCTGCACCCAGATGGAATTCACTTTGGGAACCCTAGTGTTCAGGTTCCCAGTCTGTTAAACCAACCCATAAGGCTGTAGGGGCGGCCTCCCTGACCTGTTTGGCTCCATAGTACACCATTATCTAATCCAGTTTTTGATGATGTCAGAAACAGATTATAATTCTCCTGCCTCACATTAATCTAGCGGCGGTAAGCCTTTCCAAATACTGTGCAATTTTATAACTGACTATGTCCTTCTTCCAGTCTTTAGCAAGATATTGGCAAATTAAACAAATTGTTTAAAACAAGCAAACAAAAAGCCCATTCCTCAGACAGAGGCCTTCTGAATGAGGAGGAGCCTGGCCATTGCCCCCATTTTGAACAGATAGAAAAAAGGTTTCATTTTTCCCAGTTATGCAGGGGCGAAGCCATCCAGCAGAAAATCCACTTGGAAGCCCCAGAGAGCATGGGAGTGAGAGACAGCAGCTCACTGAGCTGAAGCTTCTCTCACTCAGGTCCCAATCATTACGAACACTGGCGCGGCCTCGATCCATGGCTGATGCCCTCATCTCCTCCCTGAGGGTTGAGGCATGGGCTACCAGCACAGGAGTGGAAGACGCTGGGCTCCTCTGTCTAAATGAGGCAGACTGTCCTCAGGGTCTGTCAGAACACTCCGTGTTTAGTTAAAAACTCTCTCCAAAAGAAAGAGCGTGAAGACGGAGAGCTTGAAGTGGATCCCGAGTAATTAAGTGTATAAATTAATTCTTCCCCTAAGAAATGTTCCTCTTCTATTATTAGATTTGACTCTCGGAGGAGCTACATCCAAGTAGTTTTTCCAGTTGTGTGTGTGTGTGTGTGTGTGTGTGTGTGTACATGAGTGCACATTTCTGGGCTTTGCTGCCTGAAGCCTACAATTAAAATAAGTGACATCAATGTGTCTTTAAAAGAGAGATCTGTGGAAAACTAACAGATTGTCTGTCAGCGGAAGAAAAAAAAATGAAATATGACTGCCTCCGCCAGTGAATGGATGAATAGGAAAGTACTTGTCCATCCAAGTACCCAAAGGGATAAAACCCAATGATAGCCTTCTCAACTGCTTAGCGCATAATGCATGTGCTGTTTGGATGCTAGTAATGTGTTTTTTACTTCTTCCTATCTAGAAGGAATGAATCAAATATGAGCAGAGCTGGGACATGATTTTCAACCCATTGCTTTTGATTAAGTGCCCGAACAGGCAGGTCCTGGGACTTGCAGTAATACTAATGGGGCATAAAGTGCTATAAAAAGGACGGGCCCTACTTTTGTCCAAATGCCATTATCCCGGAATCAGAGACCCTGGCTATAATATGTCCACGGTTAACCTTTTTTTCTGACAGGAAATTTTCTCCATCCACTCACACCATCAATTATGCTGCATTTGGCCAGAGTGTTGAGTGATCACTTTATTTCAAACAAAAGAGGCACACATGCCAGGCTCCCAAATCTGGAACGTTGACTGCCGAGGGCACTGGCCAAGAGAGGGGCTGGCAAGAGGACAGTGTCGACTTTGCAGGCCGTCAGGGCTTGGACAAAATTGTTCTTTTGTTTTAGGCTGGCTTTTCCATGTAATCACTCATTTGCTTATTTTGGAAGGAGAGACAAAGTAACTGAAAACAAACTAATTATTATTTTGATCCTAAAAATAGCTAACTGATTGAAACTTTGGCTACCCAAGCAGAGCCAACAGCTAATCATTAACCTGGTGAATATGACTGGCAGAGAGAATCTCAATTGTTGGGATCTACAACAAGCAAGGAGAAGAGCAAAGAGAACTGGGTTTACCTTTTGGGCTGATCCACCCAGGAGAAGGCTATCTGTTCGCTGTCCTCAGGGAGCCAGGCCCATGACTCTTGTCCCAGCCCTGCTCCAAGGACACCATTCTCCCAGAGCTCCTCTAGCTGCCACTGCACCATTCCAAACATTGCGATACATTTTTTGCAATCAGCAAGTTGCAGATTGTCCAACTGTTCTGTCATTTATTGTAAATGGTTGCAAAAAGAAAAAAAAAAAAAGAAAAGAAAAAGGAAAAGGAAAAGAAAAAAATTCCACAACGCTATAACATAGTCCTGAGTGTAAATCAAACATTCCCTGTCATGTTGATAGCTTGTGTTAGTCTAATGTATTTTATATTACTCAAAAGCTTTGAAACCCTGCAGCTTTCTTCATATAGGCCATTATGCGGTTATCATTAAATTGTCTTGCAAAGAACATTATCGGTAATTATAGCAGACACTAAAATCAAATGATCAGAGTGGGACCTTTCACACCAAGAGGAACCATTAGAAGTTAATCAAATAAAAGGATGAGAATAATTATGTTAGGATTAAGCAGTAATATGCCAGAAGTTATATAGTTTGCTGACTATATATCTTTACTCCCAGCTTCCTGAATTTCCTTTTCGTTGATGTGTTTTTATATAATACTTTGGCACAGAATGTAAACGACAATATTTTTGTCATGGCACAATCGGGCTTGAAGGTTCATAGGCGGTTCATATCTAAATGCCATCAGAGGCATGGAGGTAATGATGAAGATAAAAATAATAGTAATAAAAAAGTGCAAAGCTGGAAAAAAAATCCATCGGTCAATCGAGCGTGGCAAAATGATAAAAATGGTTGCAACAGGCACAGGTGCAAGGAAAGTCGTTATTGGCTGGTTGCTCTGTCTTAGAGCATAAGGATTTCTCCTGCAGGCCTTGCTGCAAACCAGCATTAAAAAGCTAGCATCTTGCAGGCTTTCAAGCTGCCCCTGCCAGAGCAGATATGTAGGATTATTGGTGAGATGGGGACACTCACGGTGCCAGGCAGGAGGGGTGCTTGGTTCTCTCAGGCTGAGACGGCCACTCCTGTCCCTCTCCAATCCCCCAAAACACACACCTCTGGCACCTTGCAGATACCCATGTGTACATTGCAATGGATTGGCAGGAACACGTGACCTAGAGGACTGAGGGTGGTGACTCTAGTGGAAAAGAGGGTGACTCTCCCAAGGCGTGACTCATCTTATCTTCCAAATTACACCTGAGCCACGGCTGGGTGCTGTGGCTCACACCTGTAATCTCAGCACTTTGGGAGGCCAAGGAGGGTAGATCACCTGAAGTCAGAAGTTTGAGACCAATCTGGCCAACATGGTAAAAACCCATCTATACAAAAAATACAAAAAAATTAGCCAGGTGTGGTGGTACATGCCTGTAATCCCAGCTACTCAGGAGGCTGAGGCAGGAGAATTGCTTGAACCCAGGAGGTGGAGATTGCAGGTTGCAGTGAACCTAGATCGTGCCACTACACTGCAGCCTGGGCAACAAGAGCAAAACTCTGTCTCAAACAACAACAACAACCACCAAAAAAAAAAAAAAAAAAAAAAACCCTGAGCCACAGGACAAACGATGCCATTGTAAGAAGCTGGGAGGAGACAGAGTCACTATAGTATGACCTTTTAAAAAAATAAAAATGTACCCTCCACTTTTTCCCTTTTCCCTTATAAATAAAGACCAGTTCATACAAGGTTTGCCTTTGTGTCCCAGATTTGTGCTGGGGACTGGGATACATGGACAAATAAGAACATAAAACTTTTTTCTTGAAATGTTGCTCTTATGGTGTACAAATATAGACAGCAAAATAACTTAAATGGTAGTACCCAGGCTAAACATTTCTTTATTTTTCATGGTTTTATAATTTTGGAGACTTTATGATATTTAAAAATAAAGGCATTGCTCTATTTCACTGAGGTCAAAACTGAGGCCCATCAGAAGTGAGGGAAGTTGAGGGGTAGAGGTCAGAACAGGCCTCTTTTGAATGTCCGGATGGCCTCCTCTGCGACTCTCACAGTGGCCCTGCTGGGACATCGATTCCCATTGTCTTTTTCCTCTGGACTAACATGTTACCATCCATACCTCATAGGGAAACGAAGAAGCGATGAGGACAAGGGTATGGAAAGGCTTTGAAAGGTTAAAAATAGGTTTGCAGAGCACACCTGGGGCTGCTTTTCCCCTGGTAAAAATTGTCTTTTATTGCTTCATATGTTTTCAGATGGTAAAGGCTTGCCTCCATTTGGGGATTTGGAAGGGGATCCTCAGGGAGAGAAGGCAGAGCCTGCCCTAAGTGATAAAGCAGAGGATAAACCTTGGGAGATGAACGGCTGGTAAACCCTAAACAGGCAGGGTTTGGGCTCAAAATATGTTAATTATTATCTGCTTATCCAGAGAGCTCTAAACAAAAGGCCTCTCAGACCAGAAATAGGAACATGAGAGAGACATTGAAAGCAGAAGAGGCAGCTAGCTATCTGTTAGAGCTGGTTAAGAGCCCCAGGTCACATAGATAGGCCTGGGGAAGATGGCACACTCCCTCTCCCCCATCAGACCACATGGTTCCTAGAAAGACCAGGTCCAGAAGCCCATTTATGCCCATGGGTCCAAAAAGCCAAGTTTTACCTACAGGTAGAAGCAGTCCTAACAACTAGCTTGTTAATACACTTTAAATACAACTAAACCAACAACCAACCAACCAACCAACCAACCAACAAACAAAAAAACAGCCCGGAGAATGGGGGATATCTTTTTCAGGGATTATAATTATGGGGCCAGAGGAAGAGTCTTGGGGGGACTGCACAAATATTAAGTTGGACAGCAGGGCTCAGAAAAGACTAAGAATCTCTCTAGCCCTAGCAGCTATTCCAAACTGATTCCACCACTAGCCTCAATCTGAGCATTGAATCTACTCAGAACTGAGAGGGCAGATCTGCGAGGCAAGAACCTGAGAATTCATAGGCCCAGGAAGAGAGTGATCGGGAGCAGGCAATGAAAAGCCTTCATCTCCAAACAGATGAGGGACAACTTCAGCTAGGACATGTCATTTGAATTTTGTTGTTTGTTTTCATGTTGTTGTTGTTGTTGCTGTTGTGCTATTTTGTTGTTTTCTTGGTTACTCGCAATAAAATTCCCATTTCTGTGTTTGTTGAAGAGGATGCAAAGATGGTGACTGGGAAAATAGCAACCACTTCTTGAAAGAAAGAAAAGAAACCCCAGAGAGGAAGTGAAGCCCACAGTGGGGCAGGATTGGGGGATGGGAACAAATAAGCAAGTTTCCTGGAACCTAGGGGACAAGAGAATCCTGCTTGAGGACTGGTTTTACATAAAGATCTGTGCCTTGGAACTTGGTTGGGAAAAACCAGTGTTTTCCCTCTCTGCATTGTTACTGAGTTCCTGTAACTGAAACCAGAGGAGAGGGAGGTAAAGATCAACCATAGTATCTTACAAAGCTCAATAAATGTTTGTGGATTGATTGATGTGGGCATGTCCTTAAGATATTAGGAGAGAACATCTCAACTTCCATGTCACGATTTGGAAACTCCCCTTCTACTTGGCAGATGGGATGAACACAGTTGATATTCTCTCTATATACCTAATTTTATACTTACACAGTATTTTACAAAAAAAAAGTTTCTGTTCCATTATTTCATCTGTGATTTCCAATAACCATGTTGGATAGAAACAGTGACATTTTTATACCATTTTATTGATGAAGAAACCAAACTCAGTGAGGTAGGGGGGTCTTTCTCAAGGTGACAGCTAATTGCAACAAAACAGGGACTGAATTCAGCCCTTCTAATCTGACTCTGACCACCAGCTCTGTCTTCAGTGTGCACACTCCTTTGGGGACAGTACAAACAGGGACCAGCTTTGGGCATGTCATTAATTTTTGGAGTCTTTTCAAATGTAAAGCAGTCTCAAGCCTTTTTCTGATAATGAACGCATAGGTGTGGATGTGTGTGCCTTTGACCACCGAAGACAGAAGCAATCTTAGGAGACATTTGGCTAGCCACACACCTCTGGCTATTTCCCAGGACTAATAGTGAGGTGACACGTAAGTCTGGTTGAGCCGTGAACATGTCACCCCCTCCTTGTGTTGTTTTCAAGGACAGACTGGATGAGTCTCAGAATAACTGCCCCGTTATTCAGCAGGCTTTAGAGGCAAGCAAGGTCTCCAGCAAATATGGTCAAGCAGTGTCAGCCATGAGGGAGGGAAGGAGCCAGAGGAATCCTTTCACACCCCCTCCCCACCCTCAGTCTATAGAGCTCTTAAATTAGCTCTGAAAACCCAGGTGTCAGCCATCCCCACCCCCGCCTGAAGCAAGCCAGACGAGCCATTAAAAACGCCAAGTAGAAATGAATGCCTAAATCACCCTGTCTCTCTGAAGGTAGAGTCTTGCCTAATCACACGTCAAATCATATTTTTTCTTCTGCAGATGGATGTCTTCTTTCAAAGTCTGATGGTCACAGAGACAAAGATATCGCTTCAGCCTTAAGTAACTATTGAAGTTTTACCCCGATAGATTATTTGCTAGGAGTAACTAATGTAAAAAATGCCCTGTCAGACAACAGCTTGCTTTCATTTTTTTAAAGGGTAATATTTGGTTTCATCTTGCAACTACTTGGGAAAATTTAGCACTGAGTCAGAAAGGTTGGCCAACAAGTAGCACTTCATAAATTGCTGGAGCCCTAATCAATACATATTGTCATCCACTCTAGTCCTTCGGGCAGATTTCTCTCTGCCCTGAGTCGTTGGTGTATTTTATGAGGTTGTTACAGGCTGGGCTTGCATGGCCTGAGCCTAATGAACCTGTCACCGCTGCTATTGATTGACATGCCAGTGTAAGTGAGACAGGCGATTCCGATTGACTTCCTAATTACTGCTGCTGGGCTGCCTTGCCAACTGCTCAGGCCAGAGGTTAATAGTTTTGATGTTCAGCCGCTCCTCGCTGTGGAGGCTGGAGTGAAACTGGCTCCTCAGAAGTCAATACCTGAATCAAGTTCTCAAGGCTACTGCCGTGCCTGATCAATTAAGGCCTTCGCGTTCCTACTGGTGGTGGCTGACAAGAGGCTGATGAGTGGAGTTCAAAAACAAATGGTTTAAGGGAGTTTAGGAGGCTCTGAAAGCACTACTCCATGGTCAAGGATTGGCAATTAAGAAGAATGGAATTGTAGGGGAGGAACACTGCACTAGGGTGTTGGTCATTGGTTTTGCTTTGGTTTTGGTTTTCTATCCTGACAATTGAAAATTGTTTCTTTTATTCCTCCAATGTTCAGAATTCTGCCACGTGCCACGGACTCTGAAGAGTGTCTTAGACTGTTTGGGCTTCTATAACAAAATATTCTAAACTAGGTAGCTTATAAGCAAGAGAAATCTACTCCTCACAGCTCTAGAGGCTGGGAAGTCCAAGATTAAGGCACTGTCAGATTCTCTTTCCGGTGAGAGCCTGCTTTTGTTCATAGATGGTGCCTTCTAGCTGTGTCCTCATATAATGGAAGGGGGAAGACAGCTCTGTGGAGACTCTTTTATAAGGCCACTAATCCCTTTCATGAGGGTGGAACCTAATAACCTAATCACCTAATAACCTCCCAAAGGCCCCACCTAACACTATGACATTGGTGATTAGGTTTCAACATATAGATTTTGGAAGCACAAAAACTGTAGCAGAGAAAATAAAATTACTTGCATTGACTTATCTATTCAGCAGAAACTAACAGAATGTTTACCTTATCCAAGGCATGGTATAAGTGTATGGATTTATGGTCATCTTTCACTGAGATTATGTCTTAAGAGTAGGGAATATTTTCACACCCATCATTTTATTTGAATCTCACAACACACCATGAAATAGGTGTGGGGGGGGAGGTGGTCACTATCTCCATTCTCAATGAGAAAACTAAGACTCAGCAAAGAAAATTGACTCCCCTAACACCATACAGCCAGGAAGTAGAGAAACAGAGCCTTAAAGACAGATATTCTGGTTCTTAGTCGGATGTTCTTGTCAGGATGCTGAGATGCCTGATGCTTGCAGTGCAAAAGCTTAAAAAGCAGTTGAGATAAGTGAGATCACTATACCTATATGTTAGGGATCTCTAAGACCACCGCCAGGCTCAGTGATTCACAAGGAGGACCCACAGGACCCAGGATGTAGTCATATTCATGGCTTATTACACTGAAAAGACACAAAGCAAAATCAGCAAAGGGAAAAGATGCATGGGGTCAAGGGCATAGAAAACTGGATGCAAGCTTCTAAGAGTCCTTTTCCCAAGAGTGTCATACAGGACACACTTAATTCCTCCAGCAGTGAGTTGTGACAACACTTGTGAAATGCTGGCTATCAGGCAAGTGCAGTAGGGACTCAGTGCCCAAGGTTTTTTGGGGGGCTTGGTCACAGAGACACCCTCTGTCTGGCACATGCTATAATTCCAGACCCAGAAGAAAAGCAGGTATTTAGTACAGTCATATTATTTGCATAAACCACTTAGGCAGAGTTTAGGAATGGTTAAGAACTCTCCTGAAATCCAAATTGCAACACACCACACAAGGGATATTTTTACAAGCAAAAGATACCAGTCTCTGGCCTGCCATGTCAACTGTTTTATGAACAACGAAGAACACCAATGCAAGGCAAGAAATGGAAGAGCCTGTGAGGGGCGCAGACCAGCACATACAGTGCCAAGACAACTCAGAGGTGGAGGACTATGCTTCAGCAAAGACTTGAGATCCCACCACTAAATCCACCATCCCAACTGCATTAATCATGCTTTTTTTATTTTCCATATTTCTGATGCTCTGACATCTGAGGCCTTGCTGTGAGAACACAGCTGCCTAGCTGGGTTCTATTTTCTCAGCTAGTCTCTGCTGAGAGTCATTTCCCAAGGGCTCAACTCCATCTTCCTCCTTCTGTTAGCAGGAGGAGTTTCTGGGGTAAGTAAGCATCTACCTGATTATGCTTTGGTCTCTGCTCTGCACCGTCTAAGTCATGCCCTCATATATCCTGCCCAGGTTGCAGACCCCGTGAGTCCAAATGGCCTGGCCTCAGATGGACTAGAATCATCATGGCCCTGTTTGGACTTCCTGTCTGAGAAAGGGGCTTCTTTTGCCTCTATTTTTCTCCTTGTCTCTCTTAGTTTCCTATTAAGTTCTCTTTTCCTGTGGCTCAAACCCTTTCTGTTCCTAGTATGCACAATCACCTGGTCTGTTTCAAGCTCCTCTGGAGAATCAATGTTAAGGATTTTCCAGCTGCACTGGTGGAGGCCTGCTCACAGGCTTCCCTGAGTCAAAGAGGAAAGCTGCCAGATGGCCTGCAGGCTGCAAAGTCCTCATTTAGGAAGGCTAGATCCACAGTGATGGTGTAACATGTTCATCTCACTTGCATCACACCAAAATATGAAGCAGATGAAAAATTGAGGGTTGGAGAAGTTATTTGCTTCAGACTATCACTATAAAGCAACCAGGCCCAAACAGGAAAATTAATTTATCCCAGTAGTAGTTTCTTCATTTCCATTGCTGTATAATATTCTATGGTATGAATACATCACTGTGTATTCATTCTATTGTTGATGGACATTTGGGTTGTTTCCAGTATTTGGCTGATACACTGGAATGGCACTACGAGCATGACTGTAGATGTTTCCCGAAGTGTATTTTCCTAAGAATGGAAGCGCTGAGTGGCAGGATTTGTATACCTTTAACTTTATTGGATGCCAAACTTTCTCCAAACAATTTGTAATATTTTATACCATCACTGGGAATTTTTATTGTTCTTTATCCTTGCTTGTACTTTTTTCCTCTTCACATTTTTAAATTTTTGCCAATCCTATGAATGTATAGTGGTATTTTATTGTGGTTTTAATTTTCATTTCCCCAGCATCCTCTGGGTAATCACAGGGACATTCTAAATCAGTCACAAGCAAAGAGAATTAAAATTACCTGGATAGGATTTAGGGCAATGTTGATTTATTCCCTGGGGCTGGGGAGGAGTTGTCCTCCTGAGTCTCTTGGGAAGAGGCATACTGGATCAAGATGGTACTTCTACCCCCAGGAAAGCAGGAGGAGGATGGGATCACTGTAGATGGGTTCTCTCAGTGCCTGACCTACCCAACAAGAGGGAGCAACCTGTGCAGTTGCTCAGTACTGCTCTCAGCTTGGTTTAATTCTCTGCTGCCACCATCTTAAATTATTTTTTCTGTCTTTTTTTTTTTTTTTTTTTTTGAGACAGAGGTCTCACTCTGTTGTCCAGGCTGGAGTGCAGTGATGCAATCTTGGCTCACTGCAACCTAGAAGTCCTGGGCTCAAGCAATCTTCCTGCCTCAGCCTCCTGAGTAGCTGGGACCACAGGCGTATGCCACCATGACTGGCATTTAAATTTCTTAGCAGCTTTTGAACAAGGAGCCCTGATTTTCACTTTTACACTTCGGCCAGCACACACGTGGGCACACCTGCCGTGACCCTCACTCTGCACTCAGCCACAGTGAATTTCCCATGCTCCTCAACACACAGCATAGCAAACACACTTGTCCCTCTAAGTCGGTGCTAACCAGTCTGACTCTGAAAATCAGTAGTGACTAGCTATTCAACACTTGAAATGTAGCTAGTGGAAATTGAGATGCACTATAAGGATAAAATCCAAACAGGATTTTCAAGACTTAGTAAGAAAAGTGTAAAATAGCTCATTAATAATTTGTATAGTGATTATAGGTTGACATGATATTTTGGATATACCTGGTTAAAATCAAACAACGCTATTAAAATTAATTTTACCTTTTCTTTTACTTTTTAAAAATGGTGCTGTGGGTATTAGAAAATGTCAAAAGACATAAGTAGCTCCCTTATATTTTATTGGCCAGCACTGGCCTAGAACAGTCTGTGTTCACCCTGCCTCTCTTCATCCTTTAGATTCTGGTTTCTCATCATAAATAATCAGGAACTTTTCTGTGTGCCCTTGGCACCCTGTATGCACACTGTGGAGATCAGCTACTTGTATCCTCCAGGAAATGGTGACTCGCTGTCTGTCTCATTCCAGCTGTAGCCCTAGTAGCACCTAGTCCAGTGCCTGGCACATAGCAGGTCTCAAAATTATGTTGAGAAAATTGCTCGCAGGGGTCTCCCCAGTCCTGACTTTTTTCTTCCTTATTTCCTTTCTTTGTACCCACCTCAGTGAAGAAATTCAAGGTCACTGTTTGCAAGTAAGTGAGATGAAACTCCTTCCCACTGTGGTGGCTCTTAACCTTAGCTGCATATTGGAAACACTTGGGGAGCTGTAAAAATACTGACACCCAGGTCCCACCCTCAGAGATTCAGATGTAATTTATCTTGGGTGAAGCAAAAGGAGGTTGAAAAGATCCTCAGCTAACCCTAATGTGCAGCAAAAGCTGAGAACCACTTAGAGTCTGCCATGGGCTTGTGGGCATCACATCACCAAATCTTCCAGCAATTGTTGTTGGTCCTCACATCAGGGAAAGTGGAAAGGAGGCAACGCACTAGCAAAATCACCTCTTAAAGGACACATTAGTTCAGGCCAAACTCTCCTCGCCATCAATGGAGCTAAAGAAGCTATCTGTCTATGAGGTCTCTCCCAAGAACCCTCTCCCATCACATATTAAGAATTCCACTGGGTCCCACTTTATTTCACAGATGCCACCAAGCAGCCATCAGCTGGTAATGATTTCTGGTCAGATGCAAACAATTAAGTCAGGGAGAAAAGAATCCACATTCCATTACCAATCCCCTATACGGCTCACTCCCTGGCCTAATTGCCTTCTGAGTTCCCCAGACAGCTGTGGCTAATAAGGCTAACGCCCTGAAGAGCCAAAACTTGAACCCAGAAGGACAAGACTTGGGAGTAGATTTAAATGCTCAGCCCATCCCAGGGTCAGCCATGAGAACTGCTGACCCAACAGCCAGGAAGCGATCGCCCATGTCACTGAAACACCCTCTCTCCCCACCTCTCTGCCTGCCCTTTTTTACAGACTTTCCAAAAATCTCAAGGCAACTGCAGCCTGATTTTTGATGAATTGGCCACTGTGTTTTATTCGACAATGTATATCACTCTGCCAATATGAATTTGCAAGATGGTAAAAATACAACCCCCCGAAAAGATTACATGAAAGGGGAAAAAATCATTAGGCAATTAAGAATGGCAATAATTCACCCATATCTATGCTTTCAGAAGAAATATTGCCCTGGGGAATTAGTTCTGCTTATCACTTTGTCATCTGTCTAGAGTATGAGTGAGGGGAGGTTTCATGTGCATTGCTGATGATTTCCCGCAGTATTTCTAAGCGTGATCAAAACGAATGCCAGGCTTTTAATAGAACTGGGTCTCTCTTGGGGTAGCCGTAATTTGTACATAGGAAGCTGAGTTATGAAATTAACTAAACATATGCATTCCTTAAGTACCCCCACATAACTCCCTTTCAGAGAAGCCATCTGACAATAACAGAATTTTTGAGCTCGATGTGACCTTAGAGGTCTTTGGCCACTTTTATGAAGGAGAACATTTGAGGCCCAGAGAGGGAAATTAATTTTTCTAACGTAACACAGCTCATAGAGACAAAGATATACCTAAGGTTCCAGGCTTCCCAATTCACAGTCCAGCAGGACTCTTTCTACTCCACTATACTGCCTACTCCTTGGCCAACTCATTATCCATCAAGGAGCTAGAGGAGAGGCTGGGACCTAGTTCCTCAAAACACTCACTTAGAAATCCCCCTTTCTGGGGCACCTTCCTTGGCCCCCATCCCACACTAGGCTGCAGTAAGTGCTCTATCTCCACCTTATGCCTGCCTCACCATTACACCTCTCACACTATGACATCATAGTGACAGTCCAACTTCTGCCATGCACGACCTAGTAGACTAGAAGGTCTTTGAGGTCAGATCAGGGATATTTTACATTCACTTTAATGTCCTCAGTGCCTAAAACATACCAGTGTATCTATAAATGGGATTTGCATAAATAAATAAGGTGTGGTTGCTCTTGTCTTGAGGAAGAAGGGAACTATTCTTTGTTCACTCCTTGTGCTTCAAGATGACAAGCCAACTTCCCTTATCCCTTTGGAGGGACACAGAGAGGGGGTCTTTGGACATCTGATGCTATAAGAAATTCCTTATCTATAACCCTGCTCTCTCCATTGACCTCCTCCCCCTTCACCCTTGTTTCCCAACTCCCCTAAAAGAGTGCACCATCTAATCAGCCCACTTGCCTCCATGTCTGTGAACACACCAAATTCATTCTCACTTCTACGCTGGGTTCCTGTAGAGAGCCTTATCTGAAAGTCCTCCTTCTCCTTCCCCCGTCTGTACACTCCATGGAGCTGTCCCTGAAGAGCCTCACGCCACACTGATTGTTACAGTGTATTATCATCTATAGCACTTGATCTGTTTCACCCCTCTAAAACCATGTTCCTGGCCATTGCATACTGTTTGCTGATTGTGTTGTGTGTAAATATTAATGCTCTAAGAAGACAGTAAATACTCTTAGAAGTCGCAACTTCTTTTATACCTGTCACAAAACACTTTCTATATGTGAACAGATGAAATGTTAAGATGCTCATTGAATGATCAGGACTTGGAAGGCATCTTCACACCTTGGGATGCTCTCCTTTAAGTAGCCATCCATAATCTGCTGTGGGTGGTTTGAGAACCAGTAGCACTGTACACCTTACATGGCAAACCAGAGACAGGTAGGAAACTGTGAAGTGGTCACGGGGAACACATGACAGTCAAACCTGCCCAGTAAGTTAAGCGTTGGGATCTGCTGCATACAACAGAAACCTGATAAGAGTGCTGTGGCAGATTGTGTTTTACAAAAATGGCCGTAGCCACATTTCTGGTGATGGAGGCAACACTGCATGATGTACAAGACTAGGTCATAAAAGATAACTTGACTTGTGCCTGGATCTTCCTCTCTTGGGATGTTTGACCTTGGAACCCAAACATTATGTTGTAAGGAAGCCCAAGCTACAAGGAGAAGCCACATGCAGGAATTCTACCTGAAGTCCCAGCTTAGACTTCAGTCACCAGTCAATGTCACCCACCAGACATGACAGGGAGCAAGCTTTCAGATAACTCCAACCCCTCTATTCTCCCAACTGACCTCAAGTAGAGCAGAGATTGACTGCCCTCACTTACCCAGACTGCAGGTTCATGAGCAAAATAACTGTTGTTGTTTTAAGTCATGAAGATGTGGGGTGGTTGGTTACAGATTAGACAACCTGAATGAGTGCTTAACCAAATTAGATGCTGTTTTTCTCATGTAACAGAGTTTAGGAATAGGTAGCCCAGGTGCAGAATTCAAGAAACAGGCTCCTTCTCTCTTCTTGGTTCACCATCCTTAGCATGTGACTTTGGTTTTTAAACTTGCAAGGTGACTGCTCCACCAACGGGCACCAGATCCAAGTTCCAGGCCAGAAGAAGGGGAGAGGGAATGGGGGAATAAAAAGTGAAATGCCCTTTAGCAACTGAGTCTGCCCTCTTTTACAAGCTCTCCTTAAAAACCTCATCAGAAACTTCCTGGATCATCTCACGTCTCATTGGCCTGGGGAAGCTGAGGATGTGTGAGTGTGCATGAGTACATGTGTGTGTGTGTTTATGGGGATAACAGCTAACTTACAGGATTCCATTAAAATGATATGAGATATGAGCATAGTGCCTTGTATAAAATGACTCAATAAATGGTAGTCATTTGTTGTTATTATTCTTACCTACTCAGTTGCTGTGTCACATTACTTCGTGTGGACTGTAGCAAACATTAAGCCATGACTGATAACAGCTCCATTCGTTCCAGGTGCACCTCTGTTCCTTGCAGACTAAAATCACAGGAGCACAGACCATTCCTTGTTTTAAAACTTAACACATAATGTCAGATACACTCTCTAATAACTTTTTCTCAATTGTTTTATTCTGTTAGATATTAAGTATGCCAATGTGTTCCTTTAGTCATATATTAAGCAATAAAACTTACATCTTAGTATTCCTTATGCCCCGTCTCTCTGAGACAAATAGAACAGTTATTTCCCAGATTTGGCTAGTGTTTATTGATTTGGAAATACTCTGGTTGAGGTGAGTGTTTTTAACTAGACACATTGCCATGCTGAATAAATTTAAATTTGATAAATGATAAAGAATGGGAGGATGGACATTGAATAGGCACACAGCAGGGTCTGCTGTAACCAGTGAGCTTAGCAGTAAGCTCCGGGAAACCTGAGCCATGTTCTTTCTTTTGGAAAACAGTCCCCAGTAGGGGACTTGATGTGGCTCCAAAATCATTTCTACTTCTTCAGGGAGGTGGGATGTTTATGGACCTAGATGACTTTTTTCTTTGCTTTGTTTTCACATAAAATTCCTTTCCAGTGCATCCACTTAGCAGCACCAATGATGTGCAGGAATAAAGTGACCCTTTTATAAATGCCAGTGAGAAGAATGTCTTGCAACTACCCATCAATACGGAGGGCTACCACAGCACTCCACTAAAATCAAATTTCACCACTTATGCTGCAGATAAGGGCTGTTTTCCACTGTCTTCCCTGGTAGCCTGTGAGATCTGCAAGGATTTGCGTGGCTGGTGCATAGCACATAGAGGGCACTCAGTAAATGCTGGCTGAGTGAATGAGTGAACAAACCTTACTGGAACAAACAGGTGTAGAAAAATTTCAAGGGTTATACCTCGCACTTAGACCAGAGGCTTGATTTTTGAAGGAGCTTTCCTCAGGATGACATGAATTTGTAATCTGAGTTTCCCCAGGCCTCGCCAGCCTGTGGGTGTAAATGGCATAACGTGAACAGCAATTGCTCAAATTCCTCCTTCCACTGCATGATGCAGACACTCTGGCTGCCTTCAAAGTGGCTCCCAGATCTTTTTGGGATCTCCTGGAGTTGTCCCACAGGAGCTCATGCTCTGTCATCCACTCCTTTTCTCATCTCTGTGTGTGCTCCCCAAGAAGCCATTAGAGGCAGAATCTCTGTGACATTTGCTGCTGAAGCTCTACGCTCGGTAGCCGGTACATCCATTCCCAAAGGGCTGTCTCTTAGGGCTTCCAGAGCTGCAGACCCTCAGGTAGGGTGACCAACTTATCTTGATTTGCTCAGGACTTTCCTGATTCTGGCACTGAGAGTCTTATTAAGGAGAAAGAGCTGCTGCTCTTCCCATTCCAGGCTTTTCCATAACTCTTCTCTGGCCAAAGACCCTCATTCAGTTCAAATCCTAGTGGGCCCCTTACAGCCATCACACATGCTCAGTCCTGTATGACTCTCCGGAGGCTAGAGCTGGGTCCTGTGCTCCAAACACATCCCCAATTAAAAGGAAGTGAACCTCCCATATTATTCTAGTAGTTAATCTTATGTTCAATTTGGCTACACCACAGCACCCAGATATTTGGTCAAACATTATTCTGGATGTCCCTGTGAATGTATTTTTCTAGATGAGGTTAACATTTAAGCTGGTGCTTTGAAGAAAACAGATTTACCCTCCATATTGCAGGTGGGCCGTGTCCAATCAGTTGAAGTCCTGAGTAGAACAAAGACTGAGCTCCTCTGAGCAAGGAGTTGGGCCAGCAGACGGCCTTTGGACGTGAACTGCAGCCCTCCCCTCAGTCACCAGCCTACTGCCTATCCTGCAAATTTTGGATTTACCAAGCCTTCCCAATCTTACGAGCCAATTCCTTAAAATCTCTGTCTCTCTCTTTCTCTCTGTCTCGTGTGTGTGTGTGTTCATTTCCTTTTGGTTCTATTTCTCTGAAGAAATCTAATATATGTATCAAAACCTCTTAAAATAACCTCTTACTTGAGATGCCCAAGGAAAAGAGAAGTAATTTTCTTCCTTCTTTAATTTTGCTATTTCAGGGAACTGCATTAGGTGCCAAGGGGGACAAAGATGGACGTGACCCAGGCCCTGCTCTTGAGGTGCACATGTTCCAGCTGGGTCACATGGGATGCCAGCATTTCTCAAAGTGTGATTCACTTAATAGTACCCTGAGATATGTTCCTTGACAAAAGGATCCTTGGTCTGAGGAGTTTGGGAAATACCACTTGGAGCGATTTTAATTAGGGTGACCATATGCCCTGATTTGCTTGGGGTAGTCCCAGTTTTTGTCGATCGTCCTGACATCACTCGTAGTGGCACACCCCCTTCTAGATATGGTTACCTGGTAATACGTGCAAATATGGGCATATTAAAGGCTCTGAGTCATCCTGCTTTAAAGAAGACCATTTACCTTTGTGAAGCCTGGTGTTTTCCCAGATGCATCTGAGAATGGGGTATTTTACACTGATGTTTATTAACACCTCCAAGGATCAGTGTTCAAAAGAACACTGACATAGATAGAAGTAACAATTGAGTAACAATCACACACATCCAGTAAATTAGAAGGGCGAGAGGGCCAGGAAAGGCCTCTTGACAGAGGGGACTTGCACTGGGCCTTGAACAATGAGCGAGATGTTGACAGGGAGAAAGGAGAAAGGAGTTGACTTGATGTGGAGAAGCAGCATTGGCTCAAGTTTGCTGCTTTCAATTTGAGGAAGACAGGGCCTTAGAACAACAGATCAGCTGGAAGGAAAGGTTTCTCTCTTCTTATTTCCATTCTGTTTATTTATTTATTTTTTAAGACCACAGCTCACTGCAGCCTCGACTCCCTGAGCTCACGTGTTCCATCCATCTCAGCCTCCCAAGTAACTGGACCACAGGTGCACCACCACACTCGGCTTATTTTCTGGGGTTTTTCCATGCTGCCCAGGCAGTCTTAAACTCCTGGGCTCAAGCAATCTACCCATCTTGGCCTCCCAAAATGCTAGGTTTACAAGCATGAGCCACCACACTCAGTCTAATTATTTCCATTCTAATGTTTCCATTCAAACTACCTCTTTGAATCACGGCTATTAACAGAGTCTCATCACCTCACCCTAGTGGACAACAGAGAGTCCTCCCCATAGAGTAGGAAACCAACACATAGTCACCAATTGATAAGTTGACTGAACAAAGAAACGGTGGTTGAATTAGTTAACACAGTTGTACAGAATTCATCAGCATCCCAGAATTCAGTCCCCATCAGTCTCAGCTTCTAAAATATCTCTACCTACTTGTAGGCTTATAGGCCACATTAAGCTAGGAATGGCCACATCAACAAGTAGTTGAATCTAGTGCAGTGGTTAAAAACCATCAACTTCACTCATTTGGGCATAGCAGAGGCTATGAAGGTAGCTGCTGTTGAGCACCTGATTCTTAGAGAGCACAAGAGAAGGTAGAGGCAGCAGGCTGTGAGATTGACAGGTTCCCAAATGATGTCAGCAAGCCAGAGTGCGCATTTGGTTTTGCCCTAGCCCACTAGGCAGGGCATGAGGGCAGGGTCAGGGCATAAGTGCCTTAAAATGTCACTCACAGTCCAAGTCTAGCACCCCACAGGCACTTAGCAAAATATTCTGTAAGGTGAAAGAAATAAGTTTTAAATTTATGCAACTGCTCTGAGTATTATTTCCTCATCCACCAAAATAGGTTAATGAATCCTTTCTTCATGTGTTCAGTAACTGATATATCATTTGAGGTCCCCATCTCTCTTAGGGTCAAGGTAAGACTAACTCAGGTTCTCTTTCCATAGGCTTGGGAAAGGCCAACCCTTTCCCAAGATTTCTGCAAATCCCCATCTCTAAGCCTCAAATACTCTGAATTTGTTTCATTTGGAGAACACCTTGCTGTCCCGAGCCTGCTCTCTCCATTGGATATAGAGTTTACTGGGCTCAGAACTCAGACTAAAATTTCCATTAATTTCCAGGCATAACCATGAACACATGGCATTTAGGTTTGTAGTAGACTTTACTGAGTATTTGAAGAGGTAGAAGGAATTCTACTAAAACAAGCTACTCGGAAATTAACACCAGACATCCTTCTACATTAAGAAGAAAATAATATCTACAAAAGGACCTAGGCCATTTCTACAACTCAGGCTCCAGAGTAGCGCTGCCCTCTTCCCCCTTCACCTTGTTCTTTCTCTTGGCCTTCTCTCGCTAGAGCAAAAAAATCAATTTCTCTAATTTCCTTATACAGAGCTGCTCTGTGTGTTACCCCAAACTCCCACCCAGGCCCCCTTTGCACAGTCAAGGATTCCCTTGAAGCCAGGAAAAGAGATCTTAGAGATCTTAACTACACCTTTCAGGCAAGAGTCAAGGCCTTTCTCTTCTCTAGACTTCAGGAGATGGACAGTGCAGGTTGATCTGCAGTTTTCCTTATAACATTGAATCAGATAGCTAGCTTCAGTCACCTCCCAAATAATTACTTGCAAATAATTGTAAATTGTAAATTTGCCCTGACAAGTTAAACCTCAGATGCACATCCTTACTTCCCTTTCCCAGTCTTCCCCTTGACCCCAGCATCAGAGAATGTAAACTTATTTTGATACAGGCCTAAATTAATTCTGCTGTCTCCCCTCTTTTCCAACAATACTTCTTCACCCCCTACGTTTTTTGAGCAGATATATGCAATCCTCTTCTCTCTGAAGACTTATTATTTTACGAAGGGTTCTCCCAGAAGTAGAGCCTGAGACAAAAACTTGGGTACCGGTTATTTATTTGGGAGGTGGTCCGAGAAGGAGTGAAGGATCAGGAACAGTGGGTCAGGGAAAGAGAAAAAGCCAGTGTAAGGGGTCATGGTCAAGGTTGCAGCCATAAGGAGTAGGCATTGTAGTCCACAAGTCTGCTGAGAATCATAGAGAATTCCATTTGAAGGATGGAAGGCTGAAACATTTATCTACTGGCTCCCATCTCTCATTGTTTGAGGGTCATCCCAGAAACAGTAATACCCCCGCATTTCTGTGATGCACTTTTTAATTGACTAAGAAAATTCCTGCTGGAGAAGGCCTGGGGGTGGAAATCATTGTGTGCTTGAGGTGCGTATTAGTCTGTTCTCAGCTGCTAATAGAGACATACCTGAGACTGGATAATTTATAGAGGAAAGAGGTTTAATTGACTCACAGTTCCACATGTCTGGGGGTGCCTCACAATCATGGCAGAAGGCAAAGGAGAAACAAAGGCACATCTTAACATGGTAGCAGACAAGAGAGCTTGTATAGGGGACCCTTATAAAACCATCAGACCTCATAAGACTTATTCACAGCAAGGGAAGACCCACCTCCATGATTCAATTACCTCCCACTGGGTCCCTCCCATGACATGTGGGAAATATGGAAGCTACAACTCAAGATAAGATTAGGGTGGGGACATAGTAAACCCGTATCAAAATGGAACTAGGCCAGCATGTGTCTGAGCTCACCTGGAACTGCCTCTCAAAGTGGCATCTGTATTGGAAGTAAGCCAACAGGATCTGATATGGGGCACCCAAAGGGTCTTCTGCAAATAGTAAGACCTCCATTTGCCAAAAGTCAAAGGAAAGATGCTCAATCATGGTTCTCTTCTTCAGAGGCTCTGCCCAAGATTTCAGAAATTTTACAAAGTTGAAATTATGCTCCCAAGTGTAACCACTATGTACCCGGGTTCCTACAGTCGTCACTTGGTCTTACGTTTGTTCCTCTTGTCTTGAATATATAGAATAGCAGTTCTTTGCCACATGGACTTAGTCATGGTCATATGACTTACTTTGGCCAAGAAAACATAAGAGTAAGCAACACTTCTGGACGGTAGCTTTAACAGCCAGTATGTGATTCACTCTCTCTCTTTTCCCTGGCTCTGTAATCATGCAAACACACGTTGAATTAGTGACTTCATCAATCTGGGGCCCTCCATGACTAAGAAGCATAGAGCCTGTTGTTCACCCCTGATGAACACATGGCTGAGCAAGAAATAATAAACAGAGTTTGGGGGGCTGTTTCTTAATGTAATATCACCAGGCCTACCATGACTAACATAGTTTCTGTCTGAAAGTATGTATAGAGTTTACCTCTTGTATAATTTAGAGATAAAATGTTTATAGATAGAGTGGCAATTATTAGAAAAAATGCATTAAAAAGCAAATTTGCATGTGGCTAGCCAGTTTTCCCCAAACCATTTATTAAATAGGGAATCCTTTCCCCAATGCTTGTTTTTGTCAGGTTTGTCAAAGATCAGATGGTTGTAGATGTGTGGCATTATTTATGAGGCCTCTGTTCTGTTCCATTGGTCTATATATCTTTTTTGGTACTGGAAGACAATGTGGTGATTCCT
>NW_012109474.1:256147-306215 GCF_000951045.1 Mandrillus leucophaeus | reverse complement strand
CATGTATCCCAGAACTTAAAGTATAATATAAAATAAAAATTAAAAAATTTAAAAAGTGAATCTATCTCAATAAAAGTAAAATAGTATTATGCAGCTGAAAGTTAGCTAAATTATTTTATCTACTGTTTTGGGTCATCTGAGTCACTATTTTCTGCCATTACCATAAACATATATCCATCTTTCTCCTTACTTTTAGAAAAGCAGTCCCCAAGACAAGGACATCATATATATGAAAAGTTATATATGCCCATCACCTGGGGAGGAGGAAAAAAAGAAAGAAAGAAAAGGTTTACTATCATTACACTGTATATTTTGATATACAACACCATTAGTCCACACAATCACCTCTGAAGCTCCACTATACAAATGAGAAAATGGAGGATCAGAAAGGCGACATGCCTTGCCCACAGCTAGTTGCAGAGACTAAAAGTCCAAGTCTTTTCTCCCAGTCCAGTACTTTTCCAACTGGACCACACTGCCTTTAAACATCTGGCTCAAAACTTATAATGGCCTGTTTTTCCTTTTTTAAAACAGGACGTATGAATAGGACCAAGACCTCTGTGGGCCCTATGCCTCCTGCACCAAGTCTAAACTCCGCTCCCCTTCTTAGCTGTATACTCTTCACTATTATCTCCTCCAGCTCAAGATTGGCTGAAAAAGCCCCAGAGCTGCCTGTGCCTCTTACATCCTTTATGCCATACCCATTTCCTGGAATGCCTTTCCCAGGCCTCAAGCTAGTCGGTGCCACTCATGTGTTAAAGTTGGCAGGAACTCAGCTGAGCTGGGAGAGGGTGCTGAGCTGTTAGGTGTCAGAGAGGCTGATTAAAATGACAAGCCAAAAATGAAAGAGTTAAGCCTTGAATCACTTCCTGAGGTGGTAAAAGCAAGAGTCTAAAACTGGAGGAAATGCCAGCTCTCTGTGTTCAATTTTTCCTCATGGAATGGCACAGACGTGGGGGTGATCTCACTGTTGAGGAGCCTCAGACCAAAAGCTCTGTTAGTTTTAGGGACCCTGGGGGTGGAGGATGTCAAGGGGGAAGGCTAGGAGTGGAAAAGTCCTGGGTTCTGAGTCAGAGTGGGGCAGTGTCTTCAAGGTTTCCTTCCCTTCCCTCTTTAAGAAGTCTTAGCAGAGGTCTCTGAAGAAAACCTCAGCCCAAGTCCTCAAAAACCTAGGAAAGAAGGTTTCCATGCTAGGGATGCAAATATGCCAAGAGCACAACCGACCAGGGGCCTGAGATCTTAAATGCAACTTCCCCCTGAGACTGCAACGCCCTGTCCATGCACTAAGTCCAGTGTGGAGGTCAATGTTCTGGTCCCAGCCAGTGCTTCAAAGCAGAAACACGTGAAAAGCCAAGGATTGGGAGCAGAGGTTAGAGACCTTCTTTTTACTAGAGCCAGAAGTAAGACACAAACTGGTCAGCCAAGGGATCAGTCAACACCAGGAGTTAATGCCAAACAAAGATCCAGAAACCAAGAAGCCAAATGGTCAGCATCCCACACCCACTGTAGGACAAGAACAAAAGCTGAGCCTACTCCGAGGATAAACATCATTTGGATGAGGGGTTGGTGTCTGCATGAGGACCACTCAGGGTCTATTGAGGACTTTAAAGATTTGCATTGATGGAGTAATGAGAAGACTGTGACTGCCGGCATGCTCTTATTCAGGTTCAGAGGAGGGTACAGGGCAGGGGTTTGGGAGATACTGGAATGAACTTCTCTAATAGCAGTAAAGTCAAGGGAAAGCCAACCTCCATAGTGACCTAGCACATCCATTATAGACTAAATGGCCAAATGTGAGAAACAAACTTAACTGAAACCAGCCAATCGCCACCTCTCATTGTGCTCTGCCCCACTAGTGCCACTATCTTCCCAGCAAACACAGTCCACTGGACACCGTCAACTTTGCTGGGTGCTATTTGTGTGTCAGCTTCTGGTCTTTGCACACCAGGTTCTTGTATCTTTCCTCCCAAGTGGAGCTCCACATCCCAGCTCTGGATGATGGCTCAGCTGGAAAACAGCTGCCCAGCCCTGGTTCCATTGAAGGTAGGAGAGCCCAACAGCCTGCTTGTGGTGACCCCACAGGTTGCTGGTCTGGGCTGAGTTCCACAGCCAAAGGAATCTAAGCCTCCCCTCTTCTGTGACCTCACCCTCCCCCCTTTTTTCCATCCCCCCAAAAAGAGGGGAAAATCAATTTCAATCAACGTGGAATGTAATATTATCAAATGTCAGCTGCTGAGGTCATGCGCTTTGAAAATTATCTTTGACAGCTTCTGGTCGACTTAATTAAGTGCTCCCCAAAAAGGGGGGAGGGAGGCAAAAATACCCTGATTGCTAGCTGCTATGCCTTTGTGCTTTAGAGCTTCTATTGACAACTCTAAGCAAGATTGCCTTGGGGGTTTTATTGATAGATTCTCGCGTGATATTGGAATGATTCTTGCACAGATAAATCACATTTAGATTTGTTGGTAATTGAGGAGAATTGATTGGAGCAGGAGGGAAGCCCCCAAGGGGTGGTCTCCTTGTCCTCATTGTAGAAAGCTCGAGGGGAATGTGGGGAGGGGTATCCTCAAAAATCTCAGAGCCTGCAGGGGGTCAAGGCTCTATTGTTTACCTGTCAATTCTACTTTCCTCTGAACCCAAATCCACCTCATCCCTTCCCAAAGGAGAGGCATGGAGAGAAAGAGAGGGGCAGAGGTAGGGAAAAGTTTGTTCCAGAAACATTTTGGAGGCGCTGTTTCAGGAGTATCCTGGGCCATGTGACCATACCTCAGGCTTGATCTTTCTTAGTTCCAAATCTGACTATGCCTCCTGGTTTAAAACACTTCAAAGACTTCCTGTTCAAATAGAGTTCAAACTCTACCACGTGACCTGTGTTTGCTGCCTGTGTCTCCAACTGTCTCCCCTGCTACTCCTGTAAACTCTAAACTTCTGGCATGTCTCTCACTTCCTTTGGGTCACCTTCCTGGGGACAGGATGTTAGGAGCTCTTTCTCCATTAGGACTTTCCCATAAACTTTCCCACATGGGAGCCAAGAGAGCACCAACCAGACAGAATGGTGCCAAACCTGTCCAAGCAATAGAACCCTTTGCCAAAGCAAATCTCCTTTGGCACCCCAATGCTCAAAATGCAGAAAAGTAAGGCTGTTCTGGCTAAAACGACTTGGGCAACTACCTCCCTGTCACCTGGGCCTTTCTCCTTCCGTCACCTCCTGCCTGTGGTGGGGCTCTGGGATTGTCAGTGAACACAGTTTGAAAACCACCGACCCCCTTGCACTCCATGAGTGAGAAAGTGATTTGTTCAACACCTCACGGCAAGAGCAAGGTTAGCATCAGAACCAGTACCCAGGACTTCTGTCTCCAGGCTTGTCCTTTATCACAACACCTTTTTGCCTCTCCGTTGGAGGTGCAGGTGGTTGGACCAATTCTTAGCACCTTGTGAATGAGGCCACATTGGTCTTTAATTGCCTCAAGCTCCTGTTTTCTTCCTTTCTCTCTAATATCCTGGCAACTGACTATTCATGCCTGACTTTCTGGGAGTGACTGGAGTAGGAACATTTTAGAGAAAAGGACTGGTGGCCTGTAGTAAATTTAAAACTTGTGAAACAATGAGCTATGTTATTATGGTTTTTTGGTAGTCTGCATTATGTGGTTCATAAATACTTGGTTCTCCTGCCTGTGGGAGGGCTATAAATCCCACCCTGTTGAGCTCAGGCTTGGCCATATGGCTTGCACCAACCACTAATATGAGAGGGGACATAATGACTGTTGTTTCTGGGCTGACATTTCAAGAACCAGTGTGTGGTTTGCCATGCTTCCTTTCTCCTGTCCCTGCCATGGGACCATGGACTTGTGTGTCAAGATGAAGTCTCAGTCAGTCTGAGTCCCTGAATAATTAAGAGGAGTGGAGACACAGATACTAACTTTGTTGTTTTAAGAACACTTGTTACAGCAGCATAACCTAGCCTGGCTTGACTGTTAGCAGGTGGCTGTTCTTTTTGAGGACGGAAAGCATAACTTTACTCCTGAACTCCAAAGGCATTAATTACAGAAATGGCAAATTCTGAAGACTCCAGAAGCCAGCAGATACGTGAATATGCTATTATACGTGGATAGAGCAGGTCGGGGGTGAAGGTGTATGCAGGTGGGGCACACAGGAGGCCACAACTTCCTTCCACACCAAAGCCCCTCCTGAACCCAGCCAGTTTTCAATACATGGAGTGTAGGCCCATTGTCACTGTATCATACATTTTAATTTTCCATGAAATCTATAATTTTTAACACGATGTCCCCCTCTGTTAAATGTCGACTCAAATTTTCTTTAAGACACTATATGAACTACAGAAAAAGCATGCCTATAGGCTGTCCCCAGATCCAGGCTGTATCTAGACTGGATCTGTAGGCTGTATCCAGACCTACATAAGCAAGCACTGGTTTTTGGTCCTGCTTCTGACATGGTACATATCAACTACACCTGATGGGGTTGCGACTAGCAACAGCAACAACAGTAATAACAATAATAACAGTTAACGTACAAGATGCTTCTCTTGCATCATTTCATTGAGTCCTAACTCCAACCCCATGAAGGAACTGGGATGATGACTCTTACTTTATAGATGAGAAGTTTTCTAGACATTTCTCTGACTCAACCATAAGATCTGGGGAGACCTTTATCACCACTTCTTGAAGCACCTCACAAAGCATATTTATTTCTTTTTGATCTCTTCTACTCTAGTCATTTGCTTTTTACTCATGCCATGCTATTCCTCATTTTAAAGTCGAGGTTCAAAGGCATGAAATGATATATCCAAGATCACACAGAAAGGCATGGGTATGAGCAGAAGTCAGACTGATGGCTGAAGATATGAAGAATGAGCCAACAACCCATTTGGTCCTATTCCTATGGATGTAGCCCAAGCACTGCCTTCTG
This sequence comes from Mandrillus leucophaeus, assembly GCF_000951045.1. NCBI lineage: Eukaryota > Metazoa > Chordata > Mammalia > Primates > Cercopithecidae > Mandrillus > Mandrillus leucophaeus. Next base: position 301,289 of record NW_012109474.1, on the reverse strand, counting down.
GGTTAATGCCTTGAAATGCTGAAGCTCTCTTTTCTCCACTGACTCCTTCCCTCCTGCTGCCATCACAGTGGACTGTAGCATTTGGCTTTTCAGGCTGTCTCATGTTCAACTTTCTTTTCTTTCTTCCTTCCTTCTCCCTTTCCTTCCCTTTCCCTTTCCCTTTCTCTTTTTCTTTCTTTCTTTCTTTTTGACAGAGTCTTGCTCTGTCGCCCAGGCTGGAGTGCACTGGCGTGATCTCAGCTCACTGCAATCTCCACCTCCCAGGTTGAAGCGATTCTCCTGCCTCAGCCTGCCTAGTAGCTGGGGTTACAGGTGCCTGCCATCACGCCCAGCTAAGTTTTGTATTTTTAGTAGAGACAGGGTTTCACCATGTTGGCCCAGCTGGTCTCAAACTCCTGACCTCAACTGATCCACCTCCCTTGGCATTCCAAAGTGCTGAGATTGCAGGTGTGAGCCACTGCGCCCAGCCTCTAATGCTCATCTTTATGCTGCCTGCTATGTTCTTAAATTTCCCACTCCTCACTAGTCTCTGTCTCAACTGCAACAGGGAATTGTAGCAAACAAAAAAAGTGCTCAAGGAAACTGGGCACAGAAGCACAAGCACCTGTACCTAGAAGAGTCTCACAGCTGCAGGGTCCCTGCCGAGGAAACAAGAAGATGACCTGAGCACCAGGAAGAGGTTCGGAGCTGAGTCCAGGGTGATAGGCAATGGCTGCCAGAGGACCTGAAGGTGCAGAGAGGTAGGGTTCTTTGTAAAAGACTGTGCAGTGGTGGCTACAGACCTCTTTTCTCTTTTTCGAATTTGACAGTCTTTAGTCAGGATGTGCCTACCTAGTATGCCATGACCCCCTCCACTCCCTCCTGTGACACACATTGCTCACCTGCATGGTTCCTGTAGCCATGTGAGTTGATGATGCCTAGAGAGGGAGTGCAGTGCAGGTTCCCAGAGAGAACACACCTTTTGTCTGTATGCAAGGGAGCTGTCCATGGGTATTGACGAGGCAGCTGTTTTTATTTAAGGGTGAATTAGTACCCTCTATTGATTTGCATTTTACCACTTTAAAGTTCTGGAGGGGGTCATCATCTCCTTGGGAGTGGGAGTAGCTTAGGCCCAGAGGTAGACTGGCTTGCCAGAGGTCATGGAGTTCATCAATACTTGCTCAAGCTTGGACTCCAGGCTCCTGGTTGATTGGCCCTTTTCACACCTGTAAGCCTCAAGAGAATTGTTTACCATCAGTCCCAGAACATCAGAATGGCTGGGCTGGAAAAAGACCTCAATTACCCCAATCAGTCAGTCCCTGGAGAAAACAGTGACACAGGTTGTCCATCCCAGGGATGACAATCCCAGAGTCACCGCAATGACCAGGCAGATGGCCAGTCTCCCAGGGATGCAACCAGGGGTGGAGGAGGTGACAGCTAGAAGCTGATACTGAAGGACCCAAAGCTCAGACACACAGCTGGCCTGGGACCCACAGGTCTTCTTCAGTCTCACCTCCTCCCTCCCCCTGCTGTGCAGTAACACCATTCCTCTAGCCCCCATTCAAGCTTATTTGCTGTTTGCAGGGTTGGAGTTTCAGAAGAGATACAGGATGAGGTACCTGAGCTGGCCCTGCAGAGGGCTGTGTTTTCCATTTCCCTATCCTGCCTCCAAGCTCTCCAGGGCAACAGCCTAGGGTTGCCTGGATGGTGCTACGAACTAGGGCACCTGGTGAGGGAGCCCGAATGGGGCTGAAATCAGTACATGCTCTGCTGCTCAACTGAGTCTCCTGGGCTCAGGATATGTCAGTTCAGGGCAACAGGCCACTTTTCCAGTGAGTCTGCCTTGGTGGGTGGGAGGGGGTACTTTTATCACAAAAGCCTCCTGTGAGTTAGCTTTGGTCCTGATTTGACATAGATCTTCCTCCACATCCTCAAAGAAGAGTCCCCCTCCAGAGGGGTAGCGCTTAGCTTCCTGGACCCTGCCCACTTCCTACCTGCCTGCCTGCCAGCCCTCCACCTGGGAGCCAGTTCCTCGTCTTTGCCATGCTGCTCTTGCATGGCTCTCTGAGCTAGACTGTTGGTAAAAATGTACTTGTGAAGATGTCTTAATATTAAATATAATTAGATATTACACCACATGCAGGGCTGTATGATTAGTGAAATATATGATCATTAGTTATTAGATTAATGTGTCTACTAGTGTAACTGAAAGCCATTTGCAAGCTGAAATGAAATAGCTCAATTTGCTGTAATTGACTGATCTCCCAGAGAGAGAGTTGTACATTTGCTTATGTACAAGGCGATTTCTTCAAATGTCGCCCCAGATGCAAGACAAAGAACAGTCTCTCTCCACGTCCTGAACCATGGGGCTAGTTCTGCACTAACTTACTGGATGGCAGTAGCCAGGTCACCTGCAGGTACATTTAGGGGTTCCCACTGAATAGAGATCCCGAAGTTGGGTTCCAGATTTTCTTCTTGCTAAAGAAAATCTTACCTTACCTTAGTCTAAATTCTCGAAGTGCCCCCAAGGGAACATTGGCATCCTGCTGGTCAAAGACAAATTGAGCTGCCTGGTAGACACTTTACCCTAACCCCCACCCCATTTTTCTTTCTGTTTCTGTGTATATTGGTTTCTAGGACAACCGAACTGCAACAGTAAAAACGAATGCAAAGCACTCTACAAATAGAAGATACAAGTGGAATACTTATTATTGTGGTTATGGTCTAATAATAACCAGATGCTAACGAGGGTGGCACGAGATTAAATTAAGAATAGGCAAGCTGTTAGACAGACAGTTGGTTCACAGGGAGAATGCCTTCTCCCCGACCTCCCTTCTCCCTGATGGCAGGTACTTCCTGACTGCACAGGGGAGGCAAGTCTTCATTTTCCAACAGGAAGGAGGCAGATGAGTGTGAGGGAATGTGTTCTGTGGACCAGGAGCCCTCTGTCCCTGCAGCAACAAAGGGAGAAGTCACAACCGGGAAATGAACAATTACACTAAGCTGAAGTCTTTCCTTTAAAAATCCCACCTCTTCTCACTTGACCCTCACAATATCTTTTGAAATAAATGATCTAGGCGGTAGTTCACCCTATTTTACAGAGAAGAGCATTGAGTCAGCAAAAAAACCTTACTGTAGGCATGGGCAAATTATTTGCCTCTTGGGTGAACTGTTTTCCTCTCTAGATCCTGGTTTCCTTGGGGAAAAGATGGTGTGTTCATGTTTCTGATTTTTATCATCAGAGCCAGAATAGTTAGTATCCTAATTTCTCTTCTAAAGATGTTTTCCCCTTTGTAAAGTGTTTAGTAATCAGTGCCTTGAAAAAACTCCTTAAGAGACTTTAACTGGAGGTTTCACTTGCAATTTTATTTATGAATCATGCAATCAATCAAATTAACAAGTATTTATTGAATATTTAATAGGAGCTGAGCATGAGGCTGCAAGAGAGCAGGAAATAGAAGTCTGGATTGTGGGCCCTGTCTGCAGGGAGCTTCTGACTGAGCATAGGAGACTCTCCTACACACCAGAGGAGCTTTGCAATGATGCAAAGGGGTATGTGCCCATTGTCAAGTGGACAGCCAGGACCTTCAGTGCCCTGCAGTCTCTTTAAATGAGAGCAAAGTCACCATAGGCAAGAGAGGACAGAAAAGGATTCTGGGAAAGCCACGGTGGGTGGGAGGCTTGAAGAGGTTTTCATAACATTTCACTGCACCATGCACTTGAGCTCTGGGCAGCGTGCTGCCCGCTTTCCCTGCCCCAACTTCTCCACAGCACTCAGCACCATCTGACATGCTCTACATTTTATTTATCCATCTTGTTGTTCTCCTCAAATAAAAATGTCAGCTCCATGGGGTAGAGATTTGAGGCTGTTTTGTTCACTGATGTGTGCTCAGAGCCTGGCACATAGTAGGTGTTTGATCGATGGTTGCTGGATGATTGAGGAAATGGAATTTCCTCAGTGCCTTTTTTTGCATTCCCAGATCTGGTCCTCATCATTTCTTGCCCAGATAACTACATAAATCTCCTAACAGATCTCTCTGTCCAGAAATCCTAGACCCATTCACATGCCCCTGGCTTGTATTGATTTATTATTATTTTTTCATGTTGTATTTCTCAATTTTATTCCAAATTCCTTGAGAGCAAGGCTTAGTCTTCTCACCCAACTAACATTTGTTAGATACTTAGTAGGTATCAGGTGCTGAGCTAGGTACTGGACACCAAAAATGTGGTGTTTAAGAATAGCTATAGCTGGGTGTGGTGGCTGATGCCTGCAATCCCAGCACTTTGGGAGGCTGAGGTGGGCGGATCACGAGGTCAAGAGATTGAGACCATCCTGGGCAGCATGGTGAATCCCCGTCTCTACTAAACATACAAAAATTAGCTAGGCATGGTGGCACAGACCTGTAGTTCCAGCTACTTGGGAGGCTGAGGCAGGAGAATTGCTTGAACCCAGGAGGTGGAGGCTGCAGTGAGCTGAGATCATGCCACTGCACTACAGCCTGGTGACAGAGCGAGACTCTGTCTCAAAAAAAAAAAAAAAAAAAAAGAATAGCCACTGCCCTCCAACCAGTCAAGTTTAGTGATGGAGAAAGCAAATGAAAAGACAACTGCCCCACAAAATAAGAAACGTGAAAGTACATGGGGCTGAGATAAGATGTCACAGAGAAGTGGCACCTGAACTGAGGTATAAAGGTGAGCGAAAATTAGGAAAAATTCTAATTAGGAATTTAGGGACAAAATGATCCACACTGGGAGACCATCATAGGTAGAGACCATCATGAGCTACACCCAGCAGGGCTGCAGTGTGCCTGAAGGGCAGAAGATCAAAGGCCAGGAAGAAGGTGGGATTTGAGCCTGCAGAGGTAGACAGGTGTGCCAGGTCTGACCTGGGCTTTGGGAGGGGATGGAAGGGGAGAACCTTGACTGTGAAGGGGAGGAGAGCACCAGGTGAAGAAGGAAGGAGGCCACAGGGTCAGGAGAGGAAACGTTTTTGTGGCTCCTTGTTTTGATGGGAAAGGATGAAGCCCTTCATATTGCTGAAGGGGGAGTGATGGGGCCAGGGCCAGGGTCTGATACATGTTTGCCTCTTCCCTGCTTAGCACAGTGCCTAACAGTGGTGCCACAGCTCCACCCCCACTCCATTCCTACCTCACCACAAGCATGTCCTTGACCAGGAAGGGAAAGGAATGCATCCCAGTCCCATACGAAGCCTTTGGCCTGTCTGCCTAAATGGGTGTTTCTGCCTAGGTGAAGGGAGAGCAGTCTCAAGCCCTCCTCTCTACACAAATGTGCTTCAGCCCCAGGAACTCAAGAAGAAGCAGAGAAAACAGCACAACATATTCTGCAGGTTATCTTTGAAAACCAACTCCACAGAGAAGATATTTGGGATAATGGAGAACCCAATTAATTGTTTTTCAGAGTGAAAACCCGCCCCCAGAAGTGTCCCATCTGACCCCCACCTTGGCCAGACTGGCCCACACAGCCATTCCCAACATAAAGGAGACTGGGAAGGCAGAGGTGGGCTGTGGCTGGCTTAGCTAAGCACAATCCACCACATTGCTGCCCCAGGAGAACTGGGGTTCTGCTTAGCAAGGAAGAAAGAGTGAAATGGCTCTTCACAGGGCTTTGTTGCCCAACTATATAGAGATATGTTAACCAATATAAAAAGCGTATTTGAGTTAATTAACAAGCATATGAATGGGAATGATTTTGAACTGTCTTCCCTCATTGCAATTCCACACTAGAAAAGTGGTAGTGACAAAGGTAGCACCAAGCCCTAAGCTGCCGGTTTCCTGGTTATCCCACTGACAAGTGGTGGGGCCTTGAGCAAGTTAGTCAACCTCTCTGCACCTCGATGTCCTCATCTGAAAACAGGATAATAATAGTGTCTTCCTGAAGGGGTTACTGTGATAATTAATCGAGTTCAGTCACGTAAAGCATTTAGCACGGAACATGGAACACAGAAGGATTCGCAAAATGTTAGGCATTTTTTACCATTTGTTGAGCTCCTGTAATGAACTAGGCACTTTACATGCATTGACTATACTTCTTAAAATAATCCTGAAAGGTAGATAGTTTTAGATCCATTTTACACATGAGAAAACTGAGGTTCAGGGAGGTCAAGTAACTCATCAAAGTTCATGAAGCCAGGAAGCAGCAGAGCAGAGATTTGAACCTATCTGAATCCCAAACCCCACTCTTTCTCAGAGGCTGTCTTCTCCCGTCATCAAACAGTGACAAGTTCAGCTGCAGGCTTCAGCCCCACAGAACATCCTTCTGACTCTGCAGTTCACAGCCAATGAGGAGAGTTGGCAGCCCCAGAAGCCACAACTACCTTGAATGGACCTTGAGAGTCCGGTATGATCTTTACCCCAGTTCTCATTCTTTGCCTCATGTGGCGTGGTTTCCAGCCCTGCACGGTTCTAGCCAACCCCTGTGCATGCAGTGGACAGCATTGGCTACCTCTGCCAGCGTCCTCTTTCGTGGAAAGGTTCTTTATGAGCTATGGATGTGGGTGTCATGTTGACTTCTTCGGTCTCAGAATCTAATTATTCTCAGACTGTATGTGTCTGCATGTATGTGTGTGCACACGAGCCTCGCTTATGTCCAAAAAAGATCTCAAGTGACTTGTCAGAGATCCATAGGTACTCCCAGTAGCCCTACGTCCCTCACCCCACATCCACTGCAGCCCCGTCACCTCCCTCCAGCTACCCAAATTCCAAACAACCACGGAAGTTCAGCTGCAATCCTACCTGGTCTATCAATGGTCTTGAGCCATTCCAGACCAGGCCCCTTCTGTCTCATCCTGTCCCCTAACATGGGCAGAGACCATGCTGGATCCCTCTGCCTTGGACTGGAAAGCACAGCTTTCTTCAAAGGCCCCTCTAGAAACAACTGTTGCTAAAACACTAGATTTCTCTCATGCCTTCTCTAGATGCAGAGTAAGCAGAGGGAATTGATATGTCAAAAACAAAAGTCTACAATACATAAAATAATATTTTATATAATGGATGCTGATTATAATGTCAACTGAACAAGATGTGATATTCTGAAGCCACAGGCAGGATTTTCACTGAGCAGGCCCAACAAAGCCTCCAAGCCAAGCCAGGGGGCTTCATTTTCAGGGGGAGGCAAGGAAGAGCCTCTTCTCTCCTGGTGAAATCCAGCTCCAGTTCATCCCTAAGAGGCTCAGTGCCTGACAATTATAGGTGGAGGGCTTCTAGTGTTAACCATCCCCACCATGTGGTGACAGTTTATACTCTTCTGAAAACTACGCATCCCACACCTTGGAGTGATTAGTCTAACAGCCCTGGACGTGGGTGGGAAGCATTTTCATCTCAGATTTACTCATGGAGCACTCACAGCCAGGGAGGCGAAGGGAACCATGCACACACACACTGCAAATATATAATAATAACTAACACATGTCGGGCATCCTCTGCATGCCAAGCATGGTGCCAAGACTTCGTTCATCCTAATTATAACAGGGATATTATTATCCCCACTTTACAGATAAGAAGAATGAGGAAACTGAGGCACAGGATATTTAAGTAACTAGCTCAAGGTCAAACAGCTAGAATTGGTGAAGGAGAGAACCAAGCCCTAATAATATGACCCTAGAGGCCCCACTCAACTGTGATGGTGGTAAAGGCAGCTCTAACCCAGGATTCCGAATTGCTGTTGAGTATCGTTCACAGCATTTTCTTCTGCAACAGACACATTTCAGTGTTTGCTAAAATATGAGGGTTTGGTTCCTAAAGAACTATTTGGTTCATAAAGAACTGGATGTGATCAAATTGTCCCTTTTCTACAAAGATGGCCCTTGTTGCTGTCCCGCCTCTCTCCCTCTCTATACATCCCGGTGTCTGCCTTTCCTGCCTGTCGCCATTGTGCATTCCATACTCATTCTGCCCACAAACTCTCCTTGACATCGACAGGAACAAATGCAGCATACCCAATAAGCACCCGCAGTGCAGCACCCTCTACCAGGGAAGGGAGGTCTGGGTGGGTATGAGGATGCAGGAAGCTTGCGCAGGGCCACAGTGGCTTCCAGCAGGCCCCAGCCCACTCTGAGCCTTAGAAACTTTACTTGCAGCACAATTTCTGGTGGGTTTTCATTTTTCTGAAGAAAAAGAGATCTATGTGAGTACAGCCATCTATACGTGTATATACATGTTAGCCATGGCAACTAAGAAAGCCATTCAAATTGCAGCACCGAAATGAACAGAGCTGAACAATAAGCTAAAACATGCCTAGAGCAAGTTGAGCAATAAACAGGTTTTTAATTTTTTCCCCTTCCGTCTCTTGAGTGTCTGTCTCTGATGGATGATGTGACAGAGGAAGGCGGCTCCATAAATTCTGAATTCTGAATACTAAATCAGCAAATGGCAGCCGGGTGTTGGGAGCTGGTTCCCCTCTTCCTGGAGCTGCTATTTTATGGGGACTCTGTGACCCAGCCCTGCTCCTCCCGAGGTCCAGCTCCTAACACAACCCACCGACAGGCAGTAGGTTCACGTGCGGTGGGTTCACATGCTATCACACTAGCTCACAAGGGGCAGCATCTGAACCCACAACTCAGGGAAATGGAGTTCAGAAGGGCAAGGTCACATACAGATGCAGAAATGAGTTTGCAGTACCAGTGTGGGTCTTTGGGTCTTTGTCCAATCCTGGAAGTCGAGGTTATTTCCCATTTTGCAGATGAGAAAACTGAGGTTCAGGTCAGTTAAGTGGCTTGCATAAAGTTACACAGCCAGCACGTGGTGGAGATGGCATTCGAGCCCTAGTTGGTTTGCATCCAGAATTCACATTCCTTGCGGCAGGGCAGTGTTTCCCAAATCTCTTTCCATTGAGGCACATATGCAAAATAATTAAACTGTGCTGCACATTGGAATAAAGCTGAAAGAGATTTGGGAGTCTTCCTATGGGGCTTGATGGAAATTTTTTATTGCCTTTTCTTTACATTATGTAATTACAATAAGGAAAACAAGTATTGGGGAAGATATTAAACATTGAATATGTATAAAGTTTTCAAAATTTTTTTTGAAATTTGTAATGAAAAACATGAACTTGCTTCCATGAACAAAATGTTTTATGTTTGAAATGACTACACACCAATTCCTTATCAATACTTCATAAAAAATGGTTTCCTCAAATTCTCAATAACCACCACTCACAAGAAACTTTGCTCACACAAATAGGTAGTAAAAAATTTAAATTGTTTTCTTAACAGAAAGTTAAAAATTTACAACAATTGAAATTCTATTTTAAGAATCTAACAGCGTTGCCTTTTTTTCACTGGCAATTGTACTGTTGAGTTTTCCGTACTGTTGAATTGTACTGTTGAAATTTCTTGTGATATTACATTTGGACTTCTAATTGAGCTGAAATTTTAGATGTCAAATGTTTCAGCATAATGATGAAGTTTGATTGAGGGATGCATATGCAATATTAGAGTAGTCACCCACTCAACAGTCAGCTTACACCTCCCTAAAAGCTATCAGTTGCAAATGGAAGGGAGAATCAATAAATGTAAAGCGGAGACTTAGAGATCTCCCTCAAAGCTGAGGCTTCATCCTATGCTCCTTGGGTGCCTGGAGAAGTCCTCCAGCAGCTCCCCATGCCCCTTGCATACAAAAGGTGACTGCCTGCAAAAATAGAAAGGCAGGTAGCAGAGCACCTCTTGCTGCACTCAGCATAACCTAGAGGGACAGAGCATTGTTCCTGTGCTTGCTACAGGTGAGGACCTGTAGCAGGTCCTTTGAAACCTATTGTCTTTTGGCTACTTTCAGCCAATGCTGATAGCTCCAAGGGCTCTGGGTATCTCAGGAGCCTCTAGAGCCAAAGGCATCACTATCTCTCTGCATACTTATAAACCATTTGTGGCTGAAGACCTGTTGAGAAGCTTTGTTCTAGATTATGCTTCCTACTATAATTATTGAATGTGGTGGATAATAATTGGAGGCAACAACTGAGGGCTCCTCTCTTGGTGCTTTCTTCGTGTTACCTTTCTTTGCCACTTAGGCAGCTCTCCAGGTGCCCTGCCCTCCCAGGTTGGTGGTAGGGGTGGTGTAGGGGGCGGGCATGGATATAGCCAGGAACATGGCTATAGAATTTCAGAGCAAGACTTTAAAAGTCCTTAGCAAAATGGAGGCATGAAAGCAAGGTGTTTTGCAAGAGAAAATTCTGTGGCACTTTAAGGAGGCTTGGGGGTCTCAGAGCATAGGTCTTAAACACAGAGTAGAGAACAATACAAGGTGAAAGCCATTTTCTTACCCACCTGCCCTTCCCACACGCCAGGGTCAGACACACGGAAGCAAGTGAGAAAGAAAATCGGAGATGTGCCTGGGATTTAAAAGAGTAGGTCCCAGGCATGGACCCCAACAGCACGGCCCCATTAGAGCTGGGAGGTAGTGGGTAGACAAAAGAGGCCTTCAGGATGACTGAAACCCTGATGAGAGATCTCAGATGGACATAGGAGATCTGAAAGCTGAAGGGAACAGGGAATATTGTTCACCATCTAAAACGTAGCTACGAGACTTCAACTCTCTTACCCAACATGGTACCTACGCAGAAGACCTGCAATGGCAGAGAGTACATGTCTAGGTGGCCAGATCAGCCTGGGCAGACTGTTCACCCTGGCATGCAGGGAAGAAATATAGGTGTAGCCCAGAGGGCAGCTGGAAAAGAGGCAAAGAGGCTTTGCAGGTGGGACAAGGTGAAAGCAAAAAGCATTGACCTTGCAACTGCAAGCCCCAGTGGGGACCAAGGTCACTTCCTACTAGTGCAGCAGGGCAGAGTCAATAGTCCAGAACTCATAGAACAAGAGACACCTCACAGAACAAGAGACACCTCAACAGAGTCAGCAAGGCAGCCTCCCATAGGGCCAGAGGTGCCCAAGCCCCAGAAATTAGATTATTCCCGACGAAGAGAGCAAGACAGACGTCAAATCTGAACTGTGTTTAAATGAAAAGTGGCTTGTTATCTCAAACCGGGGAGTTTGTTTTCCACATTTGGAGGAAATGAGGGTAGAGAATAAAGGTGAATTCTGTTATAGAGAAACATAGAAAGGAATAGTTTTACACATCTAAAATTACAACTGCATAAATAATTTATACCTATTGCAGAATTTATAAATGAATTCATAACTGTTTACTTTTGAATCTAACCAAGATGCATAACAGGCAAATCTTCCATTTAAGAAAAAAAACCCAAAAAAACCGCTGCTAAATCTCAATGAGTAAAAGAGGTGACTATTCAATTCATGAAATGATTCTTCACTTTATATAACGTTACCTCTAAAATCCTTTAATTGGTCAGACAGCTCAGTGTAGTTAAAATATATCTGATTTTGTACAACTCGTGTTTTGTACAACTCATGTTTCTAGACAATCACCCAGCATTGTGTTGAAATGTGCCCTGATTTGCTTTAATACAAACCTTAGCCTGCTGCATTCATGCTAAAACTCTGAAGAGGGTGGAAGGATTGGCACGGATAAACAGAGGGGAGTGTGACTATGGTGACTCAAAGTCACATGACTTGAGTTTCAGCCTCTGCTGTACACCTAACCAGCTTTGGGGCCCTCCACAAGGTCCTCTCCTTTCAGGGCTTCTTCTAGAAAGGAAAGATCAGATTCACATGGCTCTGCGGTTTCTTCTAACATTAATCCTATGGCTTTGTATTAAGGAATGGGTTTGGTTTACAAGCTGACCTATTTGTGTTCTTGTAGATAAGACCAGGGAACTTAGAAGTATAATACATAACGTGACCATATCTGGGACTATGGTTACATGCTAAGTAGCATCTAATGTGGTATGGGTTAAGTGCCCACTGTATACCAACCCCTAGCTAGACATTATTAGAGAAACACAGGAATGCCTCTATTTTCAGCCCTGGGAAGAGAGGACCCCTTCAGTGAAGCAAGACAAGGGCCTAAAAAGACACCACAAAGTTGATGGACCATGGGTCCAGGTGGGACAGGGCTTTGTATGAGCTGCAACAGTCAGGAGCAGATAACTAAGCCAGACATCCCAGCACAGATAGCATTTCCAGAAAGAAGAGAAGCCACTCTAGGAGAGGCAGGAGTGAGGACAGAGCTTCTCAAACTTCAACACAGCCAATAGAGACCATAGCAGTGTGAAAAGCAAAGTGAGGGATACAGTTGCATAACTAGTGATTGAATGACAGGCATTGACAGAGGGGTAAAGGGGAATGGAGTGGGTTGTGGAGAATGTCAATTATCAAACATATGCAAGGCTTTTTCTCTCTGTTTCTGTGTTTTCTCCTTTCTCACCCGGCCATGGTGTTGTAAATATCGCCAAAGTGTAGACACAGGTGGCAAATCCCCTAAATTTTCTTTAATAAAGGAAAAAAAGCTGAAACCAGGTTCTTACCATTAAGCAAAACTCTTTCACTCCCTTAGACAAGCCAGACTCCTAATGGTTGGTTTTATGTATAATTTTCACCTTGCTATTTCAAACAAAATATATGAGAAACTGAAAATAAAAGTCAAAAATAAAATAAAAACATTAAAGCAGAAATAGCAAATCAGGAGCCATAGAGAGATTAGAGGAAATAAGGAAAGTCAAACCAAAGTTAGTTTTTGCCACTGAACTACATTTAGCTGTGAGCTTCCTGAAAGCCAAAGAGAAGAGTAAAAGTCATTCTACTTTATAGCTGATAGAAGTAAATAAAAATCAGCTATTTAGAATTGTCAAACTCTTCCTGAATACTCAGAGAATGTGACAGGATTTTGAGGGTACTATGGAAGGTTTGCCAGGAACTCCCTTTCATTGCCCCAGTAAATGGACTATATGGTGAAGTAATTTATATATTTATCAAGCACTCATGGCTGTGTGGATACTTTGATAAGCACTGGAGGGTATGAGCGGAAATAAGACACAATCCTTGCCCACTTTGAGCTGTTAGCCTAGTAAGGAAGATGAAACATGTAGTCAGTTAAGTATTTACTCAACAACAAATACTTAAAGTCTTCTTTGTGCTGGTCACATAGCAGACTGATAATTTCCATAACGGAGGCAGATTTTTAAAAATTTGAAAGAAATTTCAATGAAGGATCTGAACAGAACCTGGATGTATCATTTTTAAAAATCCAGATCTTAGCTTGTATCTCTTTCTCATGAAAATGTAGAAGAGTGTTAGGTTAGGAGTGTGGTTAGCTGTAAGCAACAGAAACCTTGACTGGACAGTGCTTCTCAAACTTCAGTGTGAGTGTAACTCACTAGGGGATGGTTGTTAAAGTGCAGGTTCTTACACAGAAGGTCTGGGGTGGGACCTGAGAGTCCTCATTTCTAACAAGCTCCCTGGTGAGACTGATGCTGCTGGTTCACAGGCAGCACTTGGAGTAGGTAGGGACTCTAGGGATAGTGACAAAGGCTTTGTTGAATTGTCACACTCTCCTGTTACAAGCATCCCAGACAAAGGCAGTGGGACTGTGTGGAAGCCCATTGATGCCACTAGGAAACCATTCTTTTCACATCTCTCCACTCTATTTTTTTCTTAAATTTTAATCCTCATGCTTGTTGCCCCATGTTGCAATATGGCTGTTTTTGTGTCGTGTCTGTTTCAGATCCACAGGAGGAAGTGGCCCTTATATCAGGAAAGCATAGGTTGCCCAAAAATTACCCGAACCTCATCACCTTCCAAAAAACAGCTTAAATCTAACTGGACAGAATGTGGGTAATTTATAAAGAAAAGAAATTTATTTCTAACATTTCTGGAGGCTGGGAAGTCCAAAGTCAAGGAGCTGCATCTTGTGAAGGCCTTCTTGCTGTGTTATAACATGGCAAAGGCCTCTCATGGTAAAAAAGAGAAGACACGCCAACTCAGGTCTCTCTTCTTCTTATAAAGCCACTAATCCTGTCATGAGGGCCCTACCTTTACGACCTCAACTAACCCTAATTACCTCCCAAAGGCCCCATCTCCAAATATTACCAACATATGAATTTGAGAATTAAGATTCCAACACATTAGTTTGCGGGGAACACATCCAAACCATAGCAGTGTTCCATGGCCACTTCTAGCTGCAAGGGAGCATGGAAGGAGTGTAGCTCTCACTGAGCACGACCCTGAACAAAATCAGGCCTTGTTTAGTCATACGTGTGTTTTTTTGCATAAACATTCACTTAGCACCTAATATGCACCAAGTCCTCCAGTACGCCCTCATGCAGTGAGATATGTTAGATGTGTCTTATTACTTCCATGTTAACAGATGGAAAATGAGGCTCCAAAGACTTAGACATTCACTTTGGCATCAAGTATCTAATTAAGGATGGAAGGATCCCCGGATCCCGGCAATTTTGTGAGCTTGTATGTATATGTTTAAAAATAGTGCTGCAAAAAAAGAAAAGAAAAGAAAGCAGATTTAAATGCAAGTGAATGAGAGATACTGATTAAATGAAGCGAGTTGACCACCTGTGTGTCACTTTAGCACTGGCTTCCTCACAAGAGTTTTGTTGTTTATGTTGTTGTTTTCTCATTGTCACTATAGTTTAGGTTTGTTAGCATTTGTTGAGTATAAACATAGAGCAAATGGCAATTTGGAATGATCTTTAAAAAAATTAAAACATAAAAATAAAAACGATGCATTTAGTTGAGTCCATTGAGGCCTGTGCCTCACCTTTTCCAAAAACTTAAAATGGAAGTTACCTCCCAGGTAAGCCAAGGATGCAGCATTAAGAACTCTTTGTAGAGTTTGAGGACAGACTCACGGTCAGTAAATAGCAGAAGCTGATTCGGTGCAAATCATGCCAGACAAACTTAATTGCTTTTTTTTTTCTAATCTATAGAAATGCCAGATGAGGAGACAAAAGGAAGGGGTGAATATCATGCTCTCAATTTTAGGAAAGTGCTTGAGGATAGTGACTTGGGCAAGGTTCTGAGTAAAAACTAAATAATAACCATTCAAATGGGCCTGGTGGGGGGCCCTGGCCTGGGAACTCCCAATGCAGGGGTGCCCCCACGTTGCCCAGAGCCCGATTTTTAATGAGGTTTGAGTAAAGTCTGCTAAAAGCCTTCCACTCTGAGTGGTCCAGGCAGCAGCAGCATGGGCAAGGCTGGGAGCTTGCCAGAAATGCAGAATTTCAAGCCCCACCCCAGGCATCCTGTATCTGCATCTGCTTGTGACAAGACCTCCAGAGAAGTCATACACACATTCCAGAACTAGATTCTGATGTCCCAGAATCAGCTCTAAAACCCTGGAATGTTGGAGGGTCTCCCCCAACCCTCTATTCAGGTGCTGTCTCTCCCTCACCTTTACACTGCTCCCCACCAACACTGTCATCCAGGAAGGACTATTGTCCCCCAAAATACTGTGCTCCAAAATTCATGTTCCCACACCCATCATAAACTATTACCGTTACCAGAAGGGGGTCCCGATGCAGACCTCAAGAGTGAGAGGTTGTTGGACCTTGCGTAAGAAGGAATTTGAGGCAAATCCATAGGGTAAAGTAAAAGCAAATTTATTTAAAAAGTAAAGGAATAAAGAATGGTTTCTCCATAGGCAGAGCAGCAGAATGGGCTGCTTTACTGAGTATACTTATAGCTATGTCTTGATTATATGCTGAACAAGGGATGGATTATTCATAAGTTTTCCAGGAAATGGGCAAGGATTTCCCAGAACTGAGGATTCCTGCCCTTTTTAGATCATATAGGGTAACTTTCTGATATTGTCATTTATAAACTGTCATAATGCTGGTGGGAGTGTCTTTTAGCATGCTAATGCATTATAATTAGTGTATAAGGAGCAGTGAGAATGACCAGAGGTCACTTTCATCGCCATCTTGGTTTTGGTGGGTTTTGGCCGGCTTCTTTACCGCATCCTGTTTGTTCATCAGGATCTTTGTGACCTGAATCTTGTGTCTATCTCCAATCTCATCCCATGACTAGGACTGTCTAACTTCCTGGGAATGCAGTCTGGTAGGTCTCAGCCTTATTTTACCCAGCCCCTATTTACTGGAGTCACTCTGCTTCAAACGGCTCTGACATTACCTTGATGCCCTACTGACAGCTTGTTCTTCCAGGCAGTCTCAGCCAGACTGAGGTACACATACCAAAGGGATTATTTGTCTTACAGTAAAAGTCAGTTAATGAGACTGTAATTGTGGAATTTAAGGCCATACAAGATCCAGGGGGACATATCTATGGGCAGGGGACACCACTAAGAAACCAAGGATAGAAAGTTGAATTCAGCACCCCCACCCTTACCTTGTACATCAGGTACTGTGATAGATCCTTTTCTCTACTTTGTTTTGCTTGTTTCTCACAATCCTGGGAGGTTTCATTATTCACTTCTTTTTGGTGAGGAGTTCCAAACTCAGAAAGGTTAACTGGTCTGAAGTTACAGAACCAGAAGGAACAGAATCAAGCCTGGTGCTGACATCCGCTATCTTCCAAAGTCAGGATCTTTTTCCCACCATTGCCCCACTTCCTCCACCTACTTGTGCAGATCACCTAGAGCGTCCCTTATCAAGGCCACTGACAAATAACTGCCATCGAGGGTGATGGTAAGGGTCAGGGAGGCAACCCAGACTCAGAAGCTCATCCACACTATCTTCTACTCATGGTCAGAAGGCCAAGGAAAAGGGACTAGGGATAAAAAGAGGAAAGGAATAAAAGTATATCAACTGTCCAGTTAATAAATGTATTCTTTAGACTCTACTTATTTCCAAAAACATTTAAACTTAAAACATGTCTTTATATTTTACAAACTTATAAACAAGCCCATATATATTAGCCTCTTTATAGTAATAATTTATGAAAGAGTGCCATATATTAAGCAGAAAATTGAATTTCACAGTCTTGAGAGAAAGACAGTTGCTACCACCAAATGCAGAACTTAGCTTTAAGTTCTCTCATAGTTGAGGCCAAAAAGTGTGATGAGATTGTGTAAAAGAAGCAAGTATGATTGGGAGAGACCCATTTTTTTCTTAGCATTTGTAAGAAATTGTCTCATGAAACTGACAGCCACCCCGTCTGGTAAGGGGTGAGGAAAAATGTCCTGTGACCTGGAGAAGAGATGAGTTTGGGTAAGATGCTCTAAATGAGACTCTGCCTAGAAAGGCGTGAACATTAGCACAGGAATGAAAAAATAACCATAAAGATACAGATGAATTCAATAAGTGGGGGGAACCTCAAAAGTGGGCACCTACAGAGAACAATGCAGCCCCAGAGTCAAGTGCAAATTAGACGAGTTTGCAATGGGAAGTTGCAGTGAAATAAAAAAAAAAAAAAAAGTTGATTTGGGTGTGCATATGTAGGGGCCAGGACACAAAGCCAGGAGGAAATCATCTCTGGGGGCGGTGAGAGGGAGCCTGGGATATTGCAGCCAGCTGTGGGCATCTTATTACCCAACAGGGGTAGGCAAAGTAGAGAGAGTTCAGAAAAGGTCACCAGACATGATTAGGTAGCAAGAGAGATTAATTTATGAGGAAAGATTAAAAGCTGAAGTAGGAATACCGGGCTAAGGAAAAGCTGGCTCCCTGTCATGTGGAGGGAACTTGGGAGGCACTTGGGCAGGCAAGAAGGGAGGAAGGAGGAGGCCTGGCCTGGCCCAGGCCCATGAGGGAGTGAAATAGACTGGGTAGGAGGGGATGGTGGAAACATCCACCTAAAGAGACCTGAAGGGTCAAAATTAGAAACTAATAGCAAAGCTGCTATCACCTCTGCCATATATAGAAGCTGCAGCACTAAGAGCTCTGCAACAGAGTTCTTCTCAGAGGTGGGAATGGTTTGCAAGAGCCATCGACATGTCCTCTCCAGACCACTCCTCACTGTGGTCATTGAGGCACAGTAGGGGCTTATGCTCATTCATTCAACACATACTGGGCATCTACTAAGTGCTATGCATTGTGCTAAGGATTGAGGGGACAGTCATATAAGATACAGTCCCTGATCTCAAGGGGCTTGAGATCACAGACAAGTCAATTCTTATAAGTCAGTGTCATATATGTTTCTATCTGGAAAAATATTAACAGAGATCACAGGAACCTAGACAGGAAGGCCAAGGGAAGACTTCTCCTAAGAGGGGCATATGAGCCAAGATTGGAAGGATGATAGACATCAGCTAGCTAAGGAGGTGAGTAGATGGGGTACCAGGCAGAGGGAACAGTAAAGGCAAAGATATGGAGGTTTAAAGCATCATGCCATGTTCAAGGAAATTGAAAAACTCCAATTTGGCTGAAGAAAAGTAGGCAGAAGAATGAGGAGATAAGATTAATGAGTTGGGCAAGGGGCAGACCACAAAAGACCTTGTAGCATGAAGCTCAGGAATTTGAACTTCAAATTGAAAGCTTTTGGAGTCAGCAATTGAAGGCTTTTAAGAAAAGGCATGCCAAAATCTGGTGTGGGATTTTAAAAGATTGCAGACGGCCGCTGATGGTTCAACTTAAACAAAAGTGATACACATTCAGTAGAAATCATACTCTAAGTACCCATTCTTTATTTCACTTTCAGTACAATATTCAACAAATTGAATGAGATATTCAACACTTTATTGTAAAATAGGCTTTGCGTTAGATGGTTTTGCCCAACTGTAGGCTAATGTAAGTGGTAGCCTTAACACTTAAGGTGCGCTAGGCTAAGCTATGATGTTTGTAGGTTAGGTGTATTCAATGCATTTTTTTGCTTGAAATATGTTCAACTTACAATGGGTTTATTGGGACAGGACCACATCATAAATCAAGGAGCATCTGTACTTTGGTGGCAGTGGAAATAAGAATCAAAGGGGAAGTATAGTCTGGAGACAAAGTAATCAGTTGACAATTATTGCCATGATCCAGGTACAAGAGCCTGAACTAAGGTAGTGATCACAGAGAGATAGAGGCTGCAGACCTTTCTGAATGTTTAGCAAGGGGAGCTGAAAAGGAAGGTAGAGTCTAGCATAAAAGGGTCCTGGGCATAGATTCTTCACTGAATGGTGGTGTTCAGGTAGGCGAGGGTCAGACAGGCTTCAGGGAGAAGTGAGAATCCTGTTTGGACAAGTTGGGTTACATGCTTGGAGTACATCTGCAGGCAAGTGAGTGATAGGTTGGTGCTCAGTTTGAACTCAGAGATTCAGGACCTATCAACACATCTGTGATAACTAAGGCCACAGTGTGAAGGAGATAACCAAAGCTTACATGGAAAAGAACAAGTATTGGGGAATGCCAACAGCTCAGGTGTGAGTGGAGGAAGCAAGGCTGCAAAGGAGGATGAGAAGCAGCTGCCTGAGAGGTAGTTGGGAAACAGAGAGATCGTGGAATCACACAAATCAAGAGAGGAAGAGTTTCAAAAAAGATGGAATGCTTAAAAGGGTGGGATGACAACAGAATTCAAGCAAGTCAAGTAAGAAAAAATATCTCCACTGGATTCAATGGTGACCAGCAAGGAGAGGCTCAATGGATTAGATGGGGTATAAGACAGACTGCAATAAGTTGTGAGGAATTTGGGCAGTGATGAGGGAATGAGGGCAAGAGACCTTACAAATCCTTGGCTGTGGAGGGCAAGAGTGAGATAGGATAAAACCTAGAAGGAGGATGTGTGGTTGAGTGAGGACTTGGTTCAGTCTGGTTGGTTGGTAAATGAGAATGACGTGAACATGTCTTCCAACTGGGGAGGTGAAGGGTTAGAAGATTTGGGGAAAATGAGAGACAGAAAGAGCTATACAGAGATTGCAGTCTGAGAATGGGCTGTAGGCGCCTGAGATTTCAGAGTGGGATCAGTACGGGTCATTCCAAGTCCCAGGTAAGTAGACTTTGCTGTATTCACACTGGGCTCAGACCTGCTGATTTGAATAATCACAGATGGGGCCAATTAAACCATCAGGAAACTCTAGGTCCACCATTTTGCTAAGAAACATGAGAGGCAAGAGAAAGTATAGCCTCCTGTATACTCCAAAGAGATTATCCTCTAGTTAGGCAAAAAGACACGTGCCTTGTAAAAGATCACTAAACAAATCTTATATTAATAAGACTCCTGCCTTAGCCAGAGTAACCTAGAAAACAGAACTTGGGGCAAAGGCTCGATTGCTAGGATTTTATTGGAGGGTGCAATCCCAGGGAAGGGCAAGTGAGGGAGAGCCAAGCAAAGTGGGAGCAGGGAGTGTAAAATGAGAGGGGCGTGACTGAGCCAGCCACTCTGGGCATACAACAAGTACAGCTTACTGCTCGGTCTCGCAAGACATTTCCAGAGGAGCCACACAAAACAACCGCCTCTCAGAACATCCATGAGAATGTGCGAAGAGAAAGAGCAGGTCATCTTGTCTTCTTTGTCTCTATCTTGTCTCTTTTCTCGCTGTGATCCAAGCCCACCCCATGAGGCATGACCTGGGCATGTCCCCTGGCCAGAGCCTCTGCCAGTCCTGCTGGTCAGTGCAGATGCTGTGGTCTCTCCTCGTCACTTGGCACTGCGTGCAGAAGCTCCTTGGGCTATGGTAAAGGAAGTAGTTGGGGCTTTTCAACCACAGGAATAGTGTAAAACTTCCCCAGGGTCACCATGGTTAGAAAAGAAGGCAAGTGGCCAACACCTGGGTTGTAGGAAGGCAGGCAGTTAGGGGAGTGTTGAGGCCAGGTCTGGTGCAGATTCATAGTGTCCTCTCATAATAACATTAAGCACTGCTCCTTGCACCTGTGTGAATGAACTCTCAGTACACCCATTTAGAGATGGGAAAACTGAAGCAGAGAAGGCTTAAGGAACTTGCCTAACACCACACAACTAGCAAGTGGCAGAGCAAGGACTGAAATCCATGCACTCAGACTCCAGAGTCTGTGTGCCCAACCACTCTGCCATAGCACCAACTTCAGAACCACGGGAGGAAGAAGCTCCCAAAGGAAACATCTTAGAGCAGAAGGAGAGCCTGAGCTGGATCCAATGCACAGAGTATAGCAAGGTGAACATTCTCACTGGGAGGAACAGAATTAACAAACCCGAGGGCTGGAAAATATTAATGACCCAGAATGTGGCCCAGCCAAGCAGGGGCTGCATACATGATGGCTTTTGGCCACACATGGGAATGCACTATCTAAGAACCTGGGGCAAGGCCCCACCTCAACAGATCCTGCAGACTGCACCCATACACTTGTGAGCCAGGTCTGGGGCAGGTTCATTGTGTCCCCCTCCTAATAATAATATTAAGCACCCAGCCTCCACACAGGGGAAGCAGGACTGGAGGACAGAACACAGCCTCAGCCCTGGAGAGTCAGGGCACCCTCAGGCCCGTAGCAGCCTCCCAATCTCTGTCCCTGGAGCCCACTAGCCTAGCCCCTTGGGGCCTAATGGGTCCCTTCCTCACCCATTGCAACTCTGAGCTAACCCAGAATCTCTTCCAAATCCTTCTAGGAGGGAAGTATTGAATATTTATGGAGTGCCTGCTGTGAGAGAGACTCATATTTCTTGTTTAATTCCAGGTGTCCCACAAAGTGAAGGATGAGAGCCCCCTGCCTATTGATGAGGGCACCCCTTGCCCTTGCTCTGGCCCAGTGTTAGAGGAAGGAGCTGGGTGAGGCCCCATGTTGTTGAGAATTGACGGTTGCTTTCTAATCACTTTATCACTTCTGTGAAAGCCCCTGTGAGGGATACAGGGGATAGCTCATTTCATTTTCTGGAGGAGAAAACTGTGGCTTGTACAAAGCCCCAGAGGTTACCCAATCGCTGCTTCTCCAGGTAATCACATACGGCAGCTATGGCAATAAGCCTTAGCTCCTAGAAGGTGGGGTGGGGTGGGAAGTAAAAAGAAACACCACAGGAAACCAGGCAATAGGTGCAGGATGCAATTCATCTCTATGGGACTCCACTTTCTAGACAGTTTTTTATTTGGTTTTCATTTCGTTTATGCCCTGAGGTGCCAAGGATGCAGTTTCAGGGGCCACAGTTAACTGTTCCTGAAGAGGCACCTGTCTTGCCTGACTCAGGTCCTAGCAGCCTTCCAGCCCACATGACTAGAGCCTCTTGCTCCCAACCCATCTCTGCTTCCGCTGACCCCCTTGGGTTCTAGAGTCAACTCTGCCCGGGGTCTAGGGGAATCGGTGCAGATGAACATCAGGTCACGCCCACTTTCTGCTCCTCTGACCCTGTGCCCCACTTCCCAAAACGGTGTCCTTGCCTCATACTGCAGGCCCAGAGTTGTTCCCTGCTTGTCCTCTGAGCCTGTGCCTAAGCATTCAGCAGGTACTTGTTCCTCCGAGGCTGGCTCCTCCCTTGCTCCCGCCATACTCGAGGAATTGAAGACAAGCTCAGTGAACTCTGACCTTCGGACTGGGGGGATTCTTGAAATCCCACGTGTGGACAATGTTTAAGGGTGAGACGTGTCACATTCCATCACTAGGAGCAGGACCCCAGGCAGGGAGGTGCTAAAAATTGATCCCAACTATGTTCTTGTTCTCTTTGTCCACCGCCTCAAAATGCCAAAAAGTTCAGATGGCTCACAGGCCACCCAATGAATGCTCTCTGGTCTCTTGGGGATCCCCGCAATGAGCAAGAGACAGGAAGGGAGTTAGAATCACGCCTGCTGCCCTGGCATTTTGACTGCCCGCACTCTCCAGGAATGACCAACGCCAGCCTTCCCAACTCAGATACCGTCAGGCACTTCAACCAAAGTCAGTGGGGACTACTAACTCAGGACTTTTGAAAACGGGCAGATATTGTGTCCCCTTTGCTCTCAGACCCTGAAACACTAGCATATACTGGGTATTCAATAAAAAGAGACCCAGAAGTTTGAAATAACTGGCAGATCCATGAAGGCTTTACTAAGCATCAGTGTGCACCAAATCCACACTGAGCCTGAACACAATAACCCTCCCACTCGCCTGACCCAAACCTAGTCCCATTCCAGTCATCTCTTTCTGAGTCATGATGCTACCATGATGCTACCTTATTGTATGAGGCAGCAGCCTAGCATCATTCATTCATTCATTCATTCATTCATTTTTCAGAGGCTGCCATGTGCCAGACAACATTTCAGGCATGGTGGGGCAGAGATTCATGACCTCATGAGGTTCACATTCCACTGGAGAGAACAGGCAACAAACAAATCAATGTTTAATATAATGTCTTCAAAATTCCCATGAAAATAACTAAGCAGAATCAGGAGAGGGAGAGTGGCAAGGAAGATGGTTGAGCAGAGCTCAAATTGAGTGCAAGGGTGGGCCATGGGTTGACAGTAGAAGAGCAGCCAGACAGCAGCACCACTGGAGGGAGTTTGATCAGTGAACCTGGTGGAGGCCATTTTAGACATCTCTCTTCCCTTGCTGCCTTTCACCTCCAATCCTTCACCCATTTCACTTGTCTCCATCTGCCACCAACTTAGTCCAAGCTGCTGTGACCTGCTTGGATTCTGCAAACACTTTCTTACTGGTCTCTCAGCCTCCCTTTTTATATCCTTCTAGTCCATTCTCCAAACTGTAGCCAGAGTGATCTTTGCAAAATGCATACTTAGCCATGTGGCTTAAACCCTTCAGGACCTTCCCATTGTTCTTAAGATACAGAAAATCATCCCTTGGCCAGCAAGGCTCAGCATGGCCTGGTTGTCCCCCAGCCTCATCTTGTAATACATCCCTCCTCCACAATCCCTCTCAACCTATCTTGAGAGTGGCCTGCTTGCACACACAGGGCACTGGCTCATGGCTGATGCATTCCCCAGCTTGACTTTCTCTTTATGACTCTTACTCATTTTTTGGATTTTAGCCTCTGAAAGGAAACCCTCCCCTGAAATCCAACTTGGACAGCTTCCTTTTGTTATTGCTCTTTTAGAACTATATTTTACTTTTCCATAGCAAGCATTTATGCGTTCTCTGTTATGATTACTCAATTTTGTAAAGTAGGTACTGTATCTGTTTTTAATCACTATGGTAACCACAGCATCTAACACAGCACTGGCATATAGTAGGCTCTCCATTCATAGTTATTGATGAATGAATAAATGAATGGATAGATAGCAGTTGTTTATGAGGGAAGGAAAGCACATATCCTCTCCCCTTCTGGTGAGACAGAACAAGCCTGTGGATCTGGAAATGGCAAGTATTATGAGTAAATGAGCTCTAGGTCCCAGCCCAGAGACAAGAATGGCAGAGCTACCAACAACCTCAGATTACACAGAGAAAGGGGCACTCTTAGGAGAGCAATTCAGCCAGGCACCAGAAGCCAACTTCATTTAAAGAGGCATAACAGTTTCATTATTGTGGCACTCCAAAGGGCTAATACAGCTGAGAACTAATTGCTGGTAAAGGCTGCCTGGGTGAGGTCAGTAAGCACTCAGGAAAGCTAACCTGTGAGTACAAGGAGACAATGACACTTTGAATTAGTATGCTGGAAGCATCTGAAACATATTCGTTGTGTTAATAGAAATGCCTAAGTATATTGGACATTTTGGACTTATTATTCATATTAGTTATAATATGGAAATCAAATTTTATTTCTAAATTGCAATCAAATTATATTTTCTATTAAAACTTTAATAGCAAACCAAATTAAGCAATGCTATGGGTTACATACTAGTAATCCAGTTTGGTTATAACTCATTTTTTTATTTTGTTATGAATCATCATGAGAGTGAAGTAAAATAAGATATTTTACAAAATCAACTGAAAAGTCTTTGCTTTGGTGGAATACAGAAGCTGCTTAAGAGTTCAAATTATTAATACTGTCTTAGTGAAATGAACAAAGATAAGCAAAGCTGGCAAAGCTTCACATTCATGAAAATAATTTACCTTCCTCTCTTATCACACTGTACTGCAGAACCAGGGGCTGGAAGAGTCCTTAAGAGGTCAATTAATCAAGTCTCTTTTGTCAAGATAAAACTGCATAAAATCCTTCTTTGAAGGCTGACACCCCATTTAGAACCAACTTATTTCTTTGTTTACATCGCAATGGGCTTCTCTTAAAATATATCTGGATTCCCCACTACCTCTTGCATGTAGCAGGTGCTCAATAAATGCTTGATAATTTTAAAAAATAAGTCAACCACAAGTTAACCACTCAAAAATGTCTGTTGATAGTATGTAAACATATAAATCACCCAAACAATGCTTGACATAGAAGGTGCTTGATTAACGTGAGGTCTCTCCTAATAGGTACAGTTCAAGATTGCAATAATTTACAACATCCCTGTGAAGTGGATGCTACTATTACTCCCCCTTACAGATGAGAAAACTGAGGTCCAAAGTGCTTGAATAACTTGCCCAAGGTTACTAGAAAGCAAGTGATAAAACTGCAATTCAAATCTGGGCCCTCTGCCTCCAGAGCCCACCTATGGGACAACCAAAGTCATCCTGTAGTTCTGTCTCTCCAGGGGCAGAAACTCTCCAAATCCTGCCAATGCAGAGCAGGCACTCATTTCAGGTAGAATGTTTCTTCCACAGCTTTGTGGAATTCACATGTCTCACAGTTATGAAGCCCCAGCTGCTCTTTATCTTGCAGGGAGACTTTCAATGCCACCCAAAAATCCAGATTCTACAAGGGCTTCAGGAGGCGTTTCTTGGCTCTCTCCCCATTTGCCCCACCTGGCTTACTTCCCCCTTTTCCAGCCTTGCTGACCAACCTCCTGTCTTCACAGTTCAGCCCAGGAGCAGCTCCCATGGCAGGCAGGTGACTTCAGAGGGTTGGAACTGTCAAGGAGAAGAATGGCCAACTGCCTCTGGCTGATGCCTTAAATGTCCTCTTTACGCTACTTGTTCATCTACTTGAGATAGGAGACCCTGATAATAAAAATCATGCATCTTCACTGGAAAAAATGTCAAACTATACAAAGACATAGAAAGGAAATAATTAAAGCTCCTTCCCATTCCTTCCTCTTTCCCGGTTCTAGGTCCCAAAAGTAAGTTGTTTGATTATAGAAGTTGATCTCTGTTGAGGTACAAATACCCCTGAAAAAAGAAACCCAGTTGCATTGCCCTGGGTCATTTACCCTCATGTGAATGAAATAAATCATGTACCCTCTGCAAACACACACATGCATGCACACATTTCCTGAGATGAGGTGTTTGAAGGGAGTGGGGAAGATAACCATGGGCCTGGTTGGAAATAATGGGGTCTCAGGTGGAGGGGATGGTAAAGTAGGGAGGCAGGAGCACTGTAGATGAAATATGCAAACTTTACACTTTGGCTCAGGTCTGGGCCCAGGAAGGAAAAGGGGAGGGAAGGAAGCTTGCTGGAAGTCCAGATGTGGTCAGAACTGGAAGGAAACTCAAAGGGTGCCCAGGGGCCTAGAATCTGGCTGAGAAATACATACGGAACAGCTGGAAGTCCCAATAAATAGCCCTCTCCGTGTGTCTTCTCTCCTGGAGTACCCACAGTGGTAACAATACACACTGAAAATCAATCTTTGTCTCTCTCCTTCCCTCTCCATCTCTTACCCCTTCCTCTCTCCTCTGTCTTCTCTCTTTCTTTCCTCTTTCTTCTCCCTCTGTCATTTCTCTCTCCCTGCTCTCTTCCCTCTCATCTTTCATTCCTCTCTCCCTCTCTCTTCTCTCACCCTCTTTCCTCTCTCTCCCTCTCTTCCTATCTTCCCTCATTTTTTTCTCTCCCTCTCCTCTCCCTTTCCTGTTTTCTCTCCCTTTCCTCTCTCCTCCTCTCATCTCTCTCCTCTTCTCTCCCCCTTTCCCCTCTCTCATCCCTCTCTTCTCTCTCCCTCTCTCATCCCTCTTTCTCTTTCCCTCTCATCCCTCTTTCTCTCCCTCTTTCCTCTCTCTCCCTCTCTTTCCTGAGCCTGTCTCTTCTCTCTCTCCCTCTTTCCTTGCTCTCCCTCTCTCTCTCCTCTCTCCCCTTCTTTCTCTCTTCCTCCATCTCTCTCTACTACTGATGACTTCCTTGTCCTGAAACCAGATTGCAATTGGAATCTAAAAATCATTCTGTCTTTGCAGCTGTCCACCTTTGCACTTTCATGGGTGAACATTACTGGCTAAGGCAGCACCACAGAGCAGGGGAAAGAATGCTTGGCTAATTCTCTATTAGCCTACCAGAGAATAATCACATATAATAACCTTCCCTTCTCTTCCACTCCCCTCAAACAAACAAAAAAACCATCCTTGTCATTTTCTCCTCCCCTGGGGTCCCTTGTGTTTCCCTTCAGAATCAGGAGTAAATTATCTCCCAAGAAGGGTTCACTAAGAATAAATAATAATTTGCAATTCTAGTGCACCTTTTGTCTAAGTATCTCAAAGCTCTTTACTTAAGAGAATTAATTTGGGAAACACTCCTGGAGGGAGGGAAGGTGTACTTAATGACACCTGATTTCCAGATGAGTAAACTGAGGCCCAAAGCAATGGGCTCAAAGTCCCAACAGAAAAAGTGGCCACATGGGATTTGGGGATGGGGGTGACATTAACTTCAATCCAACATATTAAGGCTTGGGCAACAAAAGGGCAGGGCAGGGCAGGGCAGGCCCAGGAGGAAGGAAGCAGGAAGTTGGTGAGAGAGAAGCTGAAGTAGGGTGAGAGGAGTCCAAGATGCAGGAATTAAACTAAGGCTGTAGGTACAAGTGCTTCCCTTCCAAGACCAAGAGGTCAGGCACCCTAGATCCAGAAAAGGCTGAGTGCGCTTCTGACAAAGGGTCAGAGCCCCTCACAGGACAGGCACCCACACCAGAGTCTGCTGGGTTTGAATGACAGGCACTCAGCTGTCAACTGGTGGTTGGCACACGATGAAATGCCCCTGAGCCATCAGCACTTACTGGGTGCTCCCTATTGGAACCACAGCAAATCAGAACATGGGGCTCTTTGTCTGCAGGTGGGGACAGGAAGGCTCACCTAGGCAAACATAGCGAGTGAGAGGCAGACAACTGGGCACTCCCTTAGCCCAACCCCTGGGCTGCCCACCATCCCCTACCACCCAGATACTGATCTGGGACTCAAGCCCCAACACTGCCTGGCTGACCTTTGGCCAAACAGAAAACAGGGCTGGAGGTACTTCCTAACAGTCCCCAACCCCTCTCTATGTCCCCTTTGGGCCAGGCTAGTCCAATCCATTGCCTCAAACCCTCTAGCCCTTGGTCTCAGCTACTCCCTGCAAAGCTAATGAAGCCACATGTAGCTCACACCCACACATATGCATGCATACAGACCCCCATAAACACACACAGTGCTACAAATTAACAACCCAAGCTTGTCTTTTTCATTGTGTTTTTATTATGATGCTCCTCAATGATGTTTTAAAATGAATTTTGAATAGTCCCCATAATTTGGTTTGTTCTACATTTTGATGCAAGTGTGAAGGCCCCGCAGGAATTGCTGCGAGGAATACAATATTATGTGAGCATGGCTTCTGCTTGTCTTCCTGCTTTCTCATAATTAAGCTTTATTGAGTTGTAAAATGAATAATTTTAAAAACCTGTTTATTGATCCAGGTGCATTGTGCAAATATATAAGAAAACTTTCTCCAATCCCTGACCTCACCAAGTAGTACTGGACTCAACAGCATTGGTCTCTCTCCTTTCTATTTTGGTTATAAGCAATGGGCCATTGAGCTACAGGTGGAGCTTTATTTGACACCAAGAAGCAAACTGATGGTGTCTGCACTGGGAAGGAAACCCTAACTAGGACTTGTCTGAAAGGCATAAAATGTCTGCCAAGATTATCTAGAGACTCCTGACTTATTACTTCTTGATGCCTAAAATTCTGTTACTTGGGAAGTCTGCCATCTTGGTTAGACCTTGACTCTATCAGTATGTAATTAACCACAGGAAGGAACTGCACGTTACAGCCTCATAAAATTTTACAGCTTAACAGGACTTACGTTTCTCAGGTTCTTTCTAAGATAAGTCCAGCTGGAAGGTCTCTGTAGAAGTTAAACTCTAGTAATCTGGGACATTGATGGTAAAGGTGTGGTTCAGAGTGTGAGAAACAAACTTACCCATCCAAACCCAAAGAATGGACTTAGAGACTCGGAGAACAGTGAAAGTGGGACTTGTAATGATGGTCTTGCAAGTTCGGGGGTCTGATGAGCAGGCACACCCAGTATGGTCACAACAAGCAATTTATCCCCTAGTGAGCAGGTCCCTCCCCCGGTTCCTCATAGGCTGAGTACTATTGGGTTACAATCTTTCCTACTGATTGTTAGGTAGGGGCTTTAGGTGTTTTTCTTAGGGTTATCTTGCTGCATTTTGTTGCAGTCCACAATATATTGCAATCCTAGTTAACTTACGGGCTCTTCAAGTTATTTGACTGATGACCTAAGTAGCTGAGCAGGCTGATAAGAATAGACAAAACGAGTTATTTTGCAGGCTAGTAAACTTTCATTTTAGACTAAACTTCTTTGGTTCAGGTGACAGCAACTAAGTTTGGTTCAGGCGGGGCAGGGTGGTGGGGCGGGAGGTCAACAAGTAGGCATTGGCTATCCAAGCAGGGGCCTAGTACATCCTGTTTCTTCTGCAGTTTACTGACCTAAGCTGATTCAAGGCACTTTTTCTTGGAAATGAACCACTGTATACATTATTTCCTTCAAGAGCACAGGGCTAAGATCAGACTTCAGGAGATTTGACCTGCAGGAGGGCAAAAAAAAAAAAAAAAGGGGAGGGGGGACAAACTCACTAAAGGGCTGCAAAGAGAAGTGGGAAGGATCCAAGGTACACCTTGCTTGATCTGTCTTCTTTCTTGTCAATGGTTTCCAAGAAAGCCAACCAGCTCACTCAGTTGGGGGATCCAGATAGAGATTTCTGTTATTACAGGACTAGAAACTAGTTGTCCTAATCCCCAAGTCTAAACTAAGTTTCCAGACTGGACACAACACAACAACTACCTTGTTAATAAGCAACAGCAGATTTCAGGGGCTTCTGCTAGTGAAACTCCATGAAAGAAAGAGCTCCTGTTTATAATGGCAGGAAGCACTCCCACAGACCTCTCACACCCGCACAATTAGGGATGGATGTGGCCCTGCACAGAGGCAAGGGCTCAGCCTACTCTAATATTACATCAACAAGTCCTGGCCAGGAAATGAAGTCTTATTCTGTGCCATATGGCTCTGGGTAGTCCCCACCTGTGCACTGGGATCCAAACCTTTGTCCCGGACCACCCTCCAAAGGAAAAGCTGCCAACACTGAGGGCTGAAGGCTTTGCTCCAGGTTCTGTTCCCACCTGTTCTTGGGATATTTTGGAGCCTCTCTCCAGATAACAATGCTTTGAGACAGACACTCTGGGCCCCAGATTGCTGCTTTGAGTCTTATGGGCCCTTGGTTGCTGAAAGACAAAGCTTCTGGCAGAGGAGCAAGAGGCTAGAAGAGAAGGCTGCAGTTAGTGCTGGCCATGGCTGAGATATATACACACCTGTCTTAGTCATCTCGGGCTATAACAGAATAGAACAGACCAGGGGTCCCCAACCCCCAGGCCATGGACCTGTACCGGTCTGTGGCCTGTTAGGAACTGGGCCACACAGCAGGAGGTGAGTGCCAGGCAAGAGAGCATTACCACATTACCACCTGAGCCCTGCCTCCAGTCAGATCAGCGGTAGCATTAGATTCTCATAGGAGCATGCACCCTATTGTGAACTACACATTTGAGGGATCTAGGCTGTGCGCTCCTTATGAGAATCTAACGCCTAATAATGAGGTGGAACAGTTTCATCACCAAACCATCCCTCTCACTGCCTCCACCACCCCGACTGGAAAAACTGACTTCTATGAAAACAGTCCCTGGTGTCAAAAAGGTTGAGGACTGCTGCCATACACTGGGTAGTCAAAACAACAAACATTTGTTTGTCACACTTCTAGAAACTGGAGGTCTGAGATCAGGGTGCCAGCATGGTCAGGTTCTGGTGAGAGCCCTCTTCTTGGCCTGCAGATGGTACCTTCTCACTGTATCCTCATGTGACAGACTGAGAAGTGCTGGTCCCTTCATCTCCTTATAAGGACATTAATCCCATCACGGGGGTGCCACCCTCATGACCTCTTCTAACCCTAATTACCTCCCAAAGGCCCCACCTCCAAATACCATCACATGGGGACTAGGGTTGCAACATAGAAATTTGTGGGGACACAAATATTCAATTCATAGCAACTCCCATTGTCAGCCCAGGAACACATGCCCCAAGTCTCTGCCCTGTCACTTATCACCAAGACACGCTATTGGAGTAGGTTTGGGGCGGGGAGCGGTGGGGAGGGGGACACTGCTTTTCTCCCTCCTCCAATTCTTTCAGAGTGGCCCTTTGCGCTTTATGTGCCCCTTGAAGGCTGTCAACAATGTTCATTGTGCCCTAAGTAGCAATGTTGGGGTGTGCAGAGAGGTTCATATGGTGTGATTAGAGACCCAGGAACCCAAGCCCTGATGGCCCTGCTCCTGCCTTCTGTGAACTCCCCAGCATTTGCCTTGCTGTGTGAGGTCTGGCTGTGCTCCGCTCGGTCGTTTTGCTTTTTGATTGGCTGGCTGGACGGTCTGTCTGTTTAGTAACAGGTTTGACTTTTTGGTCAAGGTCTTGGGTGCTTTACCCTGGGTTTCACCAAAGTCCTATCATCCATCCAAAGCAAGGATTGTGAGTGGAAAAACACAAACTGTACTTTCCTCTGCTCTCACACCACAACAATCAACACAAAAGTCTTTTGTGGCCAAATGTGTGTGGTTTTTTTCCCCACACACCAAGCAAGCAATCAGTTCTGCAGGGGGCACCAGCTAGGTGCCCTCCAATTCAATTCTGACACCGCCCACCTAGAGATAGTGTCAGACCCCACAGGTTGAGGGTTTGTTACCAGTGAAAGGTATCTGAGTTCCCGGCAGTGAGTCTGTACGGCTCTGCAGCAACTTCAATTCTCAGAAGAAATAATTTGACTGCAGGGCATAATGCAGAAAAAGAGATCAAGGCAAGTTTCAAAGCAGGAGTGGACGTTTACGAAAAAGCTTCAGAAGAGCAAGGAAAGGAAAGAAAGGAAGGAAAGGAAAGAAAGGAAGGTAAGGAAAGAAAGGAAGGGAAGTTCTCTTGGAAGAGAGCCAAGCAGGCAACTTCAGAAACCAAGTGTCTTGACCGCTTGACTTGGGGTTTCATACATTGGCATACTTCTGGGATCTTGCGTTACTTCTCCCCATTCTTGAGATCTTATTGGGAAGCTGCTGATCAATTTCAGGTGTTTTCTATCTCCAGCTATTAGGAGACCGCCTTTCCCTAGTGCCAGCTGTGATCAATTAATTATTACTTTAGAGAAACAATTAACAATCGCCTGACCATCACCTGATGGCTGCCCAACACTTCTGTTGTGTGTTGGCGGGAGAGCCCTCTCCTGCCCTGCTCATACCTGACTAGTTACCTACTGTAATAGGTTTGGTCCCGAAGACTACCCTTATTTCAGACACCAGTCTCAAGCCCGGGCCTCCCAACTTTCTGACCAATTGGCTTCAAGTTGTGGTTTCCATGATCCCCTGTCTGGGTGTGATTAATTTGCTAAAGAGGGTCACAGAACTCAGAGAAACACTTACGTTTGCTGGTTCATTATAAAGGATATCACAAAGGATACAGATGATGGGATGCATAGGGCGAGGTATCAGGGGAGGGTCGAAGAGCTTCCATGCCCTCCTTGGGTGGATGTGCCACCGTCTGGGAACCTCTGCGTGTTCGGCTATCCCAGAAATTCTCCAAATCCTGTCCTTTGGAGGTTTTATGAAGGCTTCATTATACAGGCTTGATTAAGTCCTTGGCCATTGGTAATCAACTTAACTTTCAGACCCTCACCCCTCCCCTGAGGTTACGGGATGGAGCTGAAAGTACCAATCCTCTAATCCTGCTTTGGTCTTTCCACTGGCCAACTCCCATCCTAAAACTAGTTGGAGACTGCCAGCCATTAGTCAACTTATTAGCATACAAAGAATCACTTTGGAGATTCTAAGGATTTTAGGAGTTGTCTACCAGGAAATGATGTGGCAGGCCAAATACATATTTTCCAATATTACAAGTATAAACCTCCCTCGGCATTTTATTCCACATTCTTGCAGAGATGGGGAAACCGAGGTAAATTACAGTTCCCCAAGTGGACAAATGATGGAAAAATAGGCCTGCACACCTGTCCTAATGCATGTGGCCTTCGCAGCACCAACAACTCCACTGTTTATCTCTGTAGGGAAGGAGGCCTTCGGAGAAGGTTCTATAAGTCACAATGGTCTCCAGCTTTGACAGCGCTCTCCACTGGGGAGAGGCCTCTCCCAGCCCAAGAAAACACCACCAAAGACTTATGAAGAAGTTCCACAGTGAAGACCTCATAACTCAGCCAAAAGGGTTGTCCTTTCAGAAGCCAGTGGCCTGTGGCTAGTACAGGTAAGGGAAGCGGAGAGAGAGAGGCCAAGATCAAGTTGAAGCAACTCGAGAATGCGCCAGCTTCTCCCAGCCCTGTAAGGAGTTCACTTGCTCCCTTCTACCTTCTGTGCAGACAGCATATTTTGTGTGTATATTCCATCTGATAATAATAGCTGATAGTTCTATTAGGTACTTACACTGTGACAGGCCCTCTGCTAACACTTAGATTATCCTCTTTCAGTCCTCACAACAACACTATGAAGAAGGGCCATCACTGACTCATTTCATAGATGAGGAAACTGAGGCTTAGCAAGGTTGATATGAGCTTGCCCAAGGTCACCTAACTAATCATTACCATTTGACTCGATCTGACTGCAGAGCTGTGCACTGTCTTGTTGCTGTAGTTGTGGGTATGCTTGTCTCTCCAGGGACTGAAAGTGCTTCTTTACCTGTGGCCCCCTCTGATGTCCAAGGTCAGTGTTCAGCTAAGTGGTCATGCCAAGGACCTGGGCATTCATCACCAACATACAGTCCTGCAACGTTTAGATCTTGGACAAGAGGGCTCCGGATTCAAATTGAAGTTTTATTTTAGCGCAAAAGTCCAGGCTCATCTCTAAATACATGCAACAAAAGCCAATTGCTGTAAGCAGCCACCTGCAGTGCCAGTCATAAAGGAAGGGGTGTTAAAGAGAGTGAGGAAAGGTAGTGTATAAGTTCAGGGTGTGCATACGCGTGCACAAGTGTACATCCTCACTCCTCGCGTCCCACACAGCATATAGCAAAGTGCCTTACACGTGGGAGTCCTGCAGATGTCTAAAGACTGGTGTCTATCTCATGTTTTCCATGATTTTAGGGTGCGTATGCTCATGTGTATGTTGTGTATGTGTGTGCCTATATGTGTATAAAATGTGTGCACACATGAAGTTTATGGTTGCACAAGCATGTGTTGATTTTATGGGCAATAGTTGCAAGCCTTATGTATGTATCAGCTGTCTCTTATACACATCTAGATGTGTATAAGAGACAGGGTTCATATGCATCTGCCTGTGTGTGTGTGTGTGTGTGTGTGTGTGTGTGTGTGTGAATAAGGATAATGTGACTGTCAGTGAGCAGATAGGTAACCCTCAGAGTTGCTGACAGAACATGAAGACCTGTGTGTCCAGGCAAGTTCACTTCTGAGAAGGGGAGGTGGTAGAGACTGCAGGGGCGCTGCTGGCAT
Source organism: Mandrillus leucophaeus (assembly GCF_000951045.1). Lineage (NCBI taxonomy): Eukaryota > Metazoa > Chordata > Mammalia > Primates > Cercopithecidae > Mandrillus > Mandrillus leucophaeus. The sequence continues at coordinate 266,901 of NW_012109474.1, read as the reverse complement.
CTAGCACTAAAGTAAAAGCCCCAAGGGCACAGCAGTGGTGGGGACTGACGTCAAGGCCATAGAGGCCCATAACCCTGGAGGGATGGGGCAGCTGGGCTGGGCCCAAGGCAGCTCCCCAGAGGAGCAGAGTCACCGGCATTAAGCACGAGCTGACCCAGGGTTGGGGCAGGAGGGAAAGTCAATGCACAAATAGACTTGAGGGTGTGAAGCCCCTGGAGACCCTTTCCCTGCTCACTCTCTGGATTTGCCCCCGGAGAGCTTAAAGGAGGCAGACCCATGGATTTATGTCAGATCTAGAGGAACACCCCGGATGATGTTGCTAAAGCCAGCAACGTAATATTTAATTCATTCTGCTCATGGGGAAACTGAGGCATCAGAAGGACTTGTCTGAAGTCACACCAGGAACTGGTTTAGCCCAGCATGTAGTATTCAATGAATATCTAATGAGTGAATGTTGAATGAATGAAGAAATAAGTGAAATAGATGAATGAAATGGAGGGAAGGAATAGAAGGGATTAATTGAATGAATAATAGGGACCATCTTGAATTTTTTACTGTCTACTTGTTCCAAAGAGGCAAAACTTAAGAAAAAGCTAGTAAAGATTAAATCATAAAAAATGGGGAACTTGATATTTCTATTTTCTGAGGCTGGAGAGGAGGTATTGAAGGAGAGTATGCATGAAGTGCATATACAATTATTTTGGGATGGGTGCATTCACTGAAAGGGGAGTTTTATTTGGATATGTATTTGGATATATGAATAATACCCTGGGTAAAGATGAATCAAAAAATATTTGCTGCAGTCAAAGACCTTCTGAGATAATAGGAGAGATTTAACATAATCACAGATAACCACAATTGATTCATTCACTCCACAAACATAGTCAACACTGAGCTGGGAGCTATGGCGGATGCTGCAACGGATCAGACGCAGATTATACCCTGAAGGGACTGAGGGTGATAAGGTGCGTTTACCAACATTAGAATCAGGAGAGATCGCAGTGAGCCAAGAGGGAGATACAGGTGAAATGCAAGAGGAGATTGGAGATGGAAGAGTGTGTGTGTGTGTGTGTGTGTGTGTGTGTGTGTGTATGTGTATGTGTGTGGTGAAGGGCTCCTGGGGTTAAGCGTAGGATTTTGAACCCCTATATATGGCTGCATTTGGGGTATATGCTATGAGGAGTGTGCTGCTATCATCCCCTCACCACTTTCTCCCTCCATCATTCTAATGCATCTTATTAGAAAGGTGAGGTGACTGTACAATTATAGGTGGGGTGACCCATATTATAGGTGGGGTGACCATACAATTTATCATCCAAATTGGAATACGTGAAAGTGAAAGGGGGCACCGTCCACCACTATGCTGGGCAAATGGCATAACATGGAACTGTCCTGCACAAACCGGGGCTTGCCGATGCCCTGGCTCTAGAGGTTAGCAGTGGGCTGTCCTGGAGGCCCCACAGCAACAGCAGTGTAAGCATCCCAATCTACCTCACTGATCCCTCAGTGCCAGATACCTCAGTGATCCTTCATGCCAGCTCCATTCCCATGTTATCCCCCCACTCCAGAATACAGGCCCAACCCCATCCGGCTTGCAGGGACACGGACTGTGGGAGCAGGGGCATGTGCTCAGGGAGGCCAAGTGGGAGGAAGGGCTCCCTCGGCCTGAAATGTCTGGTCTATCTACAGCCGGGCTCGGTGCTCAGGGCCCTCTGCGGTCAGGGAGCCTGCCGCTCAGCCTGGGATTTCAGCACTTACTCCATCCACTTTAGCACCCCCATTCTCCCTGGTGCCAGCACAGGCAGGCGGCTCTAATGGATTACTTGCATTATCTCCCTCATCACTGCTTAAATATTTATCAGACCATTATGTATTTAGTGGCTGGGAGCAGGGAAGAGAAGGGACAGAAGGCAGGTCTGCTCTGGCCAGATGCAAGGGTTAATTACAGATGGGATAAATCCCCCTGATTTAAAAATTAAACAAATAAATGGGTTGGGAGATTAGAAGCGGACTGTTACTTACATGGAAGGAAGTCCATCACAGACTAGTCCAGGTTTTAGTATCTTCCAGTGCCTCATTTTATGATCTCTGTTCCCTTCCCCTACCTGCAAACCTGTGGGCTGCCTAAGCCTTAAACCAGCTTCTAATTAAAAACCATAGTTACGTTTCTCTTCCTCAAGCAACGACTGCTCCTCAAGTGTGTGGGGAAATTCAAGCTCTCCTAGAGCTGGAGTCAACATTGGCCTCATAAAAGAAGTTCTGAAGGTAACTTCAGGGCTGGCACTGTGAAATATTGTTCATTATAACGAAGCAGCTGAGATAATGCTGTTTTCTAATTTCCCTTTCTCAGTCAGAAATTAAATAAAAAGTCATGTCTAAATTACAATACTGGATTGAGATCAGACAAGGGCCCCATGCAGAGAGCTCATGATCTATCCTTCCTACATTTTACAGCCATTAAAAAAGATTATTGTCATTCCCCCCACTTTTCTTTGAGGCCATTTACATTTGTTCTGAACTCTCACTGTGTTTTATTCTAATCTCTTAAAAGTGCCAGTGCACATAAGTCAATCACAAACTTAAATTAAGAAAAAAACAAAACAGGCACTCAAGCAACCTAGGACTCTGAACTCCAAGTTCAACTCCTAGAAGGTCCATAAGGTGGCTGTTAACCGTCTCCTTCCTGGTCCTGCAGTTGCACCCACTTCCTAGTTGGTGAAGTCTTCTCCAGGAACAGTCAGCGTGGGGAGGGCTCATTTAGTGCAAAAATAGCCTGCATTTTTATAGCCCTCCCTTTTAGCAGAAATGCCTGTCTTGGAAAAAGCGAAAATGATGAACTAGCTGGTAAAAAAGTTTTTAAAAAAATGCCAATGAGCCTGTAATGTTATATTTAATTGAGCATTTGTTTGATATTCCATTAATGAGGGGAGAAGAGAAACATTAGTACATTTTGCCAGTCACAATTCAGACATTCTTTGCTCTGAGAAGTTGTTGGTATTCCCAGAATCTTGCACAAAACATGCGTGGTAAATATTATTATTTTTGATAGAATATATTAAACAGGATCATTATTGTATTAGTTTGTTTTCATGCTGCTGATAAAGACATACCTGAGACTTGGTAATTTACAAAAGAAAGAGGTTTAATTCGATTCACAGTTCCATGTGGCTGGGGAGGCCTCACAATCATTGTGGAAGGTGAAAGGCATGTCTTACATCACAGCAAGCAAGAGAAAGAATGAGAGTCAAGCGAAACGGATTTCCCCTTATCAAATCATCAGATCTCGTGAGACTTATTCACTACCATGAGAACAGTATGAGAGAAACTGCCCCCATGACTCAACTGTCTCCCACCAGGTCCCTCTCATCACACACGGGAATTACGGGAATACAATTCAAGATGAGATTTGGGTGGAGACATAGAGTCAAACCATGTAATTCCACCCCGGCCCCTGCCAAATCTCATGTCCTCACATTTCAAAACCAATCATGCCTTCCCAACAGTCCCCCAAAGTCTTAACTCATTTCAGCATTAACTCAAAAGTCCACAGTCCAAAGTCTTATCTGAGACAAAGCAAATGTCATCCACCTATGAGCCTGTAAAATCAAAAGCAAGTTAGTTACTTCCTAAATACAATGGGAGTACAGACATGGGGTAAATAGAGCAATTCCAAATAGGGGAAATTGGGCAAAACAAAGGGGCTACAGGCCCCATGCAAGTCCAAAATCCAATAGGGCAGTCAAATCTTAAAGCTCCAAAATGATCTCCTCTGACTCCATGTTTTGCATCCAGGTCACGCTAATGCAAGACATGAGTTCTCATGGTCTTGGGCAGCTCCACCCCTGTGGGTCTGCAGGGTACAGCCTCCCTCCTGGATGCTTTCATGGGCTTGTGTTGAGTGTCTGCAGCTTTTCCAGGCACATGGTGCAAGCTGTCAGTGGATCTACCATTCTGGGGTCTGGAGGAGGGTGGCCCTCTTCTCACAGCTCCACTAGGTGTTGCCCCAGTAGGGACTTTGTGTGGGGGCTCTGACCCCACATTTCTCTTCCACACTGCCCTAGCAGAGGTTCTCCATGAGAGCACCACTCCTGCAGCAAACTTCTGCCTGGGCATCCAGGCATTTTCATACATCTTCTGAAATCTAGACAGAGGTTCCCAAACCCCAGTTCTTGACTTCTGAGCACTTGTAGGCTCAACACCACATGGAAGCTGCCAAGGCTTAGGGCTTGCACCCTCTGAAGCCATAGCCCGAGCTCTACATTGGCCCCTTTCAGCCACAGCTGGAGCATCTGGGACACAGAGCACCAAGTCACTAGGCTGCACACAGCACAGGGACCCTGGGCCTGGCCCATGAAACCACTTTTTCCCCCTAGACCATCAGGCCTGTGATGGGAGGGGCTGCCATGAAGACCTCTGACATGCCCTGGAGACATTTTCCCCATTGTCTTGGGGATTAACATTCCAGCATATGTTACTTATGCAAATATCTGTGGCTGGCTTGGATTTCTCCTCAGAATATGGGATTTTCTTTTCTATTGCATTATCAGGCTGCAAATTTTCAAAGCTTTTATGCTCTGCTTCCCTTTTAAAACTGAATGCCTTTAACAGCACCCAAGTCACATTTTGAATGTTTTGCTGCTTAGAAATTTCTTCCACCAGATACCCTAAATCATCTCTCTCAAGTTCAAAGTTCCACAAAACTCTAGGTCACGGGCAAAATGCCACCAGTCTCTTGGCTAAAACATAACAAGAGTCACCTTTGCTCCAGTTTCCAACAAGTTCTCATCTCCATCTGAGACCACGTCAGCCTGGATTTCGTTGTGCATATCACTATGAGCATTTTGGTCAAAGCCATTCAACAAGTCTCTAGGGAGTTCCAAACTTTCCCACATTTTTCTGTCTTCTTCTGAGCCCTCCAAACTGTGCCAACCTTTGACTGTTCCCTAGCTCCAAAGTTGCTTCCACATTTTTGGGTACCTTTTCAGCAGCACCCCACTCTACTGGTACCACTTTACTGTATTAGTTCGTTTTCATGCTGCTGATAAAGACATACCTGAGACTAGGTAATTTACAAAAGAAAAAGGTTTAATAGACTCACAGTTCCACATGGCTGGGGAGGCCTCACAATCATGGTGGAAGCTGAAAGGCACATCTTATATCGCAGCAGGCAAGAGAGAGAATGAGAGTCAAGTGAAACAGGTTTCTCCTTATCAAACCATCAGATCTCGTGAGACTTATTCACTACTATGAAAACAGTATGGGGAAACTGCCCCCCATGATTTGATTGTCTCCAACCAGGTCCCTCCACATGTGGGAATTATGGGAGTACAATTCAAGATGAGATTTGGGTGGGGACATACAGCCAAACCATATCAATTATATTTGTTTACTGTGTACAAGTTGCTTCCTGTCAATTACTCTGATGATATGAATTGAGCACCTACTAAATGCAAGGCACTATGCAGGACTAAGCAAGAGATAAGTCTCTTCCAGAGTCCTGTGAGACAGGGCCCCTGAGGCACTAGTTGCACTTGGGTGCTCACTCTTCAGCCTGGACAAGAGCATATTAGGTTCAAAAATGTATCACAAATCACTGATGTCAGTGCTGCCTGAGGGCCCAGACTCTAGAAGTTCAAAGGAGGCAGGTCTTTTGAAGACATGTTAGTCAGATCGAACTTGGCAGAGAAGGTGAGCTGGGCCTTGCAGGCCAGGTAGGACTTAATGATGAGGATAGAAGTTGGGGACACACTCCTAGAAGGAGCAAAGGCCTGGGCATAGAATGCACAGGGTGTTTAAGGGCACAGCAAGCCGACAGAGTTGGTGAGAGCCAGGGCCGTGTAGAGTGGGGGAAAGGAAGAAAGAGACCAAGGCATGATTTATCCATCCGTTCATTCACTCACTTAACATCAGTTGAACACATACTGCGTGTCAGCTACTCTTTCAGGATTCAGTTGAAGCTAGATTACAGTGACTTTGAATGTCTGCCTGAGTTTGAGCTTTTTTACAAGCAGTACAGCAGTGAAAAGGGGGCCAGAAATGAAGACACAGAGACAGACCCTATAAAGGAAGAGGCAGCAGGTCCTGGCCACTGTAAATGATTCATGGGATCTCTTTAGGTGTTAGATCTTTGAATAGTTGGAAAGTTTTAAAAAGTGAAAGCAACATCTTCTCCTCTTAAATATCCTCAAAGAACGCAGCACACAGATAAAACAGGGCCTCCAAAAAACGAGTATATATCCAATTTCAGGCACTACTTTCATACTGGCCTGCAGTCCTGGCTTTGCCCCTTAACAGCCCTGTGGCTTTGGACAATTTAAATAACATCTGTAAGCCCCAGTGTTCAAATCTGTTAAGTGAAAATAGTACCCACTTTATCAGGATTTGTAAGAATTAATTAGTTATTAACAATATATATAAATACATGATCACATTACCTGGCACCTAACAGTAGTCAATAAACATGAGCTATAGTGATGTGCAGCTCTTTGTCAACCTCTTCACTGCCCCTGGCTCTTTTCCAACTTTATCCCACTTGGTCCTCTTTCTATGGTTTCCAGAATCTATTCAGCTACTTTTTGAAACAATTTAGCCTGTTCTTACCAGCTCCAGGACACTATCCTATGCTTGCTGGGCCGGTATTCCTAACAGGTTTACCAGAACACCCACCACAAAGCTCATGCAACCTTGGAAGGGTGCTAGAGATATGATGGTCTTGCCTTTGCCCCTTTTAACACAACTCTACGGATCCCTCCCTGCCTAGCAACCTCCAGACAAGGGCCAAGAACACTTACTTAAATTACTCATTTGTTTGCCTAGTTATATTCAACAATATCTGATTTTCTATTTCATGACTGTATTTCTCACTGGAAGCAACCAGTGAAGTCACAGATGAGAAAATGCAGCTCAGAGAGGAGAAGGGACTTGTCTAACATGTGCTTCCCAGCCGCCATGCTACAAATGAATTACAGTCATGTAAAATCTGACCCTCTCAGCTCCAGGACATTGAGGGTAGACAGAGTACCTAGGAATGGTCTCCTGTAGCCACAAGTAACCCTATCAGTGGCTCCGCAGAAGGCCACCCAAGGTAAGCAGGGTCTCATGGCATATACTGTGGTCCCCAGGGACAGTGTGCATGACTAGTAGTGCCTGACCCATGCTGCTCTGCAGAGTTGCAATAAGAATAACCAAGGAGATACTCTACCTCCAGACACCTACTACAGCAGACAGCTGCAAGCCCCACTTGTCACCATGATAGGGACAGAAGTCTGATGAACTGTTGGAGATGTTCATGTGTCAAGGGTACTGTGTGCACCTATCAGAGAAGAAAAGTGGCAGAGACACAGGTGCGGTTTAACGATGGGCATAGTGGAAATGGCTCTGGATTGAGCTTCATATATGCTATATACTTTTATCTGCTTGCAGTGGTTGTGCCCTTCAAGAGTCATCCAAGCCAGCTGCAGAGTGAACGTTCCAGCAACACATCCACCAAGTTCTGCAAATGAGAGAGCAATCATTCTTCTGATTCCTTGACGTGAATAAGTTCTATTGGATTTGAAACCCATCTGCATCATCACAAAAACTTTCAACACTACATTTGTCAATGAAATAAAAGGAAGAGCTGTTAAATTCTTTAAATATAATTTCAACTGTTATGAAACTTTAATGGTTATAAAAATTGCTTTAAATTTTTTATCACTCACTTGTGCAAAGTTTCTTATCAAGGGTGACTACCAAGAATTTGTAGAGATCATCATTTTAAAAGTCATCATCAGGCACTGTGTATAACCATTTTGAGCATAAATCCTGATATGAAACAGTTATATTCACGGAAGGAAGCAAAGTCAAGTTTCTCATTAGAACTAGAAAAATGTTTTATACTAATATATAATGTCTTTCCTAATATACTACATTTTAGTTTTCATTTTGTATAATATAAAGAAAATGGAATGACTTTTTTCCCAAGCCTTGTATAAATGCCCCAAGTCCTCTGCAGTTTACTATAGTGTGCAATATGAATATTCTCATTTTCATGTGTATCATGACTTTAAAAGGTTGGGAAGTTCTGCTCTCAGATACTATGCTTGATCTTCAGGGACCTGGGGAGATGTATGAAACTGACTGGCACCCAGCTGTCCCTTTGCCATTGTATGCATATCAGTGTGGCCATGAGGTTACCCCAGACCCAAAGGAACGGCCCGGAGAGGCCAAAGATGACACTGCTATGTCCCTGAAGAGGTTCCCCATGGAGTTGTTCCCCTGGCACCCTCCTCTTGAGAGTGCTTTCCAGGACTGAATTCCCACTGGTAGCAAAAAACCTGGCATTGTGAAGAAGGAAAGAATGTGTGTGGTGTGGGGGTAGGTGCTGTTCTCAAATAGCAAAGACATGCCCACTGTCTTACTCAATTCTACTCTTCATCTTTGGTTCTTCTAGGAGGCTCTCTTCTCCACCTCTTGATTTTAAATAACTTCCTGAACTATAAATGCAGAGAGTTCCAAATGAAAACTGATTGATAGCCTTGTATAATTATATAATAAAAACACACTGATATGCATATACATTATGTGTGGGCTCGTATGTCTATATGCGTCTGTATCTATTCCAGAGGGAGGAATATGCGATAATGTCTTCTGAAACAAATTGTCAAGGTGTCAATAAGGAATCTCATAATGAATGTGTGGGTGTGATCTGAGGTAATTTCACAGCAATTATGTTGCTCAGGCTGATTTCCCAAGGCAGGTCTTAAAGGCACAAGCCCCTTTCCCAAGCGGAAAGCTGAGTGTTTGTTTTGCTTTCTATGGAGTCTTGAAAGCATCACATTTTCAGGACAAAATGCCTTCCCTGGAGTAGGCCAGACCCACTGGAGGAAATCAGGTAACTAAGGAGAGTGTTAAGAGCTTCAGGCCACAGCTACCAGCTTTTTAAACCTGGGAGAGTTTTCTGTGTCTGCCCCTCAAGAATGTTAGCAAACATTCGTGGTGAAGAAATAAACAACAGCATTGCCCCACCAAAGAAGTTAGAAGTCCTAGTGGTGAGTACTAACTGTATCAAACACTTTCGAAATGCTGAGAGATGAGGAAGAGCAAAGATGGGATATGCTGAAGGGGGAAAGCGGACTGTATTTGTCCCTTGCCCCCAAGGAATTTCCAGCCTAGCAGAAGGAATATATGTATGAAGAAATACTGATAATTTGAGGTGAAATGGAATCGGATAGAGGGTTAAACCATGGGAACCCAGGGTTGCAGGGGGATGAGGAGTCTTAAGAAAGACTTTGTAGGATAGGTGCCATGTAAGCTGGATCTTGAAAGCAGAATAAAAAATGCAATCAGTATCTAAGAGATTGTTTTTGCATAGCACCTTGCTCTATGCAGAGTACAAAGCAGGCCCTCCCTCAGCAATATTTTGTTAAATGAAGTACAAACTCCACTCAGGAAGCTTCTCAGCTGGGTCAAGTGTCCGCAGTTGCCCATTCCTGAGACCACGCTGCAGAACTTGCTGTCAGGAAAGCCATTTGTGGTCCAGGAAATTGTGGGGATGCTAGGCCTTGGCCACAGAGCCATGTTTGAGCCATGAGCTGAAGCTACTTCCAAGGAGCTCCAGGAGACAGACTAGAAGAGAAAAAGAAACAGAGGAGAGCTGAATGCTGAGGTGGGCTTCCACAGGAAATGGGGCAAGAGTGGAAATCATTTTCTCTGCCTTCCCCCAGAACATCTAGATCTAGACTGGCTAGCTCATGCCAAGAACCTATGAGTTTCTGATGAAGCCTCCTTGGGGCTGATGCCTCCTTTCTCCTCATCCCTGCAATGACTGCTTTACCCTCCCCACCCCACACACTCCTGACCAGTCCCTGGGTCCTGACGACTTGGCCTTGGTAATATCTCTTTACTCTATTCCCTCTCCTTTGCACCCATATCTTAGTCCAGCTCCTCCTTGGGATAATTATAACTTCTCATCTGTATCACTGCAGTCACGTCCCAACTGGCCTTAAGCTTCCAATCCATCCATCTCCCTGATCCTACTCTGATTTTTCAAAAATACCTAAATCTTCTCTCCCTTAAACCTTTCAATGCCCCCGACCTTGCCTCTCAGATACAGCTTGGACTCCTAGGAATGACCAGCAAGACCTTCATGCCCTGCCGCACTCTGCCCTTTCAGGCTCTTATTTTTCCCTTGAACCCTCAAACTCCACAGTCACGTGTCCTCTAATGCTTCATGCTTCCTCTCATACTTGGGCCTTTAAACATCTCTCTCTTTTCTTTTCTTCTTTTCTCTTCTTTCTCTCTCTCTCTCTCATCCTCCCTCCCTCTCTCCTTCTCTCCCTCCCTCCCTCTCCTTCTTCCCCTCTCTCTCTCTTTCAGTCAAATACCTTATGCCCATTTCCCCTTATTCCTATGTTAACCCACAGTTAACTCTGAAAACCCTTCTCAGGTTCTACCTCCAGAATCTACCATCTGAGGGGAGTACACCCCCTCCCTACCCCATGCTCCAGATTCTTTGTGTGTGTTGACCTCTAGAAGAAACAGTTAACTACCTCTTTACTAGTCCATCATGCCCCTGAATTGTGAGTAATTTTGTGGTAGGGAACATGCCTATTACTTGTGCAAATCTAGCACCCAACACTCAGCACAGTCTCTGGCATACAGCATGTGCTCAATCACTACTGGGTGGGAAAGAGGGAGAGATGTTTGGATGGATGGATGGATGGATGGATGGATGGATGGATGGATGGATGGATGGATGGATGGATGGACATTTG
>NW_012109474.1:237714-255913 GCF_000951045.1 Mandrillus leucophaeus | reverse complement strand
TGGATGGATGGACATTTGGATGGATGGATGGATGGATGGATGGATGGGTTGATAGTGCTTAAATAACCTGAGGAGTAATAAAGCATAGTTCCTCCTTCCTGTGTGTACCTCACCTGCTGGTTCAGTTTCTTGTATAGTGTATCAGGCTCTCCAAAGACATTCAGGATCTGAGAGGTGAGCAGAATAATGATAGAAGTTGCAGCATGGTATGGGAAATAGAGGTCTTCATAACAGAAGCTTAGATTAAAATAAAAGATCACAGGTGGAGGTTCATCGGGTAGGGTAGAACATCCCCTACCAATGGAAAGAAAGCTGCTTACCCCATTCCAGCAGGCATCAAATCAATTATCAACCTGTAAGTCAGGCAAGTAGAAGGAGCTGTATAAATCTCACTTCTCTTTATGGGCTGCCTTCTAGACACTGAATAAGTGAGAATTAGCCAGTTAATTCACCACCATACTAAGATATGCATCCTCATACGTAATCTATGTGTGAAGCTTTGATAACATTCTTAGGATAAAAGCCTAGAAACAGAATTACAGATTTTAAAAGTTTGAACATTTTAAAGACTTTTAATCAAAATTGCCAAATTTATCTTCAGGAAAGTTGTACCCATGTGCAGTCCCACCTTGTATCATATGAGTAGCTGTTTCACCACTGTCTTACCAACACTACAGAATCTATTTTTCAATCTTACCCAATTTGATAAGCAACAGTTTAATAAAATTGTTTTAATTTGCGTCTCTTTGATAACTACTAAAGTTGATCTTTTTGATAAGTATGGGTTGTTCTGTGAATTTCATGTTAATTTTCTTGGCCTACTTCCCAGTTGGATTTCTTGTCCTTTATTATTGATTTGTAAAGGCTTATTTTAATATATTAACATTATTAATCCTTTACTATATATTGTAAATACTTTTTCCATCTCTTAAGAAATATAACTCTCCCACCCCAAGATTGGAAGTGAATTAATGAAACTGTATTAAGAACTTAGTTCAAGGTCCTGAGCCAAATGCTCCTGGGTATGCAAGGATGTATAAAGCATGCCACCTGTTCTCAAGAAATCTGCAGCTTAGTATAGCTAATTCAGATGATTAGGTACTTTTTTAGTCCATTCTCACGTTGCTATAAATATATACCTGAGGCTGGGTAATTTATAAAGAAAAGAGGTTTAATTGAATCACAGTTCTGCAGGCTGACCAGAAAGCATGGTGCTGGCATCTGCTCAGCTTCTGAGGAGGCCTCAAGAGACTTACAATCATGGAAGAAGGCAAAGGGCAAGCAGGCACATCACATGGCAAAAGCAGGAGCAGGAGAGTGAGGCAGGAGGTCTACACACTTTTAAAAGACCAGATCTTATGAGAAGTTACCATTATGAGGATAGCACCAAGAGTATGGTGCTAAACCATTCATAAGAAACCTCCCCCATGATCCAATCACCTCCCGCCAGGCCCCACCTCCAACACTGGGGATTGCATTTCAACATGAGATTTGGGCAGGGACACACATTCAAACTATATCAGTCACAAACACATCCATGGAGCATTAACAACACTCCAAGTCTTTAGGAAGAGGGGGGACTTAAGCTGGACCTTGGGGATTGGGTCCAAAAGAAGGGAGGGGATAGGTTAGCCCAGGAAGAGGGGAGGAAGCGAGCAGAGGTGCAGAGGTGGGAAAGCTCAAGGAGTCTAATGTAGCCTGTGCGAGTGGTGCACAGATCTGTGTGGGTGAGTGGTGGAAGGTAAGGTCAGCCAGAGAGGGTCTAGGATGCCAAGATGTTCCCACAGCATTGTCTCAAAGAGGCTGTTTCTCTTTCCTGGTTAGGCCAAGCAAAAGGCTTTGTCTCTGAGCTGCTCAGATGAGTGTGCATGCTGTGTACGTTCCACTCTTTTATGATGACTGTTGTTTGTCTGAATTGATTAGCCTTTCTGTGTGGGAGCCATCTGCTGTCTGTCAGGCTCCTTGTCTCACCAGCATGTTGATTTCAATAAAATATTACGGCACTTGGAGTCTGCTGGGGAGTTTGATGCTGTGAATCCCACACATTCAAATTAGAATTAGATTGAAAGCCACTTAATGTTCTTCCCCCATTGCCTTCTCTCTTGGTCAACAGCATCTAAAGTGAAGCATTATAGGTATTATCTTGGGTTGCCCAGTACATTCTGCCCCATCTGCTTTCTTCTGACCACATAATTGAGTATTTGATCCTGGCTTGGCCACCATAATATCTCATCTCCCTGGTTACAGGGATTGGTCCAGAATGAACCTACAACTCAAGCAAGCTTATGGGTAAGAAAAGTTATCTTTCCACTGCAATGATTGGGGATGCATATTTAAAGTTATTGGTGGTCATCTTTGCTGGCATACAGAAAACGCCAAGCAGATATAAGCAAACAGGAGAGACACATAACTCCCTACAAGTCTTGGGACCTAGGTTCCTACATCTCTTCCTTCAGCTCTAGGAGCTACCTCAATTTCTTCCCAGCTACAGACAACTTTATGTTTCTTTTTGATTAAGCCAATTCATGAATACACTGTGCCATAATCCACCTAGTTGCTCATTCCAGGCATGTGGGAGTCATCTTCAAATCTTTTTCTTTCACCCCAAAATCTAATCAATCTACCAAATTCTCTTGATTCTATCTCCAAAAAGGTCTCTTGTCTCTCATCTGGATCATACAACAGCTTTCTAACTGGCCTCCCCAGGATCCTGAATCCTTCAAATTCATCTTCCAAAATGCTACCAAGGTGGTCTTTGCTTCAAAAACTTTGCCTCAAAGACAAGTCTAAACTTCTAAACACAAGGTACTGGCCTAAAACATCTCAATCAGTCATGGTAATGCCATCCCCCTGTCTGGAGCTCGGTTGAGGATAAGCCTGTGACTCGGCATGTGCTGAGAAGCAGAATGTCCTCTGTGGAGCTTTGGAAAAGGTTTCTTTGTTCTTGAAAAGAGATATAAGGAAGAGGAAGTCTCCATCTGGCCCCACCCCACCTCTTCAGTCCCAACTTTTAATGTATTCCATCTTCCAGCTCTTTTATGCTCTGAGCCTTTATACATGTTCTTCCTCATGGCTAGATCTTTCACACCCTGTTCATCTGGTTACTCCTCCAGCCCTCCAAAATGCAGCTCACACTGCAGTTCTTTTGCAGAATGGCCATAGCCCTACTCCTGACAACATGAGCATAACCCTCCTCTGGGGATTCATGGCACTTTGGTGTTTGAGTCAATGACAAGGAGATGACAGAGAAAAGCAATGATGAGCATGGACTCTGAGTCAGCAGACCTTAGATTGAGTTCTAGCTCTCACACTTACTAGCCATGAAAACTTGAACAAGGCACCTAATCCTTCTGAGGCTCACTTCACTCAATGGCAAATGGGAGAAATCAGGGTAACTGTAAAGATTAAATGTAAAACTTGGTAAAGTTCTTAGGTATAATATAGCAGATACTCAATAAAGGACAGCTTTGTTATATTTATAATTATATATTATCAGTATATCTATTTATCCTTTCACCTATCTCCTCACCTCAACCTTCATTGTGAACTGTTTGGGGGCAAAAGCTGAGTACTGTATCATCTTATTCTGTTCTGCCTCCATGGCACCTAGCACTGTGTCTAACACATCATAGGCATGCAATGAATATTTATGTAATAACTCTATTCATCTCCCTTCACTCACAGTTTTATTAGGGAAGAGTGAGGAGGGTACTGCTATCTATGACTCCCCAAATACTACTGGAACTTTACATGGCTCAAAACTGATTAATTATAAGATCTCCATGTGAAATAATTTAGAAGTGACCATCTATGAATCAACTAGCCTCACAGGAAATACAAATATTAAATCTCTAATATAGAAAATGCAATTGATTATGTATCCAACATCCCTTTTCCCCATTTTTCTTTGCTTATCTATGATTTTGATCAGTTCCAATGCTCAGGGAAGGTGAGCCTATTTTCAATCCATAAATAAGTCCTAAAACATCTCAGTCAGTCATGGTAATGCCATCCTCTTGTCTGGAGCTTGGGTTGGGGATAAGCCTGTGACCTAGCATGTGCTGAGAAGCAGAATGTCCTCTGTGGGGCTTTTGGGAAAGGTTTCTTTGTTCTTGAAAAGAGACATAAGGAAGAGGAAGTCCCTTTTCTTCCACCCCATATTGTTCTGTCTACAAAAGATGCCTTGCACAGTGGTACTGCCATCTGGTAACCATGACAGAAGCCCCATAGGATGACAAGGCAGAAAAATGGAAAGAACTTGGATCCTAAATGCCATTGTCAAGCCCCCTGGAGCAGCTCAACCTCTGAACTTCTTGCTTAATGAGATAACAAACAAGTTTGTCTTACTATCTAAATTAGTTGAGTCAGTTTTCTGTTTTTCAAAGCCAAAAACATTCTAACAGATTCACTTAAGTTTATAGCCTTTCTCCCAGCATGTCACTGCTCAGCCCTTTCTTTGAGGTCTCAGTTCATGACCACTTTACACATGCTGTTCTCTATCCTTGAGTGCACAACCCATCTTTCACTCCTTTTCCCCATAGCTAACTTTTACTTATCATCTGAAGCTTGATTCATCCTCTTTGAGGTTGGCTACCTGAACACAGGCATGGTTCCTTTTAGAAGCATTCCATGTTCTTACAGGACAACTTGGATCAACCTCCCTCATGCCCCTTTTCTGAACCCCATAACACTTTGTGCACATGTAAAGTCACATTTAATTACAATCACTGATCTTTTTTGCTCTCTCCAACTACAATGAAAACCCCTTGAGGATCAGCACTGCATCTTTTCTCCTGTATCCCTTCGCCCTAGCACAGTGCCTGGACTAAAACATAATAAGCAGTCAATAAATTATGGACAGATAGATAGATACATGGATGATTCACAGTCTCTACCACTGATAGACTTACAAACCCATCAGGGAAACCAGAATAATATGAGCAAACTATAGAATCACAAATAGTGTTGTCATATTATGCAATGTGCAGACTTCCTAACAATTAAAGAAATGCATATTAACACAACCATAGGGTATCATTGCACAATATTAAATTGACCAAAATAAATAAAACATCGAAAATCCAACTGGGTCAACTGTGGGAAAATAGTATGCGTAGGTACTGTCAGTAGCATTGTAAATTGGTTCAATCTGTCTGGAGAGCAATAGGGCAATATGTAACAAAAGCTATAAAATTGTTTGTACCTTTTGACATAATAATTCCATTTTAAGGAAATACACCCTAAGGAAATAACCCAAACCAAAAAAGAAGCAATTTCTCTGAAGACATTTATAGCAACAGTATTTAGAATAGAGAAAAATCAGTAACAACCCAAGCTCTAATGGGGCAGCAAGGCTAAGCAGATGATGGCATTTTAGGTACAGGTGAAACTCACAATGTTCACACATAAATGTGTATATATATATTTAATTATTGTAAGTGAAAAAAACATAAAATAGAAACAACAAATTATAACTATATAAAATTTTATTTAGAAATCTATGCTTGTATATTGCAAAATACTAAACAGAAATAAGAAATTGTTTAAGACCATTCGGTGCCTGTATTTTCATGTAATTCAACCTCTATCCTCTGCCATTGATGTATCTTATTCAGATATCTATAGTACATACATCTCCTGTTCTCCAGGTCCTTTCAGCATGTTATCAATATGCTAAACCAGCCTGATTTCTTGTAGGTGTAAGAGATGATTAAATATCTCTGTGGACTAAATTATGACATAGAGATGGGGAGCCAGAGCAATAAAGTATACTGCAATCCTTGCCAGGTGAAAGCAAATGTTGTCTTTCTATTGGAACCAAATTTTTAAAAAAACCACTTGCCATATAAATAGCTGCAGAGTAAGTGTCAAGAGCTGAGTTATTTGCTCCAGTGAAGTGGCTATATCTGGAGTAGCTGTCATTGGAGGCTACTTCTTCACATTTATAATAATCTACTACCATTTTTCAGGATATCTCCACTTTCTGCAATGGACAAATAAGTGATTAAAATGGGGTTGTGATAAAAATCACAACATCTGCACCTTCCAAGTCTCTGATGGTTTCAGTGATATCCCCTGGAGACAAGGCATTGCTTTTGGTTTACTACTTTAAGTCTTTCATTTGGCACTTTCTAACATAGAAATCTTTTAGAAACTCGGGGAGACAATTCTGTCTTGTACTGAACATATCCATTCCAACCATATAGTCAGGAACTGAGAAAAATAACATAGAATGGCTTGGAGTCTACTAGGCCTACTATGATTTCAAACTGTATCATCTGACCCCTACAAGGTTCCCCTCCTGACTAGTGAACCAAAGTGGTATACTGGATCCAACCAAAGTCAATGAAAGATCTAAAAGGTATAGATTCTATTTCTCCCAAGTCATTGTTACCTTGGTAAATCACTCCAGATCTCTTTAAAGACAGTCAGGAGTAGGATTTGCAGTATATACGTTTGCTTTAATTTCAGGGTTCTTCCCCAGAGGTATCTAGCCTCTCCTTTTTCCTGTGGGCTTTGGGTCTATGGCTTGAGTTTAGAAATTGAATTAGGAGCAATTATTCTCTATACTTGGTGACTCAAAGAAGGTTTTGTCCTCTAAGTCTAGTGTTCGTTGTTTGTTTGTTTGTTTTGACTCTATGGACCAAGAAGGATCTTAGGAGACTGTCCATATATTTCAGTGCAAAGACCTCATAATCAATTAGCCATCCTGAAGATCCCTATGGATCCAGACCATTCTAATTAGCAAACTAGCCTGCTGCTTATTATGGAATCATGCAGTATTGGACATTCTTAGCTGCTTATCCAATAGCCATTCCCCACTTTTTCCTTGCTAACCGAAATGCAATTTTTTTTTGTAGTGCAGTAAAATGCCTAGCTAAAAGTTCTCATATTCCCTTGTAATTAGGTTATAGGTATGTGACTTAGATTCTGAAAATTCAGACACATCTACGTGAAAATTGGATTTGGAAGTGAGCAAGATGAAGAGGAAGCTAAATGCAGTGGAACTGATACCTAGCAAGCACAGTGGTAGAGACCGCCAGCTATGTAAGGGGGAGACTGCAGAGCTCAGGCATCCAGTCCTGAGTGTTACCAGTGCCAGGGGGTGGCAGCGTCTGACTAAAGCTGCCCCACAGCCATGGGCTTTGTCCAAAGGCATCTTGTGTGCTACCTCATATCCTTTTATAAAATATCTTTTCTGTTTAAGTTAGCCAGCATGATTCTGATGCAATTAAGAACATTAAATAATGCATGTACCACCTTGCCTCTGGAGGTTTTACAATTGTCACTCCTTGGTTTCTTCCCCTGAGGATCCTGGCATCCCCTGTGAAATCAGGGATCCCATTTCAGCCACAGCACTCTCAGCATAAAGTCACAGCCCTTATGGCACTCATCAAAGATGTTGGCCCTCCCCATTGTAGTATTTCACAATGCTTTGGTAAAGGAAGCATCTTCGGATCCCTCCTGGGTGACACAGTTAAGGGTGTGTGAGCAGGTTACACATGGATAAATTACACAGGTTACACAGGATAAACCCATGTCAACCTTCCTAGCTTTTTTTGGTTCTTTACATTATATCAAGTTTTCTGGCATCTTGATTCCTTATGAGCCATTAGCAGGTTTCAGTAAGCCATCTGAGAAAATACTTAGAAATCTCAGATACTTGAGACAGCATGTTGAATCTAGTATCTCTGATGTACCCATATCCATAAATTCAGCTTCACTTAAAATTATATTTCCCCAAAATTAAAAGCCAGTTTAGATGCTAGGTCACCAAAATGAATAACACTTGTCCCCTACAGTCACCAATGTGTTTCTCAAAGTGTTCTCCAAGAAGCTCTAGGAGACTCTCAGAACCCCTCTAGAAGCTAAGAATACAAGGTTCTGGGCCCTATGCTCTACTTTAATCAGAGAAACTTCAAATTCAACTTCCAGCTTTCATTTGAGGAAGAGATCTACAACTTTAAAAAAAAAAATGGTTAGGAAGCCACTAAAATCAATCATCTTTGAAGTCCACCTGGCAGACTCCATGATTTTCTAGTTACCATGGGTTGGTTTGATGTTCCTCGTGGGATTCTAGGGGAGCCCCCAGAAATGATTGCATTCCTGCTTTCCTAAATCCACCAACCCTGTCAGGAAACCACATCTCTTTCCTTCCAAGAGCACACTATGACATATACTTCTCTTGATGAAAAGCACAGCACCTTAGAGGCCATACCAGGACCTGTGTGGCACTCTCCATCATATCTAGGTACTGGAAGTTGCCTTTAAGTAATTTTCTAAAAAGAATTTATATAAGCAGGCTCAGTAGTATCAAGGAACCACTATGTATCCATGATGTGCTCAGTCCTGTGCTAGGCTTAATGCAGAATTCAAGAGAAGACATACTTTCTCTCCATCCGTTCATTTCTTAAACCAGTGAATATTTACTGAGTAACTATTGTGTTTCAGGCACTAAGCTGGTGAACACAACCCCATTTCTCAAAGCACTCACCATCCTAGATACCAGAGCCTAGTAGAAACAAAACTCTTACACATAAAACAATTAGAGAACACCAAAAGAATACAATAATATGGGTGTCTACAGATTATAAGTGCCCCTTGCATTCAAAGGAAAAGGAAACAAGTGAGGGCTAAAATAGACAAAAGATCTCATGAAAAAGAATGGGGTTTAGACAGCAAAAGGAGAAAGATGAAGGTTTCCTAAGCAAGAGTGAAGGAGCCACACATGGCAGGCATGTAAGTGCCTTTGCTCTGCAGGTGTTTGTCTTTACTGTCTTCCTCACATGTCCTGGTCAGCTCAGTTAGTCGAAATGCTGATGAGATCAAAGACTTTTCCAGCTCCATAATTCTGTGACCCGATAATCCTCAGGGAACCATCATTGTACCTGGAAGCCAGTTAGTCTCACATGAAGACAGAAACCCTCTGATCGCTGGCTCCAGACTGTATCTCTGATGCATCCTATAAATGCATGCAAGCCCCCAGTTAAAGGGAGTTGAGAGAGTATGGATGTCCCAACACAAACTCCAACCCAACCCTCCTTTAAGCCCTAGTAATGATGAGTCAGTAGCATCTTTTCCAACAACAGACTACATCAGTACCTGACCCAAAGGTATATACTAAACGTTTTTGAGTGATAAGTGTTTAGAGGAAAGGGACCACATGTATTCTATAACTACAAGGTGAATTTGAAGCCAGGGCCAGGCTGAAAGCATCACAATCTCAGCAACATTTGTAAAGGGTGTATCATCTAGGTACAGATGTCTGATTTCAAATTCAGGGCCACCACTTCCCAACTGTGTGACTTTGAGCTTTTGTTTCTGCAATTGCAACATAAAGATGATAGTTATTGTGAGCAGGGGTTAAATGACAAAGTATTTTGCATCATGGTTAACAAACAGTAATTAATGGTAACTTCGAAAGGTTGATTGATGGTATTTGCAAGTCACCTGTTACTCAGGGAAAAGTCAGATTTGGTAATCTTTGCCTCAGACATCTAACAAAACAATCCAAAGAACCCACTATGTGAAGAATAAGACTGGCCCAGAAACCTAGAGAAACATAGTCCTCCTAAAGATTATTCTTTCCTTGCTGTAGGCTTTCTTTTCCTTCTCGACACCTCATTCCTATGCCTCTAGGCACATCATGTGTGCCCCCTTCGTACAAGGTCCCCATCACCCTCAGATACTTAATAGAATTAGAAAAGCCCTGCATTGACAGGGACCATGGAAGGCGTCTGTCTACACTGCATGCTGTTGGACTTATAACACTGTTGGAAGATAAAGACCTCATATGTGATCTGTTCCCCGCAGGTGTCTGAGTTTTAAGCTCTCAGTGGAATGAGTCTCTGCAAGAGGAATCTCAGACCTGTGATGAAGACGATGATGGTAACTACTATGTCATGCATACAGAATCTGTGCCACGTACCACGCCCTTTCCAGACATTGTCTCACAGAATCCTCATGTTAACCCAGAGGCGGGTACCCTCATTTGTCTCCCACCCCTTCTTCCATGAGGAAACTGAGGCTTAAAGAGGATAAGTTGTACAAGGTCACACAGCTAGTGAGTAAGAAGATATGACCTAAACCCATTTCAGCTGTCTTTTTAGGGCTAGATTTGTTGAGTTTTAATAAAGCTATAATCAATGGCTTATAGATTCTTGCATGGTTAAGCCAGGCTGAAGGTGACTATGAGGGCTAGCATTGGGTATCAAAGGGTCTGGGCCAGACAGAAAATCCTTCCTGAGATGATGATACCTTTGTGTATGTATTTGAACCCTTCAGATAGAGACAGAGAAAAGACAGGGAAGAAAGAGAAAGAGAAAAAGAGAGAAAGAGAGAGAGAGAGGCAATCAATGAGAGCCCAGACTTCCTGAGCTCTGTGTGTCAAGTGGAGATGATAATAGTTAGCTGTAGCTCTCAGGGTGCTTGTGTGGTGTCTCAATATATAGTAGCTATCATCATCAAAGTTTGAAAAATAATGAGATCAAGGAATTGTTCTGTTACTAGCTTCTGAGAAAATGCATGCACTGCCAATTCATAGTCTTCTGTGTGTTATGGGCACCATGGGGTGTGAAAAGCCAGGCTTGGCTGGACAAGTGCTGCTCTCCTCCTGGACTATAGGGAGGACCCTGCAAGCAAAGAATATTCTGTGGCCAGGTTTCCTTTCCTCTGCACTTATACAGGCTGTCTGTCTGTCCATCTGCCCCTCATGCTACATTCCCTTCCCTACCGCTAGGGCCTGGAACCCTAGGAGGTGTGGAGTCTTCCTTTCCTCTCCCACCCCAACATCTCTGTGTCATAAAGAAGGTTGGCATTTTCAGATCCCTCTGTGCAGGCAGAGACTTGCTCTACCTTCTCACAGGCCTCCACACCTGAGGGTTGCCACAGAAGTTATGGGGTCTACTGCCCTTGGGGTTTCCCTAACTCTGAAAGAGGCAGCCAGAAGCCTGGAAGTGGGGAATGGAGTCAATGATCAGGGATAGGATCATTTCCTTCTTTTCCTTTATCTGGAGGCAGAACGAAGTCAGAGAAGCTCTGAAGGGTGTAAAGCAGAACCGCTATCAAATACAAGTAAAAATAGAAATAATACTAGCATCACATTCTATAGTACCCTTCTTCCCAAGTGTACCTAGATCTATTATTCCATTAATGATCAGACTTCCCAATAATTTTATTCCCATTTGACAGATGTGGAGAAAGCAGGAGAGAAAGTGAGAACATGACTGAGCTTAAGCCAGAACTCAAGGCCCCCGCGGTTCTGTCCAGCATCCTCCCCTGTGTCCTGCTGACTTGGTTTCTCCAGCCACCTTACAAGAGTCCACACCCCCATTCTCAATATAAGGACGCACCAGGGCCAGTCCTGGGAAAGACACCGTCTAACTTGATTTCAGAATATGACCCTTCTCCCACCAGAGCAGCCCTCTCTTTTATCCAGGAGACTTCATTCACTCCTTATAAGAACTTGAAGCTAATTGCTCCCTGAGAAGAATCAGCTGCCCCAAATGCAGCTCTGAGAATCACTGCCCAGTGAGCCAAAGGGTCCCACATGTCTGGTTCTAAGAGGGTTATGTGTAACTGAGACCTGAATAGAATGGGTAAATAAAGACTTCATCAGTTCTGTGTCAGTCCCCTAAAATCCTTAAGGAGTAGGGGAAATGGTCTACCATCATGGGGGAGTCCCACCCATCAAAGTGAGTGGGAGTCTTTAACTAACTTCTCTTCTGTGAGGTTATAACGCAACCTCATTAAATTGGTCTGTAAGGAGCATTTCCACCGCAAACGGGCAGCCCTGCTTCATCTGGTTTCTATCTGCTGTGGACACAGGCTCTACTTCTTAAGTGGACTCAGCTGTATTACAGGCTTCTGTGGTGATGTGGGGCTGCAGCGAAGCTCCATTTTATGTTCTTAAATATTCATAAGGAGCTTTGCAACATTAATATCTTAGATGGCTTACAAGAACACTTAAATACTGGGTCTTCACTCCCCTCCCTTCTCCCAAAAAGTCCCAGCCTGTTCTAGTTTGTGTAATGCATTGGGCCATCTTAATAATTGTCCAGGGATTTATTTGGTGGTTGTGCTGCTCTGTCGCATAGGGTGTAATTATGACCCCAGCTTCTCTTATCATGCGCTAATCCTGCTTGTTTCACCAGCAGAGAAGCCAAGATTGGAAAGGGCGAATGCAGGCCAGGGCTAATGTACAGGAATTAAGTTATGGGCCTCAGCCATTTCCCTGGCCCTTCCCTCTCCTCCTCCAGCTTTGTAGCTGCTGAATGGAGAATGAACAGCCGTCTTGGTGTCTGGAGGATGTTTTTAATTAAAGAGCATGTTTTATCAAAAGGAGAAGATTCAAGAATGGGAGACCAGGGCCATCAGTGAGTACCCAAACAATAAACTTTTGGCACACACTGCTCAGAGACATGAGGCTTAGAGACATGGCTTATCCTAAGGTGCCCTGAAACTCTGTTGGCATGGTATTGCATAAAAGCAAAATAGAATAGAAGCTGCCAGTTATAACTGAGAAAACAGGGATAGGGGAAGACTCTGTATCATAAAACTCACTGAAATTTTCTGATGGGATTCAAATACCAGGGGCTCAGGAAAAAGTGAAATTAAACTGCTCTAAAACCAGGTACTTCTAGGGCAGACGTGGTGGTTCACAGCCTGTAATTCCAGCACTTTGGGAGGCCAAGACAGGAGGATCTCTTGAACCCAGGAATTCAAGATCGGCCTGGGCAACATGGTGAAACCCCATCACATACACACACACACAAAATACAAAAATTAGCCAGGTGTGATGATATGTGCCTGTAGTCCCAGCTACTCAGGAGGCTGAGGTGGGAGGATCAGTTGAGCCCAGGAGATCGAGGCTGCATTAAGCCATGATTGTGCCACTGCACTCCAGCCTGGGTAACAGTATGAGACCCTATCTCCAAAAAAAACAAAAAACAAAAATAAAACTCGATATTTCTGGAAAGACATAGATACGGTGGGGCATGCATGGCATTATTTTATGTAGGGTAAGGTCATCTCACATCACTGATACTGTCTAATCACTTCTTGCTTCCAGGCCTAAGCTCAGGGCAGGCTGAAAGAGAGGAGACTGAGCTGGAATAGCATGGCATGCAGAATCTATGTCCATACACACAAAAAATCTGAACACCAGCATTCTGGACCAAACTCATGAAGCTTACGGAACCCCGACACTGAATAATTTCAATAGGGAGATAGGCCAAACACACATAAAAGCATATGAAATCCCTTAGAGGTGAACATATAAAAATGCATGCCAATGAGTAGTACAAAGCTGACTGAAGAATATCTATGCTCTAGAAATAAGCCCGTTGTCACCAGCTGCCATCTTTTTAAGGCAACATCCCATAGTTCTAATTCAAGTTCAAATGTCTGAAGCTGGAAAAGTTGTATGCTGGCCTGGAGTTGTGGGCCAACCCTAATCCTTGCCTTTCCCATCCCATTCCTTCCCTCATGCATAACTTCCCAGATGGCCTTTCCCTGGCTGGTGGTTCCAGTGAGACTGCTATGCTGACCTAGAGTAAAACTGGCCTGGCAGTGGAGACAATAAAGGCCATTCCATTTCATGCCTGGGAAGGTGAAGTCTTACCCCCCAGGTTCCTGGAGTTCCTTCCACAAAAACACTTGGCAGAGAAGGCTCCATGGCAGAGATGAGCTTTGAACTGGACTTGTGAACTGGGCTGGTGAGGAGGAGTATTTCAAAAACAGAGTAAGGACAGGGATGGCCAAAAAAGGCAAGCTATGCTCTCAGATGACAAATTGTTTTGCTTATTGGGACAATTTTTTACCAAGAAGTTGTAGGAGATAAGGCTGAGAGAAAGATCAAGGCCAGAGCCTCATCTTTAGGTCTTAGATCTGAGAGCTCATAATTTTCTTACCATACTTGTAACGCAGCATCACCTTGTAGACAAATGCCCCACACGGACTGCAAAGATGGCTTTATAACCAAGGCCCAATTAACATTGAATTAATAACAGCGTTCATCTCCATCTCATTCCTGTAAGATTCTGAAATAGAGAGGAGGCCAACTGCTTCCACAACTGGCTCCCACAGGCTCCTTAATATCCTGCTACCGGGATCATGCACTTTTCTTGTCAGAATATGATTTACGGCACTAGGAACAGTCACATACATTTCCATACACATCTGCAAATGCCCCAGACATCACATTCCATGAACACAAGAGAGAGGAAGCAGAGAGGGAGTGCTGGAAAGTGGGGGACACCGAGGCAGCTCCCCTAACTTCAGGACATTCAAGCCAAATTTGACTAATCGTGAGCAGTTCTTCCTCTGCTGAGCACCTGAGCGCTAATTACATGCCTGGTTAATTCAGTAATGTACGTACGTTGCATAGCTGCACCCGCTCTCTTCCTCCCTCCTCCTCACGAGATTAATGAGGGGAAGAAAGAGGACATTGTTACAGACCTGTTTGTGTGGTTGTTCTTTACACCTCCTGTGATGAAGACCAAAATCAATCCAAGCCACTTGGCATCTGCCTTGCCCACCACTGCGAGGGGTACACAGTCATCATTTAGCACTAATCACATCTCCCTAGCAGTGCTGGAAGGAGGGGTGCCATCGACAGCCTCCAAAGCAGCTGAACTCGGAGGGGTGGCAAGCCTGGGAGAAAGACCAGGATAAGGGTGCTGCTCTCCACAGAACTTTGACAACCTGTTCCTGCATGGTGTCCTGATATCACATCTTCTGTAACCACTGTTTTCAAATGGCCTTCCTAGGGGATGTTGGCTTCTAGCATTTTCAATATCAGAAACTTGTCTTCCCACACTTCCCTCCATATGCTATTGGGCCTGTCTTCTTTTTTTTTTTAAGACGGAGTCTCGCTCGCTCTGTCACCCAGGCTGGAGTGCAGTGGCGCAATCTTGGCTCACTGCAAGCTCCGCCTCCCAAGTTCATGCCATTCTCCTGCCTCAGCCTCCCAAGTAGCTGGAACTACAGGTGCACGCCACTATGCCCAGCTAATTTTTTTGTATTTTTAGTAGAGATGGGGTTTCACTGTATTAGCCAGGATGGTCTGGATCTCCTGACCTCGTGATCCACCCGCCTCAGCTTCCCAAAGTGCTGGGATTACAGGCGTGAGCCAACGCATCCGGCCGGGTCTGTCTTGTAGGGACTGAACTAGGTGTGCATTCCAGGGTCAGAGCTGCCTCTTATGGCAAGAGCCTGAAATGCTGAGGCCTCCTGGGCCCACATGTAGGGCAGCAGCTCAAGAGGACAGAGAGAGGTGAAAAGAGCAGGAAGGAGGCTTTGCCAAGTGGAACAAGGGGGAAAGCTGGGAATCCTCTAGACATTGAGATATCCAATAAGCCTGTCAACTTAGCCCTGCCATCCCTGCTGCTGTCCTCGGGATAGAAGAGGAGAGATGGCCCCTCCTTCTGCCCCACACACCAAGGGCTGTTCTTTTATGTTCTTCTCCCCCAGTAAAACTCGCCTTGGTGTTTATACCCTCATTCCATCCTTCAGAAAATACTTGCAGAGAGATGGGCCTGGCCTTCTAGAAACAGCCAGTGGAGAAGGAGAAGAAGGGCGAAGGGAGGGAGAAAGGGGGAGAGGAAAGGAGGGGGAAGGTAGGAAAAGGGAGCCACCCCCAAACTGCCCTAGTCACTTTCATATTTCCACGCCTTTCCACATGCTGTTCCGGGCCCTTCCTGCTGCCACATTTCCCTAATGTCTGTTTAGAAAACTCCTGGTCTTCTTTCAGGTGTCTCCTCTGCTGTGGAGGTGTTCCTGAATGTTCCCTCCACCCCCTAGCACTAACAATCCCTTTTCTGCACCCTCACAGGGCCTGGGCCATGGCCTTCTAGAAACAGCCCTGCCCCCTCCCTCATTCTCTCTCAGAAACTCCCTTCAATTCTGGCCTCTCTGGGGCTGTGATCTGCTCACCCAGGTCTGGCTGGGCATCCCTGGACTGGAATGAGCCCAGCACCTGCCTGTCTGCTTGCATTCAATTCAACAGTTAAGCACCTTTCATGGGGAACCCATATACTGAGCACCGCAGAGGCACCAAGGTGAAAAGACACATTCTTGCTTCCAACCAAGTATGGAGTGGAACAAACAGATTGGTGCAGTTTAGTCTGGTGCATCCATGTACAGGGCACTGTGCGAGTGTAGAGAACGGATTGTCAATGCTGGGGGGTATGGAGGGAACACTTAGGAACCACTCCACCGCAGAGGGAAGGCCTGAAAGAAGACCAGGAGTTTTCTAAACGGACAGCAGGGAAATGGGGCAGCAGGATGGGCCTGGGAACAGCATGCACAGAGCGTGGAGGGTTGAGAGTGGTCAAGGCAATTTGGGGGTGGCTCCTTTTTCTTATCTCTCCCCTCCTTTCCTCTCCCCCTTTCTCTCTCCTTCCTCCTTTCTCCCTCTCCACTTCCCTCACTCATTCCCAGAGGCTCAGGGCCAGTGCAAACCCCTCAAGGGACCCTCAAGTTTGAAGAGTGGCCCCTGTCCACACCAAGGAATAGAAGCCAGCTAATCTGTCATTTCTCCCTCCTTTTCTGGACCACTTATCACCAGATTAACACCGACCCTGAACCGGTGGACCACTCACCTGCAGGGCATATTTAGATCTTAAAAGAAAGAGAATGCGACGCTTCATGAAACGAGTATGTCTCAAAGGGTGGACTTTTAGTCACCAAGAAGAGGCCACCTGAGAGGTATTTTGAGGATGGGACTCCCTTCTCCATTGCCCCTCAAATAATAACAGGGACTGAACCAACTCAGGTGTACTGAGTTGAGTGGACATTTTTTTCACACACCTCATTAGGTCAAAACATCTCCAAGCCTTTTTCCTCTCAGGATGAAAAATGGAAGCTCTGGGACCTGGTGTCTCTGACCTTTGGAGTCCGTTGGCCATTGGTCATAAGGTGGAAGTGATCAGAAGGCAGATCCACTTCCCGATCCAGTTCCCAATCTGGTTCCCGGCCAGGAGCCAGGCTGGTTCCCCTATGCACTCCCAGCGTAGGAAGAGAATTCGAGGCTATGTGGGGGCCATCCTTAGCGACTCACCGCACCTTCACTTTACATTTTGTCTGAGCCAATTGTACCATTCTACCCCTTCTACTGCCCCTCCTCCCAAACCTTGGTCCCTCTCAGTTCTACAGAGACCCAGGGATACCCGTGGACAAAGTTTTCTGCTTTCAGCTGCAAAACCACCCAGTGATTTGGGGAATCCCTGATTGTTAACAAGCTGTGTGTGGCCAAGCCCCTGGATCAGACCAGCAGTGAGGTGATGTCCCCTTGGTCTGCACCCTCCCCCAAGCCTGCCCAGCCTCCTTTCAGGCCAGGTGATTAACAGTGCTGGCTGGGCCAGTTTCCACTTCCCAGAAAAGGAGAAGCTCTCTGCACAAACCACGTTAATGGGGTTCCACCGCAGCTGCCCATTGACAACCAAGAGCTTCGACAATCACTCGGTCTTTTTTTTTTTTTTTTTTTCAAAAAAAAAAAAGGCCAGTCATCCCAGAGACTGCCTTGATTACATCATGGGCTGTTACCCAGCCAGGCTTTTACACAGGCCTACCGGAGAACTCCCTCTGCAGCCAGCCTGGGCTGCCGCTGGGTGGCCATCAGCCATAGATCTCATCTGGAAGTCTTAGAGTTCATTATCTCCCAAATGCTGCCTTCTTTCTTAGATCATTAGAAAGAAACTTGACCTGACCTGTGAACCCTGAAATTGATCGTTGCCTTGAAATGGTCAACAGCCCATTTTCTAATCGATACATGGAATAATTTTATACATATTTAAATTATATATTAACTTTAATGCTTGTTAAATTTATCTACCACTTTCCTCCTGTACTTTTATATTCGCTCGAAGTCAGGCGGGTATATTTACCATTGGGTGGGAGGAAAAGAGAGTGGGAGGAGGATCTAGGCCAACACCAAGGGAAGGAGAAAAGGGGAGGTCCCAAGACTGAGCCTGAGGCAGTGGAGGACTGGGTCCTAGGGCTCTGTGTATGTGTGTGTGTGCGCACACACACATGCATGCATATACGCATGTAAGAGGACATATGTATGTGTGCTTGCATGTCAAAGCATGTGTGTCTCTAGGAATATATATGTGTGTGAGTGTGTGTGTGTCTAGGTATGAGAAAATGATGCATGTGAGAGTACGTGTACCTGCGCAAGAGTCTGTGTGTCTCTGGGAAT
>NW_012109474.1:157780-237494 GCF_000951045.1 Mandrillus leucophaeus | reverse complement strand
ATATGTGTGAATGTGTGTGTGTTTTCTGTCCCATGCACTCTCTCCCAGCTTGTTAAGCCATCCAGACACCTTGTCTAACCCCTACTATTGAGAATTAGAGTTTTTCCCCAAATATGCTTTAAGAAGCTATTGATGCAGGAGTTTTGTCTGAAAATGCCAGACTCTGGTCTTACAGTTATCCTGAATGTAGCTTGAAATTTCTAGTATGAAAAAGGGTCCCCAAGGTGCTAAGCTATCTGGAAAGAAGGCCCAAACTGCTAATGGTCTCTAAAGCGGAGGTTCTTAACAGTGTTCATCAACCCCGAGACCCCTGTGGATCAATGAGTCCCTTGAAATCAAAGGGTGTGTGTGTGTGTGTGTGTGTGTGTGTGTGTGTGTGTGTGTCCAGGGAGGGAGCGGTTTCCTCGAATTCGTTAGATTTTTCAGAAGGTTTACGACTATGGAAGAAAGAGCTGCTACAGAGTGGGTGGTATATTTGTCAGGCTGAGGTGGCTTTCTCTGTTTGCCACTCCCCCACCCCCACCCCACGTTTAGACTTGCAAACACAGCCCCAGCACCCCTGTTTTGACTCACCATGGGTCTCTAACCTTGTGCTCAGAACGAACACCTGATAGAGAGCCTCTCATACCCAGAGCGGAACAACCAGCAAACAGCCTCTGAACAGGTTCCAAGTTCGCAGCCCCAATGAGCCTGCCAGGCTGTCCTTCCTGACCCTGACCTCCCTGAATCTGGGCCCTCCCAAGGCTTGCACTTTCTGCCTGCCCCTGTGGGTGGGATGTAAATGGACACAAGCAATCCTTCTAGAAAGCCATCTTTAAAGTAGTCACACCTTTCATCCCAGTGATTTTGCTTGTAAATACCTATCTTAAGGAAATAATCAAACTGCAAGCAAAGGTCTGTGCATGAAGATGTTCCTCAGGCCATTAACACCAAAGAAAATCACCGGAAACAACCTGCTGTCCATCATTAGGGGAACAGCTAAATAAACACAGCGGATCCATATGAAAGATTGCTCACCAGCAATTAAGAAGCAGGTTTACACGGAGGAACCATGTGACCAAATTAAATACCAGTAATTTTAATTACTTATCCCTATTTTTAATATATATGTTTAATAGAAGTTTGTAATAACATGGGGAAAATCCTTGTAATACAATTATACAGTAAAAGCTTGATGTGGTGGAATTTCAACTTTTAATACATAGAAAAGACACAAAAAGAAAAAACACAAAATATCAATAATAATTTTCTGAAGTGGTTTTTCTCTCCTTTTCCTACATTTCTGTATTTTCCAAGTTTTTGTCATCACCATACATTAATATGATTTTTTTAAAGCTAAGTTTAAAAAGATCTCTGCTTTCCAATCCATCCACCACAAAAGTCTCCTCTAGCTCCAGACCCCAAGTTCATGGACTCCAAATTTCTATGTTTCCCTTCTCCTCAGGAGCAGTGCAACTCACCTCTCACGGCTCGCCAAGATTTGCATTCCCCATCAGTCCTGGTAATAAAATCAAAACAGTGCTTACCTCTTCTATTCCTTCACATGTCCACAGCCATTGTTAACTCCCAGAATCCTTCTCAAGCAATCTCTGTTAACTTATCCCCTGTTTATTCAACAACAGCTCAATCCCTCATTTACAAATAAATGGCCAGTTTAGATGAAAGAGTATAACCTGGGTTGTTTCTTCTGTGTTAAAGCAAGAAGAGGGGGTTGGGCAAGAAAGAAAAAAAGAGGAAGTGCGTGAGAAAGAGGACCAGCTTTACTTATGTGGGTTGCTCGCGACTTTCCTGGGAAGACCAAGGTCATGTAATATGCACTGCCTTGACTTTCTTCCCTCCGCCCCAGAGACTCCGTGAATCATTATCATCCATCCTTTCATCCGCCCTCCTGTCTCAAAGGAAGACATATTCTTTTACTTTGCCAAGGTGCACCCCTCCACCTGGACTATTGATCCCATCCCTTTCCATCTCTTCCAGAACTTTGCTAGATCAATCATCCCCAAGCTCTCTAGTACTTGCCGTCTCTCCCTCCCTACTTGCTCTTTCCCCTTCTGTAGAGTCACACCGCACAGATTTAAACCCTGCTCTATTGCTTAGTAGCTGGGCAGGCTACTTAAACTCTCAGAGCCTCCATTTCCACTTCTGAAAACTGGAATAATAGCACCTGCTTCACACAGTTTTTAGGAAGACATGAAATACTACCTATAAAACACTTAGACTAGGGACATCAAATGGCCAATGTGAGCTGCTTTAGTTACTGTTATAATCCCAAAGCGTACTCAGTGGGCTTCCAGTTTGAAAATACCTTTCCCAGCACCTTCCCCATCTAGTGCCAAAAATCACTTTTCTCTGTCAGGGGAAATATTTTTCACACCTGGAATTTTTCAGGTTCCATCAAATCTCAATTTCTTGTTATCTGGGTGCCATAACTTCACACTGTTCAGCCCTTTCCCTGAGTAATCCTCTCCAAGCCCACAGCTCCAGCCATCATCTGGACAATGACTATTCCCATATTGGAATACTTTTTTTTTTTTTAGCAGGGATTAAATAGATTTTTTTTTTAGCATGGATGAAATAGAATAGCTGCTGGAAAGTCAACAGATAGTGTCTCCCAGAGGAAGAAAAGGAGAAGAGAAAAGAAAGGGAAGAGAGGGTCCAAGGCCCACTTTACTTACCACTTTAAATATTAGGTGTAAAATTGTTCTCCACCCCCACCTGCCATCAGGGTTCTCATCTGAGAGTCCTCCCTTTAGCCTAAGGTTTGGATCCTGTTTTGTTCCCCCTCCTCCTTCCCCCTGTCTCCTCTTCATCCTCCTCCTCCTCTTTTTCCTCTTCGTTATATAGCTTGCACCTATGGCTCCCGTGGTATGGTAGAAAGAAAGAAAAGTAGTCAGAGGATTCCGGAGGCCTGTTCGAATCTCAGCTGTGCCACCAACTGTGGTGTGTGCTGCCCCTTATTGGCTCTGCATTGGTAAAATCGGAAAGTATTGCCAATTCCAGAGGGCTGTTGGGAATATTGTGGCCAATTGTTCATTTTCCCCGACTTGGTCTCAGTTTCTTTATCTGTGAAATGGGGGTGATTTATAAATTCCCTATGAGTAACACTACTTTGAAAGGGTTTGGCTCTTGTCCTCTGCTTTACTTAGGAAGTGACTCCTAATGAGATTTTAGAGGTCAATAAATAATACTTCTCTTCTGAGACAGATGACTCAGAAGCAGCTGAGCCCAGCAGAGGGAGAATGGGCTTCATCATTTCCAGACTGGAAGATGCAAGCCTTAGATCTGTGACAACAGGGGATTTGCTCACATTACATTCCAGAAATTCAACCTCCCCTCCCCTTCAGGAGACCACTCCCTCTCCCTGGCGGGCGGGAGGCTGCATTTTCTACTGCTCTCTCCAATGAGGAAAGTTTTGTGGGAGCACAGGAGAGTCCTAAAGTTTTCAAGTTGGGGAGGGAAGGTATCATAGTTAAGATTCAAACCAACCTCCTGAATTCCTTGCCTACTTTCCTTGCCACTACACCGTGAAAGCCACGTGTGTGACAGTGAGAGATGCCTATTACTCCAGCAACCCCAAAAGGGCAGAGCATTCAAGGACTATTACTGGAGGAGATTAACGTTTCGGTAAGTAAATTCTGGGAAAAGCAGGTTGCCTTCCCTACCGTAGGTGGGCCTCATTTAATCAACTGAAGACTTGAATAGAAGAGAAAGGCTGGGTAAGAGAGAACTTCAGCTGCCTGATTGTGTGAGCTGGGACACTGACCTTTTCCAGCCTTCAGGCTTGGACTGAAACATTGGCTCTTCATGGATCTCAAGCCTGCTGGCTTCACACTGGAACTTACACAATCTGCTCTCCTGGGTCTGTAACTTGCCAAGGGCGGATCTTGGGACTTCTCAATCTCCATAATTGCATGAGCCAATTCCTGAAAATAAATACACACACGCACACACATACACATGCACACACACACATGCGCATACACACACACATACACTTGACTGGTTCTGTTTCTTAGGAGAATGCTCACTAATACACCCACTTCAGCTAAAGTTTCCTGGTTTACAGTTTGACTCATCTGGTGATGCTAAGAGGAGGTTCTAGCCAGAGCTGCCCTGGTACTCAGCATCAGAGCATCAGAACAGGACAGCAATGAACGCTGGCCACAAAAGAATGAGAAAAAATATAGAAGGCCACCAAAAAGAGGTGCCACAGGAAAAGAGAAAAGAAAGTCATGGGGCTTTCTGTGGGGAGCACAGAAAAGGTGCACTTTGCCCCTCAAGCTGGAGGAACCCATGGGTTCGCAGGTCTGCTGGTAAGAAGGAAAGGGGATATCAGGGAGCAGAGAAGAGGGAATGAGAAGTCCCCTGTCCTGCACTGCCTCCTGTAAGTAATGCCACTCCCTCCCCTGGGCCCAGTGTCCTCCCAGCACACTGTGCCATTGCTGCTTCTTGGCTCCTTACTCGTACATGAAATCCCCAGGGAAGGAGCCTATCTTCCTCATCTTGGCATCAGTAAGCGCCCAATATTAGTGGAAGTGGGTGTCTGTTGGTCAGATCCCCAAATTATAAGTCATTTAGTTTATTGTGTGAGGTGGGTCTGCTGGATGAAGGAAAAACCAGAGAGAATGAGTGAGAATGAGGGGTGGGAAACGGTTCCCAACAGCAGCAGCCCAAATCCTTGCAAGACAGTAAAGCACGATGGGAGACCAGTGCTCTGAAGCCAGACTGTGGGATTCAGATTCAGTTGTAGGACTGACTATCTGTGTGGCCTTGGGCACGTTTCTTAACCTCGCTGATCCCCGGTTTCCTCCTCTGCAAAATGAGAGTAACAATAGCACTCACTCCAGAGGATTGCTGGAAGGATTAGATGAATTAAGGCAAGTAAAGTGTTTAGCACCTTGTCCGGCACATAAGCAGCATTAAATGTGTTTCATCAGCATCAACATCATCAGCATTTTGTGTAAGTCCATCAAGTGGCTCAAATTAGTTTTGTGACTAACCTGAGCTGTGCAAGTTCTTTTCTAAAATCCCACACAGAGGTGCAACCTCCTATGAAGGCCACGGATCTGTCACCTGATTCTGACCAGGGTCTATCCTCAAAGGACAGGTTAGACCCAAATGAGGACTGTAATCACAGAATGTCTCCAGAAATCCAAAAAAATCCACAAATAAAGCTCCATGTATCAAAAAACTGGGAAGAGAAACATGAAGTCACCGAAAAGATTCAGCCTCATTCAAGGATGGGGGCAGAGGGAGGATTATTTGTTTGTTTTTGCAAATATTAAACTTTTCCATTTTTTTATAGCAGTGGTGGTTTCATCAGAAAGCTGGAATTGGATGCCCAGATTATTATGAGACAGGCTGTGGCTTAATCTTCTCGATGTTTTTATATTTGAGAATAAAGAGGCATTTGGCACTTATCTAAAATTACAACGGCAGAGAAGGAAAAAGCCCTCGCAGGTACGTAGCTGTGATTGCATACGTACATGTTTTTGAGTTCATTATGGAATCACAAAATCAAGACATCTCAGAGTTAGAAGAAGCCTCAGCATTTCTCTAACACCTTCCTCTTACAGGTAGGGGAAACTAAGGTCCACAGGAAGGCTATTAATTGCCTGGCATCACTCAGCTATGACAGCATAACCAAGTTTTCTAGGTAGAGAGCTGTGAAATCCTTAAGCAGGGAGAAGGTGTACCTCTTGTTTTCACAGGAAAATTCCCTCCACCTTGCCTCTCTGGACAGGAATGTTCCCCAGTCTTAATTCTGAGCCCCTGCATCGTCTGGTTCTGTCTAACCTCGCTTTCTATCTCTGCCTCCCATCCAGCCAGCAGTGTCTCCTCCATCCTCTCTCAAGTTGCCTCCCACTTGAGTGGCTCACACACTCCCACTGCCAGCACTATCAGAAACTCTCCCACCCACCCACCATGCTGATGCAAATTCTTCCTATCCTTCAAAGTCAAGTGGGAGGCAACTTCTTCTTTGAAGTTGCTTCTGACCACCGTAGCACTGTGAGCACTGTCAATTCCTGAAACCGAAGAGCAAGTTCACAGTGCAGATCCAAGACTGGAAGAACTAGGGTGGACGAAAAGAAGCCCCAAGGAATCCGAGAACCCCAAGCCTCCATCTCAGTTCTCCTCTGGGACTTCAGAAAAATTATTTCCTCCCCAAGCCTCGGGTTCCACTGTAAAAATGTTTAGCCTGTAGAGTTGTTTGAGAATTAAATAAAATTACACATGATAGCATACTAGGTACTCAGGTAATTGGAACTTGTATTTTAAAATGCATTACTTAGCTCATCAACATACAATATGCCTCTTTGTTCTACAGTTGGCTCTTACGCATGTGGGTTTTATCATCTCAACTAGATCATAAGGAAATATAATCAAATTCCATGGGAGCAGGAATTTTGTCCCTTTACTCCCTCAACTACCCCCACTGTTTTGCCCAATGGCTGGCACATAGTAGGTGCTCAGTATATATTTGTTAAATAAACAAACTTTTAATGAAATAATGAGCAAACTTTCCTTTCACCCCCTAAAGAATTCAGATTACAATAATAATAGTAAGCATTATGTTTGTATAGTGATGTACACGTTTTGAAGCATTTTGACATGGAGAAATGTGTTTGCTACTCAGATGCTCCTGTGAGGGAAGAAGACCAGGTGTTATTATCTGCCCTGCTTCACAGTTGAGGCAAGTGAGATACAGAGCCGAAAAGTGTTGGAGATAAGGGGACACCCATTTCACAAATCCAGGTTCAGTCCATTTCCGCGCTGCCACACACAATGAGTGTTCATGGAAAGACTGATTAATTTGGGTTCTGATTTTGATCAACCTGGTGAAGCATTTGATGACTGCGTGAGTTCCTAGCTTCTAGAAGAAAGACATCTCTGAGAGTGGCGGCGGGATAAAGGGATGCCCAAGCAAAGAAGCTGGGCATTGGGAGGAAAGTGAATGAGAGAAACTCTTCCTTCAGCAAGACAAATTTGTGCAGGGAAATCATGCTTGGCTGGGGAAGCCAATTGGAAAAGAATGATAGAGGGCCAGTTCCTGAGGTTCATCAAAGTCATTTGTTGCAGGTAAGCTCATTTTTCACAGGCCAAGGGGATATTTACCTGGAGTACACCTTTAAGGAATAGCCGACAGATTGAACGGTACAATGCTTTATTATATTTCACACCCTGGTGATTCAATATGATGGAGGCAGAAGGCGGGGGGTGGGGATGGTGCTCAGGAGGGAGAGTAAAGGAGAAAGGCAGAAGAAAGAGATATGAAAATGTCCAGCATTAGTGTGTACTTCTCGAGCACCCAGGGCCAGCCTCAACTGTGGCAGAAGGCACTGGAAGTGCACAAGCAGCCATGCCCTGTGGAGGAGGCTGACCAGAGAGTGGGCATCTGACATAGGTTGACCTCATCCTTTCTTCCCAACCACTTGCCCATGTCCCAAGAGTCCTATTCAGTCCCTTCACCATTTCAGAAATGTTTTCACACAGCTCTTGGATCCCTGCAGGCCTGCATTCTAGCCCTGGCTGTGGCACTATTTCAGCTGGGTGAGCTGAAGCGACACATTTCACTCCTGGGTTCCAGTTTCCTCATCTGTAAACGAGACTCTTCCCTAATCGTCCCTAGGCTCCTCCCAGTTACCTTACATTCTAGGATTCCAAATCAGCCCCAGCAAACCACCTTTACCTGAACACAGCTGGCCTCCTTGGCAGCCCTCCCTCCCCCGCTCCACACCACTTGGCAATCCAGAACTCTGCCACAGGCATCATCAGAAAGGCCAGTCTTGGCCCAGGCTCTGAAGGCAGGAGGGGTTATCCCCTTGACAGTCAGCATCTTTTAATAATTTCCATGCAGGAATTCATCTCAGCTCTCTGGGTAGCTCTATTTTTAGTCCTTTCTACCATCTACAAAGTGTCATCCCTTGAGCATGCCACGTATCTTTGTGATTTCCACCATCCTCAAGTCTTCAAAATCTCTATGGAGCCTATCTCATTTCTCATCACTTCTCATCCTCTCACTTAGGATTTCACCATTGCTCTTTGCCCCTCGTACCAAGGATGTACACTAAGGATGGAGGGTGCTTGGGGATGAATCATCCATCACCTCTGCCCTGGTACAAGTCGCGGTCTAGAGGACCTGAGAGGGTTTATGCAAATATCTGGCATATGATGTCATTTCCAGTGCCCACAAGGGTGAATAAGACAAGGGCTATGGGAGTACCTGAGAATGAAGGAAGGATTTCTGCCTGGAATTGAGAAGGTTTCTCAGAGGAAGTGGCCTGACGGGCTGAGGAGACCTCAAGCAGGCATGGATGTGTGTGCATGAGGGAGTGGGGAACAATCCAGCAAAAGGAACGGCGTGGGCCAGGGAGGAGAGTGTCCAGAGCGGGAGCAGTTGGATGAGTATTTTGGGACACCAGCCTCCTCAAAGAACACCTGCAGCTTTACTGCCCAGAATATGGTTAATTCCCTATAGAGATGGGCATGGAGCCCAGGAACTCCAGGTACATGACATTTCCTGGGAATTAGTCCAGCAGTGGAAACAGCTTTGTTGAAACTCAGGTGGCCAGTGAAGTTGGCAAGCCAAGTGCACCAGGGCATCCCTGACTGTCCCCTAGATGCCACACCTGTAGAATCCAGCCTGCACCTAATTGCCCCTGGACATTCTGGAAACACAGGCTAATTACTAAACGCTTTAGTGACACTGGAACCCAAGCCAGTCCCCAGGGAAGAATCCCTGGGATGTCAGAGGTAGTGTGTGCTTTTCTTTTCTTTTCTTTTCTTTAGGCATTGGGTGGCTCTGAGAGCTTTCTATGTGTCTGGCTTCTATGGTGACACAGTGACAGGAAAGAGACATGTCCAGCCCTCTTCAAGCTCACAGCACAGTTACAAAAGCAAGAAGCCCACAAGAGAGATGGCAAGAGAGTACACTCATAAAAAAGGCAGAGTCAATGACAGCTAGAGAGGCACGGAGCAGATGAAGAAAGAGAGATTTAGGCATGACCAATCTGGGAGGACCTCCTGAAGGAAGCAACTTTGGCCCCTAAGTAAAGAGAAAAGAAGAATTTCTGCACCAGTAGTTGTACCAGTCATCTATTACCACATAACAAACTGCATAACAAACCATCACAAAACTCAGTGGATTAAAACAGCAATCGCCTACTCTTATTGATCCAGGCTGGACCCTTGGCTCAAAGCTGCAGGTCGGTTCCAGGTGTCCACATTGGTTTCTCATCCTCCTTGCACCAGCTGGCCAGTTGAAACAAGTTCTTATGACCACAGCAAAACACAAGGAGGCATGTTAACGTCTTATCTGCTAATGTCCCATTGGCCAAAGCAAATCATATGGCCAAGCATTTAATAAAGGAAGGAAGGAAGGGAGGGAGGTGAGGTACACACTTTGTCCATCATGAAGTCAAAGCGAGTCACATAGACAAGCCCAACATCATCCAGGCAAGGAAGTGTGTGTGTGTATGGAGGGTGCAGGGATGGGTGGGAAGAAGGCACATTTTTAAAAATCTACTACAGTATTAGAGAAGGGAAAGATATCCCACCTAAAAGAACCAGTTAAGCAAAGATACAGAGGCGAATCTGAGCCTGGTATAGAAACGGAGCCAGGAGGATATGTGCCACACAAACTGCGCTACAAAAAAATAAGCGTAAAATACAGTCCTAGGGTGGGCAGTAAAGACAGTGGAGAACCACCTGCCTCTGGAAAAGAGAGTGGGCATGAAGCTGGGGGAATAAGTGGTTGGCAAACCCGCTAACTGTCTTCCCGTGCCCTTGTCTATTCTTGATGAATTAAGAAATTATGAATTGGAAGCAAGAGAGTTCAAGCCTGTGGGATCTCCTTCCTGGAAAAATATTACAACTCACCGAGCTCCTACCTCCTCCACGAAGATTTCCAAGGTTTACCCAGCCCTGGGCTCTCTCCCTTCTTTGAGCAGGGAGCAGACACACATATAGCAGTGCACATGGACATCCAAAAGGCACTCCATTGCCTGCTTAGATCATTCCCATGTAAGCATCTGTCTTGACTTCCCAGCTAGACTCTCAGCTACCAGGGGCCTGGGACTGTATTTTAAACCTTTTTTTTTTTTTAATGTAGTCTCTAAACAGCAGGAACTATATAACCACATGTGGAATAAACGACTGAAGAGTAGACGGTGCTAAGAGAATCAGGCAGCACCATTCTGGAATACAAAACTGGAGAAAGTAGGTCAGCTGGACCAGCCACAATCAAGACAGTCCTATTAATAGAAAATGCAAACATTATTTAGGGACAGGAGCGTGAAATGGGAAAGGGGAAGGACACTTGAAGGTGGATGGAAACTCAGCCTAGTGTGAAAGCACAAACTTGAGCAGAAATAAAATTGCTGGGGAGGCTGCCTGTTCCTAAAGACATGTGGTTGCCCATAATGGCCCCAGGGAAAGCTTCCATGGCAAATCAGTCTGTCAGACACCTCCTGCAGAGGCCAGAGAGGTGTGGCTGGCAGTGCAGACACATGGGACATGCTTGTGCAAAATCTTAGCAGTCACACCAGGGTGGCTGTCCAGCAGTCACACCGGCCCCGTGCCAGGATTTGCCCTGCCTTGTGCTTAAAGTTCCTCCCACTGAAATGAAAGCCTTCTCACCTCACCTCCTCCAGGAAGCCCTCCAGGATAGATAAGACCACAACACTGACTTAATTTCAAATAAAGCACACAAGTTCTCCTTCATTGATAATTCACTTAATATGTTTTACTTAATTCCTGATAAGTTTTTAAAATTGTTTCTCATGTATCAGTCTTATACGTTAATGAAAGTAGACACCATAGTTTCTCTTTCCTATAGGCCACTCCTCCAGGCTGGGCACATGCCTACTTCTTGTTGAATTCCCTTCAGCAGAATATGGGGTAAACATGTGACGACATTGATGAAGATCAAAGACACCAAACAGAAACCCAGGACCTTCAGACTGAAGCAAGAGATTTGACATAAACAGTGTGACCTTAAAGGGAGCACCTGTGGGAAGGAAAGGACTGTCAGTGACAGAGCCCCCACCAACTTCATACCTGGGCATGACCCCAGCCCCCTCCTGTCTGCGTGGGGCCCGGGGCAGTAAGCTAGCCTGCAGAGAGGAAATGGAAGGGCAGGGAGGTTCCTGCAATGCCGCTTCACCCCCGGGCTCTTTACCAGGCTTCCATCATTCCTCATAAACTTAGCCTCCACTCAGGTTCTTTCTGCCCCCACCCAAGCCCTTGAAACTGTCCTGATTGCAACAAATCCGTCCCATCTCTCCTCTAATGCAGGGGGACAAGGACAGCTTGTGTCCCCCATGCTCTTTTCTTTTTAGTGAAAGTTCCTCTTGCAAACTCCCAGGACTTTTCTCCCACCTCAGTCAGGACAGAGCAAGGCCAGGCTGCTCAGAGGGCCAGCCTCCCCTCCTAGGGGAGCCATGGAGCTGGGTCAAAAAAGGAAGCCCGAGGCTGGAGTCTCTGGTCCACGTGCAGTCATCATATGGCTTTGAAAGGCCCGGTCCCAATACGGTGTCTTCCAGGAAGTGATCCTTGGGTACCAGGCCCCATGCCAGTATCTCACAATACCACCCAGGCACGGGCTCCACCCTGTGAGGGGTTACAGGTGTTAGTTAATTCATGTTCTCCCCACACTGGCCAATCAGTTCCTGAAAGGTTTCCTCTCTTGGTTCCTCCAGGGGCCTGGCCCAGTCCTCCAAGCAAGAGGCCATGTCCATTTGACCTGACATCTCTGCCCAGAGAGACTCCCAGGCACTGCTATCCCAGGGTCTGTATCTACCTACAACCTAGATGAAAACAGCCCACAGGGCCGGGCGCAGTGGCTTACTTTCTGTAATCTCAGCACTTTGGGAGGCAGAGGCAGGTGGATCGCCTGAGGTCAGGAGTTCGAGACCAGACTGGCCAATATCGTGAAACCCCATCTCTACTAAAAATATAAAAATTAGCTTGCAATGGTGGCGGATGCCTGTATTTCCAGCTACTCAGGAGGCTGAGGCAGAAGACTTACTGGAACCCGGAAGGCGAAGATTGCAGTGAGCTGAGATCGCGCCATTGAACTCCAGCCTGGACAACAGAGCGAGAGTCCATCTCAAAAAAAGAAAAAAAAAGAAATGCGGCCTCCGGACTGGCCTGACCCCTGCAAGGGCAGGTGTTGCGAAGGTCCCCTTCAGGGGCTTAATTGCCCCATATTGAAAACCATTGTTTTGCATCATCCTCCACAGCCCAGGGCCCCTGTTGGCTGACTGACTGGATTGTTGGTTTTCTTGGCAAAATGACCTCGCTTTGGGGTTGAAGAAGTCATAGGTGAGTGGAGGTCAGTAGGTCAGGGTCCTGGTGAAGCTGTGGGTGGCCATCCTGCATTCCCAGCAGGCTGGAGGCTGCACCTCCTTTTCGGAGGTTGATTCTTAGGCCACAAATGGTTACACTAGGGATTAATGAGAGGAGGCTGGAACAGACCTTTCACGCCCACCCTGGTGTCTTCACCTACCAGATATAGAGTTTCTTACTGTGTATCAATTTGGTGGAAGAGTTGCTTATTCCTTAGGGAGAAGTGGTTATTCACACACGCACGTGCACGTGTGCGCGCGCACACACACACTCCCTCACACTCACACACCCATTCCCTGACATTTTCTCTGGCATAAAGTGGAATCAGGGACTCCTGTTTTTTTGTTTCTTTAAAAAAATGCCCCGCATTTGTATCCTGCCTTTATCTTTGCAAAGGGTTTTCGTAACTAGTATTTGTAAACCTCCTATTTTTTTAACTCTCTGAGGTAGGCAAGTAGTTATTGTTATTGCCACAGGAAAAACTAGGCCCATGAGGTTAAGTAGCTCTCTGCAGCCAGGAAATACTGCTGGTCAGAAGCAGTGCTCGGGCTGAACATCCTATAATGTGCAGGATGGTCCCCCCAGCCAAGAACAATTCGGCTCCAAATGTCAACAGAGTAAAGGAGGAGTGTGAAGCTGGGGTTGTAGGCCCAGGTCCTCCACTAACTTGCTGTGTTGCTGTGTGATGTAGGCCAAGTTCCCTCACCTCTCTGGAGTCTATGCTCTCTATGGTCTCTGGTGGTTCTGGTGTCAGGACAAGCACTGCTTGGTCTGCTAATCCCTCCTCCCTCTTATTGTGAATGCTCCTCCTATGCCCCACCTCTAACCTGTACGTCCAGTGGGGGCATCATGACCCCACCACTTGACCATAGACACCCTCCCGTGGCCACGGTTGAATGGCCCATGGGTAGCCATAGAACCCAGGTCAGGCCAGAGACCCTCCCTGAGATTTTCAGCTTGGAATTAGAGACAGAGACCTCTCTTGGAGGCCATAGCAGACTGTTTCCATCGGACAGAAGAGGAAGCCTACCTGAGAGGCACAAGCCAACTTACAGAGAAACGCAAAGCTGAGTTCTGGAGTGTGTGAGAACCAGCCCTGGCAGTGCTTGAGACCCAGCCACACCCTGGCTTTCCTGACATTTAGTTACAGGAGCCAAGTGATTTCTCTTTTGGTTTCATCACTTGCAACCAACGATTCCTGCCTAAGCCCCACTCCCATTCCCCTTCTCAGGTACCCACCCACAGCATCAAACTTTCTTACCTCCTTTGCAACTAGCAATCACAAGACATGGTCTAGACACTGAGACATCAGCAGATGCCTACTAGGATGCCTCTTTCTTCCTGTCTTAAATAGTCAGCACTCTGGCCCAAGCTGTTAATTCTACTTGCCACTATATTTTTTTATTTCGAGTAAGAAAAAAAAACACAAAACTTGTATTTTTTCAAGACATAAGTCATTGGGTTTCTGTGTTGTGCAGCCCAAAACACTCCAGCTACCCTGGCGAAGGAGTCTCCTTTAACAGGGATGGAGGGGGCAAGGGGACAGAGGGCGGGAACTCCAACCCACAGTGCCTTTCCCTCTGTTGGCGCCTACCTGCTTGCAAAGATTTGAAACACTGACATCAAAATTTGGGGCATCAGAACAGTACAGCTGTTTGACTTGGGAGAAAGCCCGGCTGATGCCAGTCCCCAGGCCAAGGGGGGCCGGTGAGGGGAAGTGTCACAGCATAATACTGACAAAGTAAAGCATCCAGTCTGGATAATCCTCTTAAGTCAAA
Source organism: Mandrillus leucophaeus (assembly GCF_000951045.1). Taxonomy (NCBI): domain Eukaryota; kingdom Metazoa; phylum Chordata; class Mammalia; order Primates; family Cercopithecidae; genus Mandrillus; species Mandrillus leucophaeus. The sequence goes on along the minus strand of NW_012109474.1, from coordinate 223,368 downwards.
GAAGAAAATAACCAGTGCAATTGATGATCCCAGGACTGAGCCAGGGAGTATACAGGATATTTCTACCCAGTGAGCAAGGGGTTTGAAGGATCAGGTGAGGCTTGGAAGTCTGGAGGTCAGGCCAGAGGTCATCTGGAAGGGCCTGGCCTCTCTTCTAATTGGTTCTCTTGCCCCGCTCCAGGCCAGATATGCTGATCAGGCTGGGCCCCTAGGCCTCCCAGGGATCCTGAGGAAGGAGGATGCAGGAGGTCTCTGCTAGGTGTGTCCTGTCAGGAAATTTAGACCCCTCCCATCTGCAAAATGAGAGTCCACCAGAAAGCATTTCACAAAACTTCACCAAATGTTAAAGCTGGAAGTCATATTAGAGATTGTCTAGTCCAACCACTTATCCAAAAGTGGAGGGACTGAGGTTTAGAGAGGGAAAGGGTCTTGATCTCAGGCACCCAGCACAGGGATGACAAAACTGGGTCAGGGACCTGTACCTCCTGGCTTCTCTCAGGCATTTATCACTGCAAAATTTTCCCTCTCATTTGTTGAATTATTTATTAGGCTCAAGAAATTGCACTAGGATGCACTAGAGTGAGAAGCATCCTAGTCAGGGAAGAATGTAGAAGCGTATCAGCTACCTACTGCTGTGTAACAAATTAACCCACAACTTCGTGGTTGACAGCAACAAACATTTATTGTCTCACAGTTTCTGTGGATCAGGAACCTGGGGGCTACTGAGCTGAGTGGTCCTGGTTCAGGGTCTCTCATGAGGTTGCAATCAAGCTGGAGACTAAAGCCTGATAAGGATTCTCAGCACGGAGAAAGTGGGGAACAGCAGGGATCCAATGAAAGGGGATGATGAATCTGGGATTAGAAGGAGTTGAGTGAGGCCAAAGTGAAGAAGTGGTGAGAGGTGAGGCCAAGGAAGCTGCAATTTCCATTTCCTCATCACTTATCTCAGGGAGCCTTCTCCAACCCTCCAGACTACTCTACTTGCACCCTGGCTCCCTAAGCTTCCCACTCTACCTACAGCATGGCTGTGTTGTCTCTCAGTGTCCCGCCCTTGCTCTTATACATTGCAAGCTCAGCAATATAAAATAATGATGATCATGACAATAGGGAACAGTTACTCACCTCTTACCAAGTAGATGCCAGGCCATAGGCTAAGCGCTGATGTAAGCAGAAGGACAGTATTTTGAGATAAAAACTGGCTTTTGCTTTCCCCCATGTGTCTGTCTTCCTCCGGTGTCTCTAGCCCCGTGAATCAGGCTAACAGGACTAGCTTAGAACAAGGTCAGTGGAGTGGCCAAATGGATGTTTTAATTCACTGAAGAAATACTAGTCCTGAAAGTATTTCATGTTAAGGAATTAGAGGCTTGACTAAGACACAAGCCTTTTTAGGCCAAAAGCCTGACTTTGGCTTCTCACTATCCGAGGGGCTGGAGGACTCTGTGCCCAAAGGCTACACTGGACCCTTAGTGCGGGGAAGAACGGTGCTGACAGGCAGTTCTCACTTAAAGGAAAAATGTTGAGCAGACGGCAGGAGGAGGAAGAGAGCATGACTATGGCTTAGCAATCACTGCCAAGGTCACTGAGACGGGGTTCAGTACCCAACAGGCCCCAAATATCAGGGCAGACTGGACAAAAGAGGCCACAGAAGGCCAAGTGTCCCGGCATCCTGGAATGTGGAGCAGGAGCCCCTAAGCCTGGTCTGCACCTCATCTGGCACCTGTTTGTCCAGGTAGCAAAGGCTGGAGGGGGTATCTGGGCTGACGGGCCTGAGGGCACCTCACAGCACTCAGTGTGTGTTGGGAGAGGGGTGTATACACACCTGCTTGTGCTGGACAAGCCACACACACACACAGACACACAAGCACACTGCTGCCCCTTCCTCTAGACTAAAATGACTCTCAGAAAAAAGGGAAGGAGAGGGAGAAGAGGGAGAATCCTGGATTTACTAGCATTTCCCCTGAAGAGACTGCATTTAAAATGGGCAGAGGTGACTTTGAGTTGGCAGAATCCCATTTCTCCCTGTGGATACGAGCTCATGAGGTAAGCTAAATTTGGAAAAATGAAGTTAGTTTTGCCTACCTTCCCACTTACTCTCCCTGCCTTACCTTCCCCCTGTCTCCCCAGGCCATGTGGACCCATGAATTCCCCTCAGCCCTCTCACTGCACCACTGGCCTCTGGCCAGGTTCTCCACTCCTACTGCCCTCGTCCTCTGGGCGGGCGACTTTCTCCTAAGCCTGACCCTCCCCACGCGCCTCCCGGGCAGCTGCAGCTCATCAGGAGGGTGGAGAATATGCTGGACACACAGAGAACAGCCTGGGTTCCAGATGGCTCCAACACCAACAGGCCACAAGACCACAGGCAGGTCATTACATGTCTCAGGCTCAGTCTTCATGTCATAAAACTGGAAACATTGGTGATTTAAAAAACAAAAACAAAAACACAAAACACAAAACAAAACAAAACAAAATAAACCCCTCTTCATGCACAGTTGCTGTGAGGCATGAAATGATAGAAGTATTGGATGAAGTCAGAGAGCTTGCCACCTTCCCAGAAACAGTTCTAAGCACCTTCTATGAATTAGCTCATCCAGAGCTCACAAGCCAATAATGTGGATTCTTCTAGTCACCTAGATGGGGCAACGGAGGTGTAGAGAGCATTCAGTGACTTGCTTCAGGCCATACAACTTCAGTTAGTGGCGGAGCCAAGGTCTGAGCCCAGGTCATCAGCAGCTGGTGCTCACCCACCTGCCTCTCTCCAGGGAGCCTCCCATCTCCTCAGGTCCAGGAGACTCTGCTAGCCTCTGCCAGCTGCCCCCATCCATCCTAGTGGTTTGCTAGTGCTAATGGGCCAGCTTGCATTTTTACCCCCAGGCACCCAGTAGAGCTCCATGGTCCTGCACTGTAATGCAGACAAGCTGGGGGCATTGACACAACAGGACCAAAGCAGGAGGAGGGTCCCTGATGCCCCCACATGTGATGGGTATTAACCATTTGGTTGCTGGATTGGGGAGAGATAGTGGATGAAGAAGTCACAGGCAGGAGAGGAACCAGAGCCGTGAAGAGGTCACCCCAGGGGTTTGGGCAGCCAATATAAACTTACTTTAATGTCACACCCTGTAGGACCCTCTGGGACCTGCCAGCTGATTATTGATGCTGGAGCTTGTATCCAGTGAAGTGCAAAGTTGGGCCTAGAAGGCTGGCCTCCTGCTGCTCAGTCCAAGGCTCTTTTTACTATCCCAGGCAGTCTCTAAACTGGATCCCCCTGAGAAACACTGCCTCAAATTTGCACGGCATCTCTTCCTTAGCCATTGGCTCTCCTGTTGTCCTCAGCTGCCTCTCAACCTCACCCAACAGCTCACAGACCCAAGTGTGATTCTCCAGCAGCACAACCTCCAAGGGTGCAGCCTGCCAGACACTCACCCTTCCTTGGCTGGACCCCAAATCCCTGGACCCACCCCTGCTCTTAGCAGCATGTTAGTAAATGACTCTCTAGGGGCCTGATAGAGAGCGTTTGCTGGTCCCTGTGGTGTGAATACTCCCACCATGGCCGCTTTCAAGCTACTAATGTTTAAATATTTGTTTGTTATAAACAAACACCACCGTTGGTTGTGCAGTTCATTGTATAGTTAACGATCAGCTCTTGTAAGCTGGCAGAGATGGTTCCAGCACACCCTCCCCAACCTGCTCAGAGACCAGCAGGCCTGGACAGTAAGTGGGAGGCTCTTGGGGGGGATGCCGTGCCCACCACTGGGTCAGGGCAGGACGTGCTCTCTTCATTCCGCTATCCACCTCTAAGCCCACATACTCTGAAGTTAAAGCAATGAAGAATCTTTATTCCCATTTCCCTACACCCATGGGTGGAAAGAACAAGCTACCACTGATCTCAACCATTAGTAGATATAGATGTAGACATAGATATATTTCCTGTGTCTCATATATTTTGCAACCTAATGAGAATCAAAAATGGATATATAATTACCATATATTTAAATTTATCCCTGATGGAAGCATCTAGATTATACTCCCCAACTGTGAGAAGGCTTCTGCTGCAGCCAGCATCATCTTCCAGGGTTCATGGTTTTCCCTGCCTTCTTGCAGGGGGCTCCCATTCTCCAGGGCCATTAGCAGACAGTGAGCCCTCGAAAGCAGCCACTGATGCATACAAACAGTTGCTGGTGGGCCCGCCGTTTGTTTGCTTTTCAGCAGTGTGAAGGTTGAGTTGAGTCATTTTGCACCCAATTACTTTGCAGTAAATTTGCCGGATGGTTCTTGTCCTCTGGTATTGATCCAGCATCTCACCTTGAGCTTGTTTATTGACACATCAAATTCAGGAGTCAGGCCCGCTCGATTGACCACTTCCCAATTAGGGCATTTATATGATGTCACCAAGGCTCCCTGTCATGTTCCGATGAGAGCCATTTGTCCCCCCAGCCACTGCCGCTGCCCAATCACCTGCAACTGAGTTGCCATTTTTCTCTGACCTTTCCAGAGACAGATGGCAGTCCATAAAATACATCATTAGCAACGTGTCATTTTATCTTGCTGCCGTTTCTTCACATGAAAAGTGTTTCATTCAACAAAAGATTCTGTAGTCGCGTTACCCCAGCTCACACTACTTCTTTGCTGGAGGTGTAGGTATTGGAAACCAATGCTTCCTCTCTCCTCGGAGGTGTCCCTGAGCCCTCTCGGAATGGAGGTGTTTGAGCAGTGACACAGAGCAGACTGCGGGTAGGGAAGAGCTGAGATGAGGGTGCAAGTATCAAAAACACACCAGATGTCAAAAAGACAGGGCCAGGGAGTACAGGGATGCGTTCAGACCCAGGGAGTCTCCTGGGTGACTTTCCTCAGTCTGTGTTGGGTGGTTATCTCAGCATGCGCTGAGTGTGTGTGGCGGTGGCCCCAGGTGGAAGGATGATTGTGGAAAGGCATAGCGCTGCCAGATGCATGCTCTTGGGACTGCACTCAAGATTCAACCCTTCACACAGTTGGGTAGCATTATTACCCTATTTCAGGGACAAACTCACAAGTGGAGAAGGATGAGGTTGGGCACAGGCCTCCTCCTTCCTAACAGAAGGCTAGAAACAGCTAGAATGTGGGCTCCAGGAGGGCTGTTTTCTTACCATTGTATCCCTAGGACTATTAAGCCTGGCCCAGAGAAGGCTCCCCCAAAAATGTCTGTGGAATATTGACTGAGAGCAGTTCAATTCAGCACAGACTACTACATGTTAAACAAGAATGTTAAATTTGTATTATTTCCACCAAAATCAGTAATTGGCATGGACTTTTGGTGGTTATTCACATAATATGGCTAAGAAATAGGCCAGTCTGGGCCACTCTTGCTGGTAGGAAGCAGTACCAGGACTGGAACCCAGTCTCTGGATGGCAGGTCAGATCCACTTTGCCATAGTGTGTTTGGGGAATTATACAGACAGCTGATGGTCCCATGGGTGTGCATAAGGCAGAATCTCCTCACCTTTTTCAAGTCAAATGCAGACAGAACATGAAACTGTGACGTATGCTGAGGTCGGGGGAGGTTCCTAGAGGTCAGAGGTGCTCAACCTGAGGATCTTGCCTGCCACAGAGCCGACTTGACTGACCAGATGGCTGAGGGGGTCAGTAGCTCAGCAAACCATCACCCAGTCATGGCACTCAGACTGGAAAGTCTGGTGCATGAAGACAATGTGGAATTGGGAGAACTTGACTCCAGCCCAGACATTCCAACTTACACTGTGGCCATGCAAGAGCCAGCAGTGGTCAGAGATATCCCTGGGGTGACTCCCCTGCCCTTCCACTGGCCACTCCCACTTGCTCTCATTGCCTTCTCAAGAAGCCACCAAGTCTCAGGTTAGAATAGAGTCTAAAGAAGCCACTCACAGCATTCTACATCTTGAAACACAGGGTTGCCCTTCTTAATCTTAAAGGCCTATGGCAATGACCTCCAATTTTGTCCTCCAAAATTAAGGGTCTCTGATAAATCACTCAGCATGGACGTCCATTCTTTATCTTTCATCTCTCTTGCCATAATCTGTGTCTGATCCAATTTGGAGCAATTTATGTGCTCCTGAGAATGGAGAATGCGTGAGCAGGGTCTTTACTGATCCTAGGCAACCAGAAATTATGGGGGGAGAGAATATTTTAACATACAGAGTAATCAGTCCCTCACTAGAAGGCCCACTGTGGTTGAAACACATCAATTCAATATGTCTTTTTTGTTTCCTTCAGTATGCCTGTTAAAAGAGGAGCATACAAATTGCATAGGGCATGGCATCTGCCCACAGAAGGGCTTAGTGTCTACTTAGGAAAATGAGGAACACCCAGGAAATAAAAAAGAAGAGTCACAGTTAAAACAGGGTGAAAGAGACTGTCATGAGACATCATTATTTCCCTTTATCCTCTTCATTCATCAGAAGAGATCTCTGTCTATCCAAATCTTTGGCCCAGTTTAATGCAATTCAATACAATAAACCCTTTATTGGGCACTTGCCATGTGCCAGGCCTGCAAGGGGTGCAGATCCGAGTTATACATCGTGCCTGCCCCTTATCATTGAGGAATTAGTCTGTATTAGCACTCAACACTTACTCTGGGCCATGCACTGTGCTGTGTGCTGGGAGCACAGCCTTGAGTGGGAGAGCCTTGAGCCAATGCCTGGGAGCTCACAGTCTAGCAGGAAGCAGACAGGTAAGCAGATGAATTAGCACAGATGGAGAGTGCAGTGCAAGGGAAAGTGGGGATACCTGGTGCAGGCTGCAGGGAGAGGGGTAATCAAGGCAGACTCGTCTAAGCTGTGACCCAAAGGGTGAGGGAGTGGTGAGCCAGGCCAAGAAGTGGCGTTCCAGGTAGACAGAGTGGCCTACAGATAAGCAGGGTGAACGACGTGTCCTGGTTTGCCCAGGACTTTCTTCTTTGTAGCACTCAAACTTCCACATTATAGGAAAGCCCTAAGTACCAGGCAATTGAGGATGATTGATCACCATCAAGATAAGAAATAGCGTGGTATATTCTGAAAACTGAAATTGGTTCAAGTTTAAGACAAGTGTATAAGAAAGTTATCAAAGAATCTTAGATTTTGTCTACTTGAAAGTTGATTCTAAGGTATCATATTTAAGCGCAGACCTTGGTTGCTGCCTAAGTTCGGATGCTTTAACTTTTTTTAAGCTATGCTATTTAAATTTTTAAATTAATATTCTCTCTAGCTCAAATATGCCTAAAGCTTAAACAGGGACTTTGGGAAGCAGACAGGTAATGTAAATGACTGGCTGCCAGCCAGGTGAGGACAGTGGCCACAGGAGGCTGCATGCCCTGCCCCAAGGCGGCAGCCCCTACTCAGCACCAGCTGGCTGTCTGCCAGAGGGAATGTTGCCAGATATCCTGATATTTCAAAAGAAGCCCCAAATCGAAATTTTTATGGGCAGCCTCCTACTGTTAAAATATTTGTGACGAATTCAAGATAAGGCAATGCCAAACTAAACACTCTACAGTTGCTAGTTTTCTCCTCTCACGTTACCATTCATAGCACCTGGTAAATGGAATTATCGCCCCCTTATGGCAGCATAGCCAAATTGCAGGATATTCTCCGAGGGGTAACCCCTCTGGCATCAGTGTACTCTAGGGCAAAACAGTCATTGATGAACCCCTTACCATGGAAAATAGTTCCCCAGGGAACAGGGTTGGGGCCAAGAAAAGAATGAAGGGCTGAGTTGAAAGCATCAAAATTCAAAATTTGGCAGTGTCCCAGTTGGGGCAAGACTGGCCCAGGCTCCACGACAAAGAATCAAAGTCAGCCAGCAATTGATCTTGGGTTGAGGCCTTCAATATGACATCTCAGCATGAAATTGGCTGTCTTGCTGGCTGATTTATAAAACTTCAAAGAAAAATCCTCAGAGCAGAAGTCTTGGCCCATCCTTAACCAAGGCAGCCTTCATCCTATCAGCAGGAAGGCCAGGTCCCTGGAAGAGCTGCCATGTTGGTCTGTGCATCTGTATGTCTAAGTCCATTCTGATTCTAACGCAGCTGGAGGCAAAGCTGCCCTGAGTTCTTGCCTCTGCCTTAAGAACTAAACGTTTGTAATAGAGTAGAAAGCTCTGCACCTGGATTTCCTGAACCTTATGTCAACAGGTTCCCCTAACCAGTCACCCTGGCTCCAGATCTGTCCCCTTCATCTTCTCTACAGTTGTGGGTCTTTCTGTCTGCCTCCTTTTCACTGATTGTCGAGAGACTTCAATCTCTGACTAGGTAGAGTAGGCATCCACCTCTATGTTAAGAGATCAGTTTTTCCCCATGTGTTCCCTGAAGTCTCTATTCCTTAGCAGGAGGGGATGCCTTCAACTGCACCGTGCAAAATGAGATTCAAAATGCAAACAGGAAATGGACACATGCATACACACACACATGCACGTGCACCCACACCCAGTGTACACATTGTACACATATGCACACACTAGACTAGGAGTCAGGAATCCTAGGCTCCCTTCCCAGCCTGCCACTGACTCTGTATATAGTTTGGAGGTAGACTTCTCATCTCTGCACCTCGATTTTCTCCTCTGTCAAAAAAGGGAATGGGGGTAAATTCCATATCCTCAGTTGTCCCTCCATGATTTTTTATAAAGTCATGCTAAGATGCAAGCTAACTGGTGGAAGCCCTTTCCATGAGATTGGGATTACATGAAGCAGATAAGGATATATGGTAGTGGGCAGCTGAAAGGAGAGTGGGAGTCCACTGAGGGGGAAACGGGCCTAGGCAAGGGTAGGAGAACAACATCTCCAACTTCTCTTCTGCTCAAAGATGGCACTGGCTGCTAGGCATCTATAATATTTGCCTCCTTGTGGAATTCTACATGTGACCCTACCCTCTTGGAGTCCTCTTTCTGTGCCTCCTACTTCCCTCCCCTCACAGTGAATGGGGTCCCCTATATGCAAAGCCCTGTGTCACATGCCAGGCATATATGGGGTCCCCTATATGCAAAGCCCAGTGTCATATGCCAGGCAAGGGACCTTTTTGCCAGTTTCTCCCCCTGCTTTGGAATGTCTCCCATCACCCCTCATGAGGAGACTGAGGTTCTAGGAAGCTGTTGTCAGATGCAAGGCAGGAAAAGATTTCCTACCAGAGAGGTAGGATGGCACAGTGGTTAAGAGTAAGGCTTGGGCTGTGTGCGGTGGTTCATAACTGTAAGCCTAGCACACTTTGGGAAGCCAAGGGAAGAGGATCGCTTAAGCCCAGGAGTTCAAGACTAACCTGGGCAACACAGCAAGACCCCATCTCTATAAAAGTTTTTTTTTTTTTTTTAATTAGCTGGGTACAGTGATGCTGGCTGCCAGCCTATAGTCCTAGGTACTCAAGGGGCTGAGGTGAAAGGATTGCTTGAGCCCAGGAGTTCAAGGCTGTAGCCAGCCATGATCACACCGCTGCACTCAAACCTGGGCAACAGAGCAAAACTCTGTCTCTGAAAAAAAAAATAAAGAGTAAGGCTTTTGATGCCTCACAGTCCCTACAAGTAAGCCCCAACTCTATTCCTTGAGCAGATTAATCTCTCTAGACCTCAGTTTTCTTATCTGTAAAATGGGAACAATAATACTTATCTATCCTATAGGATTGCTGTAAGAAATAAATAAAATAATTAGGCATGACAGAGACTTTCAGTTGCATGCCCAATCTCTCCTCCCTTTCTAATGGAGCCCCAATTTTGTCCGGAGTTCATTAAAACCAGCTAAGCAAATTATATTTTCCAGCCTCACTGTAGCCTAGATTGCCAGAAGGTAGAGTCTTGCCCAAAAGATGTAACTGGCAGCCCCGTGGGGAGGAAACATTTGCTTGCCTGATACAGGTTTTACCCTTTTTTACTGCCTTTGCCCTTCCTCCTGCTGGGAACACAGATGACGGCTAGAGCTGCAGCCATTTTACAACCATGAGGGAAAGGCCAAGGTCATAGAGAAAGGCCAACAGTAGAGACCTCACCTGTAGCTCACATAAACAACAACCTATACCCAGACTTCCTGTTCATAACCACTATTTCATTTTAGCCACTCTCATTTGGATTTTCTGTTTTATCTATCTAAACTTAATCTTCAGTTGGCTCAAGTGTTTATGTCATGCACTCAGTAAGCACTTAATACCTTTTTTCCAATACATGGGATGGATCCCTGGTGGCCCATTGTAAGGTGCCCTGTAGAAGAAGAAACACCATATAGGATTTTAACACAATATAGTGGGTCTAGGACTTTGCCACTCTTCCGCTGCATGGGCTTCAGTGGATCCTTTGGCCTCTTGGGTCTTGAGTTTATATATTTGGGAAGGTGTAATAAGTTCCTTCCAACTCTGGCCATCCATAGATCCATGACAGTCTCCCAAGGACATCCAGGTCCACAATATGGCACCACATGTTCCATGATCTGTGCCCCAGACTCTCCTCTAACCCCTCCATCTCCCTGCAAAGTTTCCTGAGATCCTGAGAATTTGCCAAAGAAAGGAACCGTTTAAATCAAAGACCATGCTGTCTTAGTTAACTGTCACCAAAGAATACCAAGAGTAACATAAAACCCAGTGGAATCAATAAGTCACTAAATAATTTTGGTAACATTTCACATTAAGGTAGTATGAATACTTTATTAAGAGCTGGTAGTAAATTTCCCTTTTTCTTAAATTATGCTAGAATGTGCAGAAGCATAAATAATGGCTTGGTCTGCTGCTCTGAAGTGCTTCCTCACAAGTTACAGTAACATCATCTATTAACTAGTTTATAATCATTCCGACAGGTCTCTGTGTGTCTCGGAATAATTTACTTTGCAAAGCAACTTTGATGAATCATTTATTCATCATTATTAAAGTATTTATAAATGCTACTTTAATTTAGCCCCCTGTTTCCTTTGCTTCCTTGCAGCATATTGACCAAAAATAGGAACGCTTAGGACAGTACTTCTGCTTGGCTTCGTGGTGTTACTTTAACCAAAAGAGTGCCGTTGAAGCACATGGCTTCTCCACCTACATTATAAACGCACTCTCCATCCTTCCCAGTCCTGAGCATCACGGCTTCTCCACCTACCTAACTGCCTGGTGCTGTGCACATGTTGCATAAGTGATGGAAGGACAGGGCCCCCACCCCATACACCTGGGACAGGGGGCAAAGAGAACTAATGTTTAATGAAGACCCACTCTGCTCCAGGTGCCTCAGCAAATAGTTATTGAGGGTTTCACATGTACCAGACACCATTCAAGCAATTTTGCCTGTATCATTCACTCAATTTTTTCAATGATAATTTCTTTTTTGAGACAGAGTTTCACTCTGTCGCCCAGGCTGGAGTGCAGTGGCGCAATCTTGGCTCACTGCAACCTCTGCCTCAGTCTTCCGAGTAGCTGGGACTAAAGGCGCCTGCCACCATGTCTAGCTAATTTTTGTATTTTTAGCAGAGACGGGGTTTCACCATATTGGCCAGGCTGGTCTCGAACTTCTGACCTTGTGCTCTGCCTGCCTTGGCCTCCCAAAGTGCTGGGATTACAGGTGTGAGCCAACGCGCTTGGCCCATTGATAATTTTTAAAAGTTATATAGCACTTTTAAGATGCCAGTCTGTGCTCTAAGTGGTTTGTCTGTATTAATTCAATCATTACAATAGCCCTACATACTGGTACTATTATGCTCCTCATTCTAAAGATGCTGGAAATGAAGCACAGAGAGGTTAAGTGAATTACCCAAGGTCACAGAGCTAGGAAATGACAGAGCTGAGATTCAGATCCAGGTAGTCTCATTTCAAAGGCTGCACCCTTAACCACCATCTGCCTCTTGATAATCTCATGAGCTAAGCACTATTTTTAGTCCATCTGACAGAGGATAAATCTGCAACATACAGAGAGTCAGTGATGTTTCCAAATTTTCAAAGCTAGAGAATAGCAGAACAAGGATTACCACTCATATGGTTTGACTGCTCTTAGCCACAACTCATAATGCTTTATATATGATCTCCCCATGGTTTATAAATTAGGCGCTATTCCCATCTCACAGGTAAGGAAACTGGAACACAAGAGGTGATGTAATTTGCCAAAGGGTCACATGATCATTAAGTGTCAGGACTGAGATTTAAACCCCAATTTACCCAGCTGTTTATTTAACTTTTACTTTAGTTTCAGGGGTACATGTGCAGGTTTGTCACATAGGTAAACTCAAATGGGGTGGGGTTGTTCCACAGATTATTTCACCAACCAGGTACTAAGCGTAGTACCCAATATTTATTTTTCTGATCAGCTCCCTCCACCCATTCCCTCCCTCAGGTAGGTCTCAGTGTCTGTTGCTCCCCTGTGTGTGTCCATTTGCTCTCATTATTTAGCTGCCACTTATAAGTGAGAACATGTGGTATTTGGTTTTCTGTTCCTGAGTTATTTTGCTAAGGATAATGTCCTCAATCACAGCATATTAGGAAGAGAAGAACACCTTTCATTTCGGGAAGGTTTGACTAAGGACTGCACTCCATTTTCCTCATTTCTTTCATTCAAGTCTCAGGTGCCAGCCCAAGTGCTCAAAGCCCTGCCAGCCTCCAACATCTCTAGCCTCATGGAGGGGAACAAGGCAAAGGAGGCTTCTGGATACTGTGGGGAGGATGAAACAGGAACCAGGGACACCCCAGTTGAAGAACTTCTTGATGTGGCTCCCTTCACACATGTCCACCTCCTATCTCCCCAGGGCTCTATCTCAGCCACCACTGTCTCCAAACACCAAGGACAGAAGGAAGGCAAACTATTTTGATACACAGAGAAAGCCTTTTGGGTGAATTTCAGCTGGAAAATAACTATCAGAAAATCAGATGAATACTTAAACCAACAGGGGTATGAGGCCAAGGAAGACAGACCCCCAGAAGACTGAGGAATCTTCTTAAAGAATCTTGAGGACTTTAAATGATATAATAAAATTCAACACTGATGAAGGAGAATGAGCTGAAAGTCCTTGCAGCTCTCTCTTTCTCTCTTTATGCTTCAAGGACAGTTGGCTTTAATAAGAAGTTGCACTAACAATGTTAAAATTGAATCCTTGAATGAAGCATGCTTTCAAGAGCAAGAGTGCATACCGACACTTCCAAGACCAGCCACGCTGACCTCCGTAATGTGCCACTTATCTGAGAAGTGACCTTTCAGTGCATTCTCTGATTGCACAGAAGATAAAAGGAAAAGGAAAATCTTAGGAACTTTCTTCTGAGCTGGACTCTTCCTTAGAACAATGTTGCTGTATTAGTCTGTTCTCAAACTGCTACAGAGAAATACCTAAGGTTGGGTAATTGATTTAAAAAAAAAAAGGTTTAATTGGTTCACAGTTCCATAGGCTGTACAGGAAGCATGATGCTGGTATCTGCTCAGCTTCTGGGGAGGCCCCGAGAAACTGAATCACGGCAGAAGGCGAAGGGGAAGCAGCCCCTCACACGGTTGGAACAGGAGGAAGGGAGAGAGCAGGCAGGTGCTACGCTCTTTTAAAACAACCAGATCTCATGATATCATGAGAACAGCACTAGGGGGATGGTGCTGAACCATTCACAAGAAACTGCCCCTGTTATCCAATCACCTCCAGCATTGGGGATTACATTTCAATATGAGAGTTGGGCAGGGACACAGATCCAAACCATATCAGTTGCTCATGCTATCAAAAAAAAAATTAGGCCCTGTACAAAACCTAGAGCTGATTGACAGTCTTTGGATTCTAAAACAAGACATTTTTGTTAGTTACTGAAAAATGAAGAGGCACCAATGAAACGGAGACTTTTGATATGCATGAGGTATTGGACTAAGGGGGAAAGTCCAAGCAGACAAGGAGGCCGAGAATGAGATGTTGGACACAGGAAAGTCTTTTTTTATTTTTTTGTTTTTTTTAATTTGAGACAGAGTCTCACTAGGTCACCCAGGCTGGAGTAAGTGGTGTGATCTCAGCTCACTGCAACTTCCACCTCCCAGTTTCAAGTGATTCTCCTGCCTCAGCCTCCTGAGTAGCTAGGATTACAGGAGCCCACCACCACGCCTGGCTAATTTTTTTTTATTTTTAGTAGAGACGGGGTTTCACCATGTTGGCCAGACTGGTCTCGAACTGACCTCAAGCGATCCGCCCACCTCGGCCGCCCAAAGTGCTAGGATTACAGGTGTGAGCCACCACACCCAACCAGGAAAGTCTTTTAGAGCTCCTCAACTTATTAAGTCAACACTGCACTTAAACGACTGCTAAATCCAATACAGACTGAGGACCCCTGCCCCATGGAAAGCTCTGGTGCAGCCCCAACTCTTCCATCCATTTCATCCATTTAACAAATATGATCTAGATGAACACCAAGTATCTCATGCTGTGGTCACACTGAAGACAAAGGCATGAACAAGACATGGTCCTGTCCCTAAGGAGCAAAGTAAAAGAGATAATTGATTATACATAGATGGAAACCACGAAGTTTTATTACAGCTCAGAAACACATACACTAATCCCCCTGAAGTAAGGGTTATTCTAGGAGGTAGGGAGATGCCCTGATCCTAAGCCAGGGTCAGGCAGATGCCATCTAGACACAATAGGCTGGATGCTCTAAATCACACAGTGGTCCCCAAGCCTGCATCTTAGGGTCCCCAGGCCCAGCCCTTGAGTCCCTTAAACTGAGTGGCTTGCAATGCCTACCACTTTCATATGCTAACATCATTTCCTGCAGCCACGCAAATAAAAGTGGACAGCAAGCCAGTGTCCTCCTGTTTGCTGCTATTGGATTTATGACATGTCGAGTTTAAATAGCATGTGCAGGCTCACAATGGAGGTGACACAGAATTCATTTTCGAGCCCATCAAGGCTCTGAGGCCACCTCCTTCTCCCTGCTGTGGCTGGGAGTAAAATTTCATGAAATCCTGATACCAAGAAAAGATCTCTCTGGATTTCCACATTCAACTTTGCTTCTGTCTCTATCTCCTTTCTTTTTTCCCTCAAGTTCCAAAAAAATATCAAAATAGCATAAATCCCTCTTACCAGTACCCAATAGATACCAATTAATCTTTGTGCAAGTTTGCTTCTGCTGTGCATAAACCCTAATCTTATTCCCAGGTTGAATTCTTAATCCCTTACAAACAACCACCATCGCCTCACTGCCACCCAGGTGAGGTAACTAGCTCTAATTTAGGACCGCTCCGCCCACCTTTTGTGCTTTTCTTTATTTGCATGTGAGAACCTTCCCCTCTCTGCCCCACCTGCCATCTTCCCTTCCCCTAACTAGCAAATTAAACTGTGCAGTTGCCCCCAGCTCTTCCCAATAAAGGAGGCAACTTGGACTTGACCCATTAAAGGAGAACGCCTGGAAAGACTTGCTACAGTACCCAGCAAGTCTCATTTTGATAATTGATTGGTAAGACAAGCATTTGGGTTGCAAAGCAACCTTAGTAGTCAGGTTTCCATTTTGCAGCAAAACCCCCAAATTAAAAATCACCTCCAGGGGATAATTCCTTTGCAAATAATATGAGCTGGGCTATTTCTGTTTTTGTCAGGCGCACTGTCACTCCAGGCTGGTGTCTCATATGTTATTCTGGCTGCGTAAGACAGGCCTAGAATAATAGCGCTGGTAACAGAAATGATGGCAAAAATGGGAATGTCAATTTACAAACATAAAACAAGGGGAAAACCATACTCCTCGACAAAAAGTTGGTGCCCACTTTAAACAAGAGAAAATTACAAAATAGAGCCCTTAAATACACATGGTTTAGTCAATGACAAGGCAGGCAGCATTTGGGATGCTGTGTTTGGCTGCAGTGAAATCTGAGTTAGGCTAGAAACACCCCGGAAGCAGGGACCTTGTACTCTTAAAAACAAACAAATGTGATTTGGTTGACTAATTATTTTATGTTCATGTCACAGTGAACTGTGGCTGAGTACCTTAGATTTCTGCCTTTGCTCATGATGTGTCTTCTGATTACACCTTCTCCACCCTTGGCAAATGAATCACTCTTCCTCACCCTTAAAAGCTCAAGTGTCTCTTCTTCCATGAAGCCTTCCTGATTTTTCAGCAGATTTTATCTCCTCCTGTCTCCCATTACATACTGTTTAATAGCATATTCATACCGTTACTGGTTGACTTTTCAGTCTCTCCCACTACACTTTAAGCTCTTTGAGAGCAGGAAACACTTCTTACTCCTCTTTTAATCTCTAGCAGCTGGCACAGTGCCAGGAACATGATAGGTATTCAGTAAATGTTTGTTGAATGAAGGGATATGTCTAAATATAGAAACCTATATGAGACAAAACAAAGAGCTGAATTTAAAAGAACTGATTATTCTAGAATCAATCTGTTGAATTAAGTGATTTATTTTTAGCAATGTCTTCCTGAGTGCCTGTCAGATACTTGGCCATGAACTAAATAAGTACATAGAGGTGACAGGAGAAAAGGACAGAATCCCCACTTTCAAGAAATTTATAATCATATTTATGGATTTCTATATTAGGATAGTAGAAAATAGTCCAAGATAAAATTGTGTAACACGGTAGTATCGTTGTGTGGGCACACTGGGTTGGGAGTTAAGAAAACTTTGTTCCCTGTCACAATCTCACCACAAAGTCACTGTGTGACCGTGAGCAAGTCCCTCCACTGCTCTGGACCTCTGTTTTGTTATGTGTAATATCAAAGAGTTGAAACAGTACTTAGACAATTGGCTAGTCAAATGGAAGAAGATGAAATTAAATTTCTGCTGCATATCATACAGAAAAATAAATTTCATGTGGATGAACACCTAAATGTAAAATAGCAAAACTCTAAAATCTTTCCAAAAATAGAAAGAAAAAAAAAACTGTAGAAATACATCTGTATGGCTTTAGTTTAGGAAGAATTTTCTTAACAACATGTGAAAAGCAAAAGCCATAAAGGAAACATCTGACAAACTGAAGCACCTTAAAACAAACGTACACACACCCTAACAAAGTGAAAAATGAAACTACAACCTGGAAGAAGAAATCTATAGCCCTCATGATGAAAAATGAAAGAGTAGCCAGAATATCTAAGAACTTTACAAATATATTAGAAAGAGACAAATACATTAAAAACATTAAATGTAATCCACAAGAGAATGATTGACAAACTTATGAGAAGATGTTCAACCTCATTAATAGAGAAATCTCAATTTAAAATGACAATAAGATACCAGTTTATACCTAGCAGATTAGAAAAAAATTGAAAAGCCTTATAATACCTAGTTTTATCCAAAAGGTAATGCCATGGAGACTCTCACAAGCTTCAAATAGGTATGTAAATAGGCACAGCTATTTGAACAATAACTGCTAAAGTGGAAACTGTTAATATCTCATGACTCAGCAATTTCTCTTTCACTCTATACAGGGAGATCTAGACAAATATATTCCTTGCAGCATCATTTGTTACAATCAGACATTGATAATTCTTGTTGTCAATTGGATCACCAGTAGACCGGAAAAAGCATAGTATAGTAACATAGCATAGTATACTATATGACACTATAGTATAGTACTGCTATAGCATAGTAGGAGTATAATCATACAATGGAACTCTATACAGCAGTGAAAACTAATTCACTAGATCTACAAGTAATACCACAGCTAAATCTCAAAAATGTAATGCTGAGGAAAAGCAGAAAGTTGGAGGATTATATGAACCGGATGGTGGCATTCACATAAAATTCACACAAAACAATCCTACATCGTTATGGATGAAAACTTATCAATGTGGCAAAGTATAAAAACTGGGCAGAAAAGATGCTCTCTGAATTTAAAATTGGAGTTATCTCCAGAAAGAAGAAAATGGTGGCAGTGTGGAGTGGGAAACAAAGGAAGCCTCAATTATATAACATTTCATTTAGTAAAATGAGTAGCAAATAAAACATCCTGTCACACCTCAGTAGTGGACACGAGTGTCTTCTATATTATCCCCTGTACTGTCATAATTTCATGTAAAAATTTCATTATTTTAAAGGGTGAAAAGAATATAGACCAAAACATTTATCAGAATTATCTCTGGAGGAGGTAGGATTATGAATAGTTGTATTTATTTATCTATTTTGCTTACCTTATGTTTTCTGAGCTTTCTCTAATGAGAGTTGTCACTTTTGAAGAAAAGTACAATAAAGCTTACTTGTGAAAAGAAAACAACGTGAGAGTGTTTGAAGTACACTGTTTTAAAGAACCTGACATTTAAATTCCATGATTAGGACAGGCTGTCAGGAATAATATGGGTTCTGCCCTTAGCCAAAAGTTGTTCTAGGTCCATGTGAGAAACTTGCAGAGACAACACCAGCCAATGTCTAAACAAATACAAATGGGTTTTGGCGTCTGCTCCAGGCAGTCAGAAGATGAGACAACAGAACTGCAGAATGACTGCAAGGCCTCAGGATGAGGTACCTGCTGCATATCATATGGAAAAATAAATTCCATGTGGATTAAATACCTAAATGTAAAATAGCAAAACTCTAAAACCCTTCAAAAAAAAAAAAATTTCTAGCAGGAACAACACCAGCCAAGATCTAAACAGAGCAAGCTGCAATGCCATCTTGGGCTGGGGTCAAATACAAGAAAACCATTAAAAAGAGCCTGGGATTGGGCTCTTTTTTGGTTCCATATGAATTTTAGAATAGTTTTTTTTTAAATTTCTGTGAAAAATGATGTCAGCAACTAGATAGGAATAGTGTTGAATCTGTAGATCACCCTGGGCAGTATGGTCATTTTTATGATATTGATTCTTCCAATCCATGAGCATGGGATATGTTTCCATTTGTTTGTGTCATCTATGATTTCTTTCAATAGTGTTTTGTAATTCTCCTTGTAGAGATCTTTCACCTCTTTAGATATTTTCCTAGGTATTTTAGTGTTTGGTGGCTATTGTAAATGTGATTGCCGTCTTGGTTGGCTCTCAGCTTGAACATTATTGGTGTATAAAATGCTACTGATTTTTATACATTGACTTTGTATCCTAAAAATTTACTGAAGTCATTTATCAATTCCAGGAGCTTTTTGATGGAGCCTTTAGGGTTTTCTAGGTATACAATCATATCATCAGCAAAGAGAGATAGTTGACTTCTTCTTTTCCTATTTTGGTGCCTTTTATTTCCTTCTTTTGCCTAATTGCTCTGGCTAAGACTTGCAATATTATGTTGAATAGGATTGGTGAGAGTGGGCATCTATGTCTTGTTGCAGTTCTCAAGGGGAATGCTTCCAACTTTTGCCCATTCAGTATGATATTGGCTTTGGATTTATCATAGATAGTTCTCACTATTTAGAGGTAGGTTCCTTGATGCCTAGTTTGTTGAGAGTTTTTATCATGAATGGATGTTGGATTTTATTGAAGGCTTATTCTGTGTATATTAAGATGATAATATGGTTTTTGTTTTTAAATCTGGGAACAAGCCTAGAGGCATCACACTATCTGACTTAAAACTATACTATAAAGCTACAATAACCAAAATAGCATGGTACTGATACAAGAGACACATAGGCCAATGGAACAGAATAGAGAACCAAGGCATAAGGCTCCACACCTATAGCCATCTGCTCTTCAACAAAGTCAATAAAAATAAGCAATGATGAAAGGACTCCCTATTCTATCAACGCTCCTGAAATAGCTGGCTAGCTATATGCAGAAGAATGAAACTGGACCCCTACATTTCACCATATACAAAATTAACTCAAGATGAGTTAAATATTGGAAGATAAGACCATAGACTATAAGAATCTTAGAAGGAAACCTAGGAAACACCATTCTGTACATCAATCTTGGGAAATAATTTATGACTAAGTCCTCAAAAGCTATTGTGACAAAAATAAAAATTGACAAGCTGGACCTAATTAAACTAAAGAGTTTTCTGCACAGCAAAAGAAACTATCAACAGAGTAAACAGACAACCTACAAAATGGAAGAAAATATTCACAAACTAGGTATCTGACAAAGGCCTAATATCCAGAATCTGTAAGGAAGTTAAACAATTCAAGAAGCAAAAACAAACCCCATTAAAAAGTCAACAGAAGACATGAGCAAACACTTCTCAAAAAAAAGACATACAAGGGGCCAGCAAACATATGAAAAAATGCCCAACATCACTAATCATCAGAGAAATGCAAATCGAAACCACAATGAGATACCATCTCATACACAGTCAGAATGGCTACTATTAAATAGTCAAAAAACAACCGATGCTAGTGAGGCTACAGAGAAAAGGGAATGCTTATACACTGTTGGTGGGAATGTAAATCAGTTCAGCCCCTGTGGAAAGTAGTTTAGAGATTTCTCAAATAACTGAAAATAGAACTACCATTAAACCCAGCAATCCTATTACTGTATATATACCCAAAGAAAAAGAAATCCTTCTGCCAAAAGGACACCTGCACTCATATGTTTACTGCAGCACTATTCACAATAGCAAAGACATGGAATCAACCTAGGTGCCCATCAGTGGTGGATTGAATAAAGAAGATGTGGCACATATATACCCCAGAATACTATGCAGCCATTAGAAAGGACAAAATCATTTCCTTTGCAACAAATGGATGCAGGTGGAGGCGGTAATTCTAAATGAATTAATGCAGGAACAGAAAACCAAATACTGCATATTCTCACATATAAGTGGGAGGTAAATATTGGGTACTGGTACTCATAAACATAAAGATGGCAACAATAGACACAGGGTGCTACTAGAGGGATGGAGGTGGGTGAGGGTTGGAAAACTCATGTTGGGTACTATGCCACTACATGAGTGATGGGATTATTTGTACCCCAACCCATAGTACCGTGCAATATACCCATGCAACAAACTCTCACATATATTCCCTGAATCTAAAATAAAAGTTCAAATTATGAATAAATAAGTGCAAAAGATAAAAAAGAGGCTGGAGTCTAGCACAAATTAATATCCTGGTTCTAACACCTACTAACACTGAACTCATTTACAGCATGCTCTTGAGCAGGTTACATTAAAACTCTTTATGACTTGATTTTTACACTTGTAAATTAAAAATAATAATAACCCTTGTAGGGTCATTGGAGAATTAAATAATATTATCCACTATGAAAGTGTACAGCCCAGAGCCTGTGGCAGGCTGGAGCAGGGCATGTTCCAGGTTGCAGCTGAGCCTGTGAGCTAGAGGCTAGAGGCTAGGTGTGCACTCCAGGCTGGAAAGGCTTGGGAAGCTGGGCAGTCACATAGGGAGGAGGGCAGAGGACTCACATCAAAGTCTGCACTTTAGGAAGGCTGCTTGACTCCAGAAGGAAATAAATAAACTCAGCCCTCAGAAGCAGGATCTGCTCAAATCTAGAGAGCAGGGAGGCACTGAACAGGCTTTTCCGTAGAAAAACCCAGCTTGCCCCAACTGTGCCTACCACAAGAATGCCTCTGTTAGCATGCCAGTCTATCAGGCCTCCAAGGATTTTTCAGTCTTCCAGATCTCCCTTGAAAATGCCATGTGCAGAACAAGGCTCACCCTGAAGGCGTTACCTTGTCAGCTTGGTCCCCAATCTCACAACTGGCTATAAGAAAAATTCTAGGAGAAGGTTACAGGTGGAGCTGTATTGGGGGATCATGAAAACGGCTGGATGTTACAAAAGCAGACCACCTCTTCCCACAAAGGGTGGAAGGGGCCTTTCCAACTCTTCGCATCACCGATGCCCCCTTGCTTCCCACCTGTCCCTTATGTAGGACCCCTCTCTGTTGCTGGGCTTATGGGGAGGAATTACTGTCCCCCTATTACAGTAATGGCTGAGAGGGCTTAGGGAGCTTATGCAGCCTGACATTAGGCCTACAGAGATGAGAGCCTCTTGACCAAGGTCCCGTGGTGGGTTAAGGGTAGAGCCTCAACCAAAGTAACAACAGTGATGATAGCAGCTATCCTTTATCAAATATTTCCTAAGGCCAAGTCCCATTCTAAGTCATTTAGCCCTCACAATGCCCTATAAGGCAGAAACTATTAATATTTCCCTTTCACAGATGAGGAAACTGAGGCACAGAGAGAGGAAGTTTCCCAGTGCTTTTTATATGGGCGCCGAGCTTATGGGCGCCCAGGTTGGAACTCAGGCTTTGGCTGCAGAACCACTGAATAACTCTGAGGCAACACTGCTAGGACACCCAGGTCTTTGGCCTCCTGGGCCCAGGTGTTGCCCCTTCACTAATTTTTCTAAGGCTGGCCCATATCTCTGGTCCTAAATCTAGGCCTCATCCCCATGTCACCAACCCCTCAGGCCCCAAAGGCTCTGGAAGTTTCCCCTCCTTACCTTCCCCTCCTCCTACCTCCCTTTTCACTGAAACAGAGAAACTGCAGCATAAAGGTGTCACAGAAAGTGACGAATGGAGGCTGACCCCAGGGCAGAGCTCACGTGGCCGCCTCCCTCATACTCACCTGAGAGGCAGGACACTGAGTCTCGGGGTAGGAGCAAGGGCAGGGCACGTTTCCTGGGGCCACCCCCACATCACTAGGGCAACTGGGCAGAGACTTCCCTGCCCCACCTACTCCCGCCCCGGGTCATGGTCCCCACCCCTGCCAGAGCCCCTCGACTGGCTAAGCCATCCTTCAGGCCCAGCTGACATGTGCTTCCCGAGTGCTGGTGACAGGCGCCCAGCTGGAAAATAATGAACTGTGGAGATGTGGCAAAGTGCAGGTTCTCCTGCATCAGAAATCACAGCCCCGGCTAAAGCTGCAGGCAGGGTACCCTCACACAGGCGTGTACACACACATGCTTATGCACACTTGCTCACACACTCACTCCATCTTGGCTGCATGAATGGGACCCAGGAAGATGAAGCAGGTCTCAGCTCACAAGGGGTGGTGCCAACTGCACTGCTCTGTCTGAAAGACGAGCACTAACAGCGGCAATTCCTTCCACATAGATTACGTCCTACAGTTTGCAAAGCACTTCCACACCTGCTGGATCAATAGATAAGTAGGGGTGAAAAATGAACTGGACAGTCACTTTGAGTTGAGGCTGAGGGTCCACAGGCAAGCTGCTGAACGTCTTTGTGCCTCTGCTTTACCGTCTGTACAACAGGGTTACTAATAGCACCCAATAAAAGCCACAGGGACTGGGGAGTTAGGGCGGCTTCATTAAAAACCCAGCAGAGACCATTCAGCTCTGCCCCTGTTGGCTGCAGCTGCTGATGGCTGCAACCTCCCAACTGCCCAGTGCTCTAAATTTATCACTTTCCACAGCAGCCACCCTTCTGAGTGACCTGGGTGAACTCCTGGGCAGAGTGACGCCAGCCTAGGAGAGACAGAGGAGGACAAACCATGAATGCATACGCATGCACCACACAGGCGTGGCCACTGCAGGTCCAGCCTGTTTCCGATGTCTGCTGTCTCTGCTATGGGCTTGGTGCTGGGCAGAATTTTCAGCCTGCCACAAAGACTCCTGGGGTAAGAATGGGAAGAAATAAGGCCATAACTGCAGAACTGCCAAGAAGTAAACCCACAGCTCTTTTGAGACAGCCAGTGAGAGCATTTAATGTACAAAAGTTAGTGTGGAGATGCCAGCATGGGCTCATTCAGCCCAGTGTTCATTCAGAATATCCAGTAAACATCCCCTAAATACCTGCTACCTCCCCAGCTCTGGGATGGGTAGCATGGGGTGGACAGGAAATGAGAGGACACCACTCAAGCAGGCCTGAGACATAGACAAAGGAGACAGAGATCTTCTCCAGCAACTGCCACAATGCCTGAAATTCCACCATCAGGAATGAAGGCTATGACCAATGCCTATGTTTGCCTATGTGCACATGATAGAGAGATCCTGCTCCTCTTTATGGAATTCTTCCCTTTTATAATTGGTTATACATATGGACAGATGTTTAGAATGTCAGAAATGGATGGGACTTGGGACAGCTTCTAGTCCTTCCATCTTCCAACAAACTCTAAGTCAACATGGAAAATACACAAAAGTGGCACAGACACAATTGGGTTGGGATGGCAGTGAGTGAGGAGGGCTAACTCAGCCTCTTTAAACCCTCTTTGCTCATGATGTCTCCTGACTTCCCTCAGGGAATTTGGAAAGCACCTCTCAAGATGTATCCTTATGATTAGGCTCAAGTGCAAACAATAAAGATTCTAAACATGGTGGCTTAAACTGAGTAGTGGTGTTTATTCTTTTTGTTCCCAGAAAAGTCAGATGTAGGCAGCACAGAGCTGACTGTGGATCTGGGATCCACAGTCATCTCTTTGCAGACCACTTCTGGCCTCTGCTTCACATCCTCATGGTCCAAGATAGTAGGCTTATGATTCCAGGCTGCTGGGTGAAGGAAATGACAGAGACGAAAGTCTCACAGAAGGTGCTGAGGACCCATTCACATCCCACTGGCCATGATGTACAGTCACATGGCCACATACAGCTGCACAGGCTGCTGGGAAATGCAGTTTTACTTCCAGGAGGCCATGGGCTCAGCTAAGAGCTTCATGACTGTGAAGTAGAGGGAGAACGACTATGAGGTAAGCAATTAGTGATCACTCCCCTATCGGTTCAATCCCCTACTTTATAAGTAACTAAAATGAGGTGGTAGGGTGATTATAAGATCATTGATTGAGGCCCTAAAGCCCAAGAGATTTTCCCCAATACCCAACAGAAGGCTTGACTTAGACAAAAACAAAAAGATAAGCCCTTGCCTTCCCAGGGGGAAGGGAGATATGCCAGCTAACACAACATGATAAATGATGTGGCAAAATAGAATGGGAATAACAACATAGAGCACCCAAATCTCTCTGTGAGGGTCCAAGGGGTCACTGAGAGAGAGTGCTTTGCAGCTGAGGTTGGATTAGTGAGAGAATTGGTGTCTGCTGAGTGGACAAGAATGGGGAAAGATAAATTAGGCGAAGGGAACAGTGTGTACAAAGGCCCAGAGGCAGGATAGTGGACCATTTTTGGAAGCTAAAAGGAGGTGCGATATTGCCAGAACATACAGGGCAAAGGGGGTGTGATGGTTAATTTCATGTATTCACTTGGAAGGTGTTTTCAGATAAGATTAACATTTGGCTTGTTGAACTTTGGGTAAAGCAGAGTGCCCCCAAGGCTTGAATATACATGCATATCCTATCGGTTCTGTTTATCTGGAGAAGCCTGACTAATGCAGGAGATGAGGTTGGATAGATTGGCAGGGACCAAATCCTGAATGACCTATTCCATTTTACACCATAGAAAAGGGGGAGTCATTGGAGACTTCTGAGCAAGATAGGGGTCAGACTTGGATGTTGAATCATGGCTTAGTGGTGTGGTGGGGACAATGGTAGACCAAACGTACTGTTTGTCTACCATATGTGATAAGCACTGTTCCAGAAGCTTTAGATGAGAGTGGTCAAGGCCAGTGGCAGGGAGACAGAAGAAGATAACTGGATGTGCTAGTGGAAAGGGAGCAGAGGCAAAGGAGACTCCCAGGTTTCCAATCTTCACAGCTCCACAAGGACAGAGCCTGATTCTCTTGCCCATCCCTGCACCCCTGGCACTAGCACAGTGTCTGGGACTAGGCCTGCATAATTCTTTTTGGAATCCAGAATAAATAGCTAAAGAGATGAAAACTCCAACAAAGAAGGGTTGTAGGTCCAGCATAACCCTGTAAACAAATGGGGTCTTAATTCAATTCAAACACTTGTTGACTAACTGAATGAAGGGCCCAAGGATTTGAGATGTAGCCATGCCACCCGCATTGGCCCCATATGCCCTCCAACCTGATGAAAGCGCTACCAGGAAAGCAGAGGTGGAGGGTAACATTCAGATTTCAGAGAATGCTGCATTTCTGCTTTTCCTCCAAAATATCCTTTCTCCACTGAGGGATATATGAAACTCCACTGTTTGGAGCTTAACATCCTTAAGCCTGAAGTCCTAGTAAAGGCAAAATCCCATAGGCGAGGATCCCCCTCTACAGCCTAAGAAGACATTCACATCCAAGTGTGATGGTGGCTCTCAGCGCAGGAAGGGGTGAGGAAGAGAGAAGTAGGAATGGGACGTATCTGAGGGGAAACAGAAGAGATGAAGGGAGGCTGAGAGCCCGTGAGGCCAGCCTCATCCCTTGGCAGTTTTCCAGAAGTTGAGCTGTCTTTGGAGAGGGAGAGGAGGACTGACAGCAACAGGCTAGAGTCCATCAAAATTTTTGCTGCTTCCTTGAAGGGGACCCAAGTGCTAAGGATGGGAAGATTAATCCAGTGACTAAACTTGGTGGCAGGCTCTTACTGTTGACACATGGGGACCTTTTCATACCACGTTTTAAATATATTTCTACCCAGAAGAGGCAGTTGACAGGCTTGGAAAGACCTAATGGAAAACAGCAGCTAATACTGCAAGTCAGCAAAGCTTGTCAACCCAGGCGCCATCATCCCTCACCTCCTCTTTCATTTTTATAGGAAAGGCTCAGAAGCAGAGAAGAGAAATTTCAAAAGCCAAACAAAAAATCAATACCGTGGGAGATAACCCAGCATTAATACAAAAACCAGAGAGGGCTTCTTTGTCTCAAGCCTCAGCAGCGCTATCAATCACACTTCTTGGATAGATTTGGGAGGCTACTTTTGCTCATAGCAGGCAGGATCCGTTTTAGTTAAAATGCCTGTGGAGAGTGGGATTTAGGTGGAGTGAAGCCTGATCCAGGGTGGAGGGGGATGCATTGTCCCCCACTCTCAGGTGGCCCCTCTAGGACTCCTAGCCAGTCTCCAGGCCAAGGCTCACAAGACAGGAGGACGACGAGGATAGGAAAAGACAGCTTTGACAGAAGAGCTGGATTGACAGAAAAAAAAAAGCCAAAGTAGGAAATGCATTTAATACTTAAAGGAGCCTCCTCCTGGGTACTTGGGCTCAAATCAATGCCCACATTCATAGGACCATCTATTTCAAGGCCAGCAGGGACCAAACTCAGTCAGCCAGTTCTAACCAGGTATATTCATGGGGTCCTGGAGGCAGCCCATACACAGGGAGGACACAGAGGAGGCACCTCTGAGGAAAAGCCCAGGACCTCTCAGAAGGCTCTGGCCTGCCCTCACCTTCCTGACACCCCATGTTCTCAGGACTCCCCTGAGCTGGATTAAGAGGACTCCACAAAGCCTTAAACAGGATCTAGGACAGAAGGAAGTGTTCCTTCTTACTGCTCTTCTCAGCTTTGTTGCCTCTTCCTCAAGCCCCCAGTCTAGATCCTCAACCCCTCAAGTCTAAATCAGAGCTCTGTCATATGCCTCATTCCCTGCCCCTCTCTGTTTTCCCTTCTAAGTTGATATGGTTTGGCTGTGTCCCCACCCAAATCTCATCTTGAATTGTAGTTCCCATAATCCCCTGTCATAGGAGGGAGCCAGTGGGAGGTAATTGAATCATCTGGGTGGTTACGTCCATGCTGTTCTCATGATAGTGAGTTCTCACAAGATCTGATGATTTTATAAGGGGCTTTCCCCCTTTTGCTAGGCACTTCTCTTTCCTGCCATTGTGTGAAGAAGGACGTGTTTGCTTCCTCTTCCACCATAACTCTGAGTTTCCTGAGGCCTCCCCAGCCATGCTGAACTTTGAGTCAAAACCTCTTTCCTTTATAAATTACCCAGTCTCAGGTATGTCTTCATTAGCAGCATGAGAATAGACTAATAGACAAGCCCTCATTATTATGTGTGATTATGCATTCATGGATATTGCTATTTGTTTTTCTCTCCCAATTAAGAGTTCACAGATCAATTCCCAGCACCAATCCAAATAGAAATGTCTTCCATCAACAGAAGCCTCAGTAACATTCACACAGTCCGCCTAGGATAGCTTCTCCACCTGTCTCTTTGTTTAAACCGACATTTTTCCAGCAAAATCATAGACTCACCTTGTTCTGTACCCATCTTTCCCTTCTCTGGTCTCCCAGAGTTAAACAATCCCAGAGTTCTGTGGGCACAGTCTAAGAGTTACAGAACCTCACGCTGGGATGGACCTTAAGGAGCATCTCGTAATCTCTGGGGAGCTTTAAAAAAAACAATACCTTCTTACCACCTGTCTATCCAGGCAAAAAGAAACAACAAAAGCAGTACCAAGGCCCAGGTCTCATCCTAGAACAATTATGTCAGAATCACAGGGGGCAGGGGCAGATATTGACATTTTTAAATCTTAGCAGGTGATGGTATTGTGCAGCCAAGGTTGACAACCACTGTCTAATCCAGCCTTTTCAGGAACTCTGCATACATTTGGTGAGGCTGTGTCCCACACAACTCTAGAGGGTGCCATTCACCTGTAGCCCATATCAGTGTGCCCTTGGGGGAGTTGTACAGGGCACCAGCTGCCCAAAGAGACCCTCTGGTTTATGTCAAAGAAAGTTGAGGTTCAAGATGAAGCAGTTTGGCCAAGTTTGCACAGGTGGTGAGTGTCAGAGCTTTACTGACAGCCCACACCTCCCAGCTTTTCATCATGGCAATCTGCAGTCTCCCACCTGGCTACTCAACGTATGTAGTCCTAGGCGGGTTGAGGTGGCTCATGCCTATAATCCCAGCACTTTGGGATGCCAAGGTGGAAGGATCACTTGAGCCCAGGAGTTCAAGATCAGCCTGGGCAGCATAGGGAGACCTCATCTTTACCAAAAAAATTTACAAAATTAGCTGAGCATGGTGGTACACACTTTTAGTTCCAGCTACTCCACAGGCTAAGGTAGGAGGATCCCTTGAGCCTAGGAGGTCGAGGCTGCAGTGAGCTGTGATGGAGCCACTGCACTCCAGCCTGAGCAATGGAGTGAGAGCCTGTCTCAAAGAAAAAAAAAAGAAGAAGAGGAGGAGGAGAAGAAAGAAAAAGAAAAGGAAGCGTGTCAAGTGTGTAGTCCTTGCTCCAACTTGTTAGGAATACAGATTCTTGGGCCCCACCTCAGATCTCCTGAATCAGAATCTGCATTTTAATCTTCACACTGCCTGTCACACTGCAATACAAGAAAGCTTCCTAGAGGCTGGACTGTACTCCACATCTACTGCTCATGAATCTTCTCTGCACCATGCACATAGTAGGCAATCGATCAATACATATGTGCTGATCAATTGATTGAAAAATCTGTGGTTTGCATTAGATACAGGCCCCCTGAGTATTGCTGTATTGGAAATGACTGACTTTTCTAGTTCCTGTAATCAGCGATTACTGAAATAAGGGGAATTCCTCCTCGCCACACCGGAGGTATCCCTTTGCAACTATAAAAACAATGACACTGATAACAAAATAATGTCTTGCTAAGCACACCCAGGGTCCAGTGGATGATTTCATGCCCTTTCTGTAAATAACATCTAATCATCTTACGCAGCCTCATTTAGATAATGGCTCCTTTCATCTCTACTAGGAAAAAAATTAATCCAAACGAGAGAGAGAGCATGAGAGTTCTCCAGGGTTTAAGGC
This sequence comes from Mandrillus leucophaeus, assembly GCF_000951045.1. Classification (NCBI taxonomy): domain Eukaryota; kingdom Metazoa; phylum Chordata; class Mammalia; order Primates; family Cercopithecidae; genus Mandrillus; species Mandrillus leucophaeus. Next base: position 194,086 of record NW_012109474.1, on the reverse strand, counting down.
ATCTTTTGATTCGAGTTTATTTGCTGACTCCTATTAATCAACCTGATTAAAGGCAACCCGGATCAGGGGAATGCTTCCTTTCAGAGCTTCCATCTTCCTTCCCTTCTCTGTTGGCACCAGCTCTGTGTCTTCAGGTGTTGACCGAGTCCACAGTACTCCACAGTCAATGGCTTGGATGGCTGCTTGGTTGTTCTGGCCCTTGTCACTTTTAATGAAGTGTTGTCCTTTCTATTTATTTCTTCTATAAACACTTAGTGCAACAGCTCTGGCCTTGGGTTCAAACACACATGTTCATTGAGCAGCTAAACTTTCACTGGGAGTCATAAACTCTAGCCCAATGCAATTGACCATCTTAACCTGCAGCATCAAGTATCTGATTCCATGTATATGGATTTCATTAAATAGCATAACCCCAAATTCCTGACCAAGCAACACGGAGCAGAAGATTGATGGGTAAGAAATAGTCTAAGGAGATACAGCGCAGCTGTTTAACTGATTTAGTGGTTTAGAACTTTGAGGGAGAAATTACAGACCCTCACCCCAGAAAAATGTACATAAACATGTGCTCAAAAATTTGCATGCTGTATCAAGAGTTCATAGGCCTCATAAGGACCAATTTAAGGACTTTGTTTCAAATATTATAAAATGCTTACTGGACTGAGCTGAATCATCAGAAATCTGGGTGCATAGATATCACATTTTAGTGTCATTGTGCAAGCACTCTTACTAGAATGAACTGTGGTATTGGCTATATCAGCTACCATTTAGAGCCATTCCAAGATTTGTCCCCATTGTTCTATTGAAAAGATATGGCTGAGATTATCATCCATCGTGTTACCTGACTTCTTCTTTAAAATAATCCACAGGAGAAGTCTCTTTCTGGCCTCAGTGCCAAGAAACCTTGTTCTTCTCCACCCCAATTGACCTATTTTCATTTCATGGACATCATAAAGCCTATAACCCATCACATTTCCTTCTCTGCATGGCCCGCCAGGTACCTCAGAGCCAATTCATTGCCCAAGTGTACACACCTCTTTTGGGGTATTAACCTCATTTAGAGTATTAATCTTATCCAGAAGCCAAATTTTCTCCCTTATTTATCTTATTTAAAATTTTTACTGTATTTTTTCAAATAAATCCTTTTTGGTAGAGTGGAAATACAAAAATTACTTAGTTGTTTTAATTGTTACTGGTCTTGGTCCAGAAGCTGGCTCCATGCTGAACTACTCTGGGACCTGGCTGGGCATTTCTCCAAGACCTGCAGAGCACAAAGATGCTGGCCACATCCTTCCCTGCTACCAGCACACAGAACCTCACTCATGCTCAGAAGTTCCGTTCTTATCTCCATTCCTTCTTTCTTTCATCAAACTTACTGAGTTACTTCTATGGGCCAGGCATTGTCACAGGACATGGGAAGGATAAAGAAATGGACAAAGAGTCTGTGCTCTGGCAGATCCCACAGTCCTGGAAGGAAGACAAGTAATTACATTACAATACAAGAGTATAAAGGCTATGGAGGAGGTCAGCAAAGGCTCTGCCAAGGAAATAAAAACTAAGCAAAGACACAGTCAAATGGTCAGGTTGGGGTGTGGAGAAGGGTGTGTGTGTATGTGTGTGTGCATGGGCATACACTTGAAGAGGGACCAGACACCTGAGAGATGAGGCTAGAGAAACAAGCAGGAGCAAGATTGCAACGTGAAAGCTTTGGGGCTTTATTCTAAGGTCAACAAGAAACCACAGAGCAGGAGGGAGGGGTGACCAGATCTGCACTTTAGAAAGCTCATCTGTGTGTGGTATGGGGAATGGATGCGGGGAGACAAGGAGGTGGTAATCCAGATAAGAGGTAATGAACTGCAGGCAGAGAAGTGAAGATGGGGACAAATAAATGCTTCAAGAAAGATATTAGGAAGTAGAATTGTCCAGGGCATCTCCAGGGAAGGGAGACAGAAGAGTGAAGAATGATACATAGGCTTTTGGCTTAGAAAACTTTCCCAAACATTTAACTCACCATATATTCAGGTTCTCATTAGCTCCACTCATCATTCTGTGATAGAATTTGCCCCACAGCCTAGTAAAGACACAACTTGCCTGAGTGTATTCCTTTGACAACAGATCTAAGAAGGAAACCTGACTGACATGAAGCCATGGTATTCATGCAGTTTTGTGCTTGTAAATGGAGGACTCAGGAAGCGTTTGTGAATGAATGAATTGGTGAATGAATGCAGAATGGAGATTAGTCTTGTCCCCTTGACTAGTGTGAATTCCCAAGAGTTATCTCTTAATGACAGCTAGCTCAGGACCCATCTCTCCCTATCTCCAGCTCTGCAGCTGTGACACACACTTCTTCACATGTTCTCAAAGCCAAAAGTTTTCAGGGTGCTGAGTAGACACACATGCACAAAAGACATAAGCCAAATCACTCCTGAAATTGCCATTGACGAGAACAGGATATAGATCATTCAGGTGGTGCTATAAAGCAAGTGTTCCCATAGTTAAAGCTAGAGGCATCTGCAAGAGCTGTTACCTTATTGCAATGAGCCCCTTCAGGTGGAGGCACGAAAGTCATTATGCCTGTTAGGGTGGTTTATAGCCTGTGGGCCTTATGTAATGCTCACTACCCGAGAACCTGAATTGCCCTGGGGACTGGGTGGAAGTGCCCTGCCTTGTTTACTTTCTCCTCTTATGGGGAGGCATTCCTGGGGCCAGCTTGATGCGAAGGGTGATGGTGTGAGTATTATCCGATGTCCCTTTCGTCTAAAGCTGGTCCCATTTTGGGTCTCAGATGTCTATACAGTGTACATACAGTTAGCACTGGGGTTTTAGGCAAAGTCAGCCAAAAAAAAAATTTGAAAGTCCTTGAAGGTCAAAGGAAGCTAGAAAAGGGTTGTAGACAAACCACCCTATGTACCACCCCCAAACTCCACCCCAAGCAGAATTCATCAGACAACCTTCCCCTTCACTGCCCTAGTAAACACCAGTACACTGAACTACAGTGTTTTTTGTCTTTTTTGTTTTTTTAAACATGGCTGGCCTACCAGAAGAAGGGTTATGGCTTATAAATTTATCTGCCTTCAGAACCTAGGAAAGACCTTGTAATAAAAATGATATTAAATATGCATTGAATAGATAAATAAATGAAACATGAGGATATATCCTGCCTGAGATTGATTGTATCCCTGAATTCTGAAAGGTTTTGCAGACATAATTGGAAAATGATGGATCAAGTCTTTCAGGGATCATGGTGACTAAGGCAAGAATCAGAAAACTGAACTCATACATGCCACTTTTTCAGGCACAGGGAAAGAATGTATCCTGGAAAGCACAAACCAGGAAACCTTTGTGCTGTTCCTTGGCAAAGTTTTAGAGTAGGTTAAAGGTGACTTGTGCTGAGAAAATCTAGAAAATACTACCTCAGGCAGGTGACTGAGGTCAACATCATCAGTGATAAGTCATGTTGACAGCATGTGCCCCTGACGTGATGCAATGAGCATGGCACTTCACCTCTGTGGTCTTTCCCTCACCAAAAAACCCATAATCCCAGTAACCACAAGATAAACTCAGACAAGTTCAAATTGAGGGTCAATCTACAAAATCCCTGATCTTTACTCCTTAAAATTATCAAGGTCATCAGAATAAAGGAAACCAAGAAAATGTCACAAACCAGGAGAGCCTAAGGAGACATGACAACGAAATGTAACATGTCTTTGATGGGATTTTGGAACAGAAAAAGGACATTAGGACAGAACTTGCAAAATCCAAACTGTGAAGTTTAATAATGGTAAGTGTCAATGTTGGTTTCTTAGTTGTGACAAATGTACCATCATAATGTAAGATGTTAATAGGGAAATCCAGGCACAAGATATATGAGACCTCCCTGTACTACCTTTCCAAGTTCTCTGTAAATATAAAACTATATACAATTAAAGGTTTATTTTTTTTTAGTAGAGACAGGGTCTCTCTGTCACCCAGGCTGGAGTGCAGTGGAGTGATCTTGGCTCACTGTAACCTAGACCTCCCAGGCTCAATCAATCCTCCCACCTCAGCCTCCCAAGGAGCTGGGACTACAGTCGTGCACCACCATGTCCAGCTAATTTTTGTATTTTTTGTAGAGACACAGTTTTGCCACATTGCCCAGGCTGGTCTTGAACTCCTGGGATCAAGCAATTCACCTGCTTAAGCCTCACAAAGTGCTGGGATCAGAAAATGCTCTTTAAAGTGAGTTATGCACATTGAGGAGACAAAGCTATAGTTGTAAGAATCTTTCATGGGCTCAACAATAATTAAGCCTGAGCAGCTAGGCTCATCTGTTCCTATGATAGGGTAGAGTACCCGACCAGGCTCTAGAGAAATGCCCTTGTAAACCTGCACGGGTGTGGCCTGGATGGCGGTGTGCTACTGATCCCTTAGCTTAGAGAACAACTGCCCCGGGAAGAGTATTACCGGGTCTGTACCACGTGGAAGGTGGGATGTGTATATAGTGTCAGGTCACGGAATCTCCCCTTCACCCTGAAAATTTAGACTCCTGCTGATCAGGATGGATAGACACATTAAATTATATAATTGGGATACCAAGAATATATAAACAGAACTGAGACTAACAAAATGAAAATTAAGAAGTACAATGAAAATACAGTTGACCCTTGAACAACACAGGTTTGAACTGTGTGGGTCTACTTATATGTGGATTTTTTCCAGTAAATATACGGAAAACAATTTTGGAGATTTGTGGTAATTTGAAAAAATGCCCAGACAAAATGTGTAACCTGTAAATATTTTTTAAAATTAAGAAAAAGCCAGGTGTGTCATGAATTCACGTATGTAGATACTAGTCTATTTTCTTATTTATACCTATAAAATATACACAAATCTGTTATAAAAAGTTAAAATGTATTAAAACTTACAAACACTTATAGACTGTACATTCTCAGTTAAGAGAAATGCAAACAAACATTAAGATGTACCATTAAATCATAACTGCATAAAACTAACCATAGTACATACTGTACTACTGTAATAATTTTGTGGTCACCTGTTGCTATCTCAGTGAGCTCAAGTTTTGCAAGTGTCCACTTAAAATACTGTGTGACACTAAACCTCCACATGAGCAGTTTCTCTCTCCAGTAAGTTGTGGATTATAGTAGAAAGTGCTCTTTACAGTTCTTGCATATTTTTCATTATGATTAGTACAATAGGGTAAACCTTGGATAATACCATGGGACCCATGCTAAAGTGCCACTAGTGATGCTGAAAGTGTTCCAAGAAACAAAGTCATGACATTACAAGAAAAAGTTGAATTGCTTGATTTGTACCATACATTGAGGTCTGCTCCTGCAGGTGCCCACCATTTCAAGATAAATGAATTCAGGTAAGAACCATTGTTAAAAAAAAAAAAAAAAGAAAGAAAGAAAAAAAAAAAAGAAAAAAGGAAATTTGTGAAGCCATCACTATAGCTACACCAGCAAGTGTGAAAACCTTGAACTTTCTGCATAATATCTCTTGTATTGAAAATGTAGCTTTTATGTGGGTGCAGGATTGCTATAAGACAGGCATCTCTATAGACTCAAATATGATTAAAGAAAGAGCAAAGTCATTATATGACAAAGCAAAAAGAAAGTGAAAATCTAAAGCTGGAGAATTAAATGCCAGAAAAGAATAGTTTGTTTATCCTAGAAAGAGGTTTGGCTTAAAAAATGGCAAGATAACAGAAGCAGCAGCTTTTGTCAACCAAGAGGCAAAAGACAAGTTCCCAAATGCCATTAAGAAAATCACTGAGGAGAAAGGATATCAGCCTGAACAGATTTTTAACACAGTTGAAAGTGCCCTATTCTGGAAAAAAAAAAAAAAAATGCCAAAAAGGACATTTATTAAGAAGGAAGAGAATTGAGCACCAGGATTTAAAGCAGGAGAGAGAGGCTAATTCTACTGTTTCATGCAAATACAGTTGAGTTTCTGATTAGGACTGCCCTGATAAAGCTGCTAACCCCTGAGCCTTGAAAAGATAAACACCAGTCACCAGTCTTTGGCTGTACAACAAGAAGGCCTGGACAATGATGACCCTTTTTTTTATATTGGTTCTATCAATGTTTTGTTCCTGAAGTCTGAAAGTATTTTGCTAGTAAGGGACTGCATTCTAAAATTCTTTTGATGTTGGACAATGCCCCTGGCCACCTAGAACTGCATGAGTTCAATACCAAGGGCATTGAAGTGGTCTACTAGCTCCCAAACACAATGTCTCTAAGTCAGCCTCTAAATCATGGGGTAATAAAGACCCTTAAGGCAGCTCATTACCTATGGTACTCTATGGAAAGGATCGTCAATGCTATGGAAGAGAATCCCAATAGAGAGAACATCATGAAAGTCTGGGAGGATTACACCATTGATAATGCCATGAAACTCATGAGGTTATAGAAAAAGCCATGAAACTCATGGGGTTCTGGGTGGCTGGGGCATTGTCCAAAACAATAAATTCCTGCTGGAGAAAACTGTGCCCATGACTTCACAGGATTTATAACAGTGCCAATCAAGGAAATCATGAAAGAGATTGTGGATGTCGAGAAAAAAAAAAGATGGGGAAATAAGCAGTTTCAGGATATAAATCTTAGAGAAATTGAAGAGTTAACAGATGCCACATCAGAGAAATTAGGAGAAGACAACTTGATAGAGAGAAGTGCTTCTAAACCAGTGTTAGATGATGAGGAAGAAGATGTAGAAGAAACAGCACTAGACGAATTAACATTAGACAATCTGGCACAAGGGCCTAACTATTCAAGACTGTTTTTGACTTCTTTTATGACATAGACCCTTCTATGATACAGGCACTGAAACTAGAGCAAACAGTGGAAGAAGGATTGGTACTGCAAAGAAACATTTTTAGAGAAATGAAAATGCAAAAAAGTTAGGCAGAAATTATGATGTATTTCCTTAAAGTTACACTGAATGTGCCTGCCTTCTGTACCACCTCCTCCATCTCTGCCATTTGTGAGACAGTAAGACCAACCCTTTCTCTTCCTCCTCCTCCTCCTCAGCCTACCCAGGGCAAAGATGATAAGAATTGAGACCTTTATCATGATCCACTGCCACTTAATGAATAGCAAATATATTTTCTCTTATGATTTTCTTAATAGCATTTTCTTTCTGTAGCTTACTTTATTATAAGAATACAGTATATAATACACATAAAATACAAAATACATGTTAATCAACTGTTTATGTTATCAGAAAGGCTTCCAATCAACAGTATGCTATTAATAAGTTTTTGGGGAGTCAAAAGTTGTGTGGATTTTGGACTATGTGGGAGATGAGAACCCCTAACCCTCTTTTTGTTCAAGGGTCAACTGTACTTATTTACTATATAAAGGGTAGGAGACAAAGTTAAATAGTTATTTCATTTTGTTAAATAAAAGTTTTATTTGGCCCACTCAAGGCCAGGTGTGGTGGCTTATGTCTGTAATCCCAGCACTTTGGGAGGCTGAGGCAGATGGATCACGAGGTCAGGAGATCAAGACCATCCTGACCAATATGGCAAAACCCCATCTCTAGTAAAAATACAAAAAAATTAGCCAGGTGTGGTGACATGCACCTGTAGTCCCAGCTACTCAGGAGGCTGAGGCAACAGAATTTCTTGAACCCAGGAGGCGGAGGCTGCAGTGAGCCAAGATCGTGCCACTGCACTCCAGCCTGGTGATAGAGCAAGACTCTGTCTCAATTAAAAAAAAAAAATTATATTTGGCCCACCCAAGTCTCACTGCCACCACCACCAGTGCCCATGTGTGCCACCACCTAGGGGTCCAAAAACCAGCCTGCTCAGCCCACTGCCATTGTTGCCAGCACCCACATACACTGCCCCCCAACAGTCCCAAGGATCAGTGCACATGGCCTTATAAGAAAAAAAGAAAAGCCTGCCTAACAAGAACACTATACCCAGCAAATTTATTCTTCAGAAATGAAGGATAAATAAAATATTTCCCAGACATGCAAAAACTGAAGGAATTCGTCACTTTCAGACCAGCTCTATAAGAAATGCTTGGCCAGGCAAGGTGGTTCACACCTGTAATCCCAGCACTTTGGAAGGCCAAGGCAGGCGGATCTCCTGTGGTCGGGAATTTAAGACCAACCTGACCAACATGGAGAAACCCCGTCTCTACTAAAAATACAAAATTAGCCGGGCATGGTGGTGCATGCCTGTAATCCCAGCTACTCAGGAGGCTGAGGCAGGAGAATCACTTGAACCTGGGAGGCAGAGGTTGCAGTGAGCTGAGATCGCGCCACTGAACTCCAGCCTGGGCAACAGAGTGAGCGTCTGTCTCAAAAAAAAAAAAAAAGAGAGAAATGCTTAAGGGAATCCTACTACAACTGGAAGCAAATGGATGATATCTACCATCATAAAAACACAAAAAAGTATAAAGCTCACTGATAAAGCAGATACACAAATGAGAAAGAGAAAATAAGCATTATCACTGCAGAAAACAACCACAGATAAATAAAAGGAAGAAAGGAACAAAAAACATAGAAAACAATCAGCAACCAGTTAACAAAATGACAAGAATAAGTCCCCACCTATCAGTAAACCTTGAATGTAGTTTACATTCCTTAATTAAAGAATATACACTGGCAGAAATGATAAACAAACAATACCCAGTTATATGCTGCCTACAAGAAACTCACTTCACATGTAAAAGCTGAAAGTGAAAGAATGGAAAAAAATATTCCATACAGACAGAAACCAAAAGCATGCAGGAGTAACTATATTTATATCAGACAAAATGGACTTTAAGTTAAAAAACATAAAAAGATAAAGGTCATATTATAAGGGTCAATTCAGCAAAAAAAAATTTAACAATTATAAATATATATGCACACAACACCAGAGCACCCATATATACAATGCAAATTTATTAGAGCTAAAGAGAAATAAACCACAATACAATGAGAGGTGGAAACTTCAATACCCCACTTTAAGCATTGGACAGATCATCTAGACAGAAAAATCAACAAAGAAACATTTGACTTAAGCTACACTATAAACCAAATGGACCTAACAGACATTTACAGACCATTTCATCCAATAGCTGTAGAACACACATTCTTATCATCAGTACATGGAACATTCTCCAGGATAGACCATATGTTAGGCCACAGAACAAATCCGAACAAATAATTAAAAATCAAAATCATATTATCTTCTCAGAACACAATGAAATAAAATTAGAAAACAATAATGAGAGGAACTCTGGAAATGGTACAAGATACGTGTAAATTAAACAGCAGGCTCCTGAATGACTATTGAGTCAATAAAAAAACTCAGAAAATCAAAAATTTCTTGAAATAAATGAAAATCAAAGCACAACATACCAAAACCTACGGGATACAGCAAAAGCAGTACTAACAGAAGTTTATAGCCATGAATACCTGCATCAAAAAAGCAGAAAGATTGCAAATAGAAAAACCTAACAATACACCTCAAGGAACTAGGTGTACCCGCTGAGGCGGGTAGATCACATGAGGTTAGGAGTTCGAGACCAGTCTAGTCAACATGGTGAAATTCCATCTCAACTAAAAATACAAAAATTAGCTGGGCGTAGTAGCCGGTGCCTTGGTAGGAAGATTGAATCAGGAAGAAACAGAAAATCTGAACAGATGAGTGATAAGTAAGGAGATTGAATCAGTAATGAAAAGTCTCCCAACAACAACAACAACAAAAAAAGCCCATGACTAGATGGCTCTACCACTGAATTCTACCAAACTTATAAAGAAGAACTAAACTAAGTTTTCTCCAACTATCCCAAAACATTGAATAGTAGGGAATTTTTCCTAACTCATTCTATAAGACCACCATTACCCTGATATCAAAACCAGACAAGGACATAATTTAAAAAGGAAAATATAAGTCTATATCCCTGATGAACTTAGATGCAAATATTCTCAACAAAATACTAGCAAACTGAATCCAACAACACATCAAAAAAATAATACACCATAATCAAGTGGGATTGATTCCAGGATTGCAAGGATGGCTCAATGTATGCAAATCAATAAATGTGATACATCAAATGAACAGCATGAAGGACAAAAATTATATGATCATCTCAATAGATGCATGAAAATTATAATATTCATAAACTCTCAACAAACTCTCTTTCTTAGGTATAGAAAGAAGACACCCCAACACAATTAAAACCATGTAAGATAATTCCACAGCTAACATCACACAGGATGGGGAAACCTATAAAACTTTCCTTTAAGAACTGGAACAAGATAAGAATGCCCACTTTCATCACTCTTATTCGACGTAGTTCTGGAGGTCACAGTCAGAGTAATTAGGCAAGAGAAAGAAATAAAGGGCCTCTAAATTGGAAAGGAGGTATTCAAATTGTCCCTCATTGCAGACAAAATGAAAGAAATATATAGAAAAACCTAAAATCTTTACCAGAATATGGCTGGGCACAGTGGCTCATGCCTGTAATCCCAGCATTTTGGGAGGCTGAGGCGGGTAGATCACATGAGGTTAGGAGTTCGAGACCAGTCTGGTCAACATGGTGAAATTCCATCTCAACTAAAAATACAAAAATTAGCTGGGCGTAGTAGTGGGTGCCTGCAATCCCAGCTACTTGGGAGGCTAAGGCAGGAGGGTCGCCTGAATCCAGCAGGTGAAAGCTGCAGTGAGCAGAGACTGTACCATTGCATTCCAGCCTGGGCAACAAGAATGAAACTCCATTTCAAAAAAAAAAAAGCTTATCAAAATACTCTTAGAACTGATAAATAAAGTTGCAGGACACACAATCAACATACAAAAATCAGTAGCATTTCTATATACCAATAATGAACCAGCCACTAAATAAATAAATAAGCAATTCCATTTATAATAGCTATTTTAAAAGATACTTAGGAATAAATTTAATCAAGGACATGAAAGACTTCTATAAGGAAAACAACACACTGATGAAAGAAATTAAGGAGGACACCAAAAAATGGGAACCTTTCTCATACTCATGGACTGGAAGAATTATTATTAAAATGACCCTACTACTCAAAGCAATCTACAGATTTAATACAATCCCTATCAAAATCCAATGATATTCTTCACAGAAATAGTAAAAAATAATCTTAAAATTCATATGGAACCACAGAAGACCCTGAATAGTCAAAGTAATCCTGAGCAAAAAGAATGAAGCTGAAAGCCTCATGCTACCTGACTTCAAAATATACTACAATGTTATAATAACCAAAACAGCATAGTATTGGTATAAAATCAGACATATAGACCAATGGAACAGAAGACAGAGCCCAGAAATAATTCACATATTTACAGCCAACTGATTTTAAGCAAAAATGCCAAGAACATACATTGGGGAAAAGACACCCTCTTTAATAAATGGTTCTGGGACTACTGGATATCCATATTTAGAAGACTGAAACTAGACACCTATCTATCTCTCACCAAATACAAAAATCAACTCAAAATGTATCAAAAGCTTAAACAAGAAAACAAAATCTATAAACCTACTAGAAGAAAACATGGGGAAACACTTCAGGACATCGGTCTAGGCAAATATTTTATGAGCAAAATTTCAAAAGCATAGACAACAAAACCAAAATAGACAAATTGAACTATGTAAAGCTAAAAAACTTCTGCAGCCAACAACAACAACAAAATCAACAAAGTGAAGAGACAATGTGTGGAATGGGAGAAAATGTTTACAGAGTATTTATCCAACAAGAAACTAATATCCAAATATACAAGGAACTGAAACAACTCAACAGATAAAAATAAATACTCTGATTTAAAAATGGGCAAAGGACCTGAATAGATAGTTCTCAAAAGAAGACATACAAATAGCCAGCAAATATATGAAAAAATGCTCAACATCACTAATTATCAGCAAAATGCAAATCTAAACCAAGAAGAAATATCATCTCACTCTAGTTAAAATGGCTATCATCAAAAAGACAAAAAATAAATGATGGTGAGGCTGGGGAGAAAAGGGAAGTCTTATACACTGCTGATGGAAATGTAAATCAGTATATTATGAAAAACAGTATAGAGGTTTCTTACAGAAAGTAAAAATGGAACTACCACATGATCCAGTAATCTCACTACTGAGTATTTATCCAAAGGAAAGGAGATCAGTATATCCAAGAGATTTCTGCATTCCCATTAATAGCAGCACTAGTCACAATAGCCAAAATATGGAATCAACCTAAGTGTACATCAGTAGATGAATGGATGCAGAAAATGTGTTATATAAACACAATGGAATACTATTCAACCGTAAAGAACGAAATCCTGTCATTCACAGTAACATGGATGAGCCTGAAGGACCGTCTGTTAAGTGAAATAAATCAGACACGAAAGTATCATGTGTTCTCACTCGTATGTGGGAGCTATATAAAAAAATTCAGATTATAAAAGTAGAGAGTAAAATTGTGGTCATTAGAGCCCAGATCATTAGAAGGGCAGAGGAGGATAGGAAGAGGTTGGTTAATAGATACAGCTAATGGGAGAAAGAAGTTCTAGTGTTTTGTAACACTGTAGGGTGAATATGGTTAACAATAATTTAGTGTATATTTTTAAAAAGCAAGAAGAGAGGATTTTGAAAGTTCACAACACAAAGAAGGGATAAATTCTCCCAGTGAGGGATGTACTAATTACTCTAATTTGATCATTACATATTATATACTTATATCAAAATAGCATTCTGTATCCCATAAATATGTACAATTATGTGTCCACTAAAAATAAAAGGAAAACAGGGAGATATCTTCAATATCCAAAGACTGTCAAGGGTAGGAAATATCTCCCTGTCCCATCTCCACAGTTGGAAGCTGGGACATCACTGTTTCTCTGCTTTGAAAACAACTTTCTTTGAAGTTTCTGTGCTTAAGCATTCTCAATGGCAGAATGCAGCCCTACCCTGACCAGATGACTGGAAGTGGGAAGTAGGAGTGAGGGCTTCTTTTCCTGTACCCATGAGCCATAACAAGGCTGCAACTGCTTAGGAGGTATTCACACCCATGTTCAGTCACACCACTCTTACGGGATCACTGGAGGGGCTGCAAAAGACCCCAAATATCTCCTGCTATCCTGAGTCCAGGTGTCCCAAATGTCTTCGTCTGACATTCATCCCTTTGAGTATCCTCCAGTTTTTTCTTCATTAAAATAGAACTACTTTGTGTTAATACTATTGTCAGCTCAAAAGCATATGTGGTCCTGAAATTGTGAGGCCTTTCTTGGTGTTAAAGAAATCCCTCATGGATTCATAATTCATGTATGTTAATATTCTTAGATTTTTATCCAACCAAAGGCATTAAGACTTTAAAATTCCCATAGAGTCCAATTTATAACACTATAGTTTAAGACATGACTGCCTCCTCCAAAGAGGCCAGTGGCTCTGAAAAAGTGACTACCGGTGTTAGCAGCTTGGCAGGGGTGAGTTTGGCATGACCCCGGCAGAGCTGAGAGAAAAACTCTTCACTGGAAAAAAAAACCAGGAAGGGTTTTGATGCAGCAGCACTGGCCTGGGTGTTCAGACCTGGAGACCGAGAGCTTCCCCAGGAGCAAGGAAGCAGTTTGAGAATATATAAGAGTAGCAGCTGCAGGGAGCAGGTTGGGAAAGGGAAAGGAGGAGGAGCTCCCCAGACTAGACCTGTCGGTCCAAGGGCCCCTCACAGGCCAAGCCCGCTAGGCCATGGGGGCACATCGCTGCACAGCCACCCTGTGAAAATGGCCCTCTTACAGTGTTCTCACTGGCCTCAAGATAGAGCAGGGGAGCTGAACCCTGAATGGAGTCTGTCCTGATTAGAAACCATTCTCATCACAGCCCCACCTTACCAGCCCGGCAACAACCAGGGCACCCATTTCTCTCCCCAAAAGGTCAATCGATAGGATGGATGTCTGCATTGAGGGCATCTGGCGGCCAGTTCATTATGTCCCATGGCTCCATTCCCTGTCAGCTCTCTAATGGTTTCTCCCCACTGTAAGGGCCACCCCTCGCCTGAGGTGGCCAAGCATAGCCAGATCATCACAAATGATAAAGAGTGTCAGAAGCAATTAAGACACTCAGAGCACAGCCCTGTTTTCCTAGGGCTCAAGACTCAGGTGAGAATGTCACATTTTCATTATCATGCAGCAAAAACCTCCCCTTCTCACTTGTACAGGCCCATAAGAGGAGGTGGCCCAGAGCAGTGGCATTTGAGCCACATCTCACCCCGGAGGAGACAGCCGACGTGAACCAAAGTTGTCTCCAACCACATCAGCTGGAACGCTAACCTCCCCAGCTGGAGGGGATCTGGGCCAGTGAATCGAAGACCATCATAACTCTTTATCCTTCTCAACCTCAGTCTCCCCACATGTGAAACTGGGGTAAATAGCCCCACTGGATCTATTTCACTGAAATACTATCAGGTACAAATCAGATAACAGAAAATTAAGTATCTACAAACATACAATGTTTCTGAAGGGGAAATGTCTAGGAGTCAGAAGACTGCAGGTTTGGTCCAAATGTTGGCATTAACTGGCAAGACAGCTATCAGCAAGTCACTTGGGCTCTGTGGGCCTGTTTACTGACCTGTAAAATGAGATCTCTGGTCCAAATCTCCCAAGCCCTCCCAGCTCTCAATGGGCAAAGGAAGCGACATCACATTTAACGCCTTATATTTGGAGCAAGATTTAAATGTTTGACACTGGTCCAGATTACCAGTCTAGACCCCAACCCCTGCTGATGCCCACAGTGTGTGCCCAGGGCCTGGTTTTGCCAACCTGGAGCCATCGGACCAGCTGCTCTCCTTCCTAAGTCACTTACAGCTCTACTTCCCCTTCAATTATCTGGCTCCTGCCCCACAGGTCTCCTTTTCACTTCCTCAGACTCTCCCACTCCCTTTTGCATGTTCTGTTCTTGCTGCCTGCCTGGGTCTCTCTTGCCTTGCTGCCCAGTGGATCTGACTGTCCTGCATGTGTATGTTTGAACCCAGCGAGGACAGAGGTTTAGTCTGCTTTGTCCCCCTTTGTATTCCTAGTTTACAGCCAGCACCCCTCACATAGTGGACGTTCTATGACTATTTGCAGGATGGATAAATAAATGAATGCATGAATTAGCATATAAACCATATACAGAGATTTCCAAATTAGAACCTCTATTTGTTTACATCTAAATAATCATTTTTTGCTTTAAAACATTTGTAGGAGATGATGCACATTATCTACTAATATGCATCCCCAGCTTTCTGACCAGGAGAACCGAATTTTATACAGGGCTACTCTTCAGACCTCCTCACAGTTAAGGGCCACCTGTGACTCACTTCAGTCCAATGAATTGCAAGCAGAAGTCCAGTGGGAGGGCATTCAGGAAACCCACTGTTTTCCTAACAAAAGGTAAAGACTCTGCCAAAACACTGTGCCTTTTGCCATTTGCAAAAGTGTCTGCCTGGAACTTGGACCTGCCTCTGGAGGCAGAGCAGCCATCATGGGAGTGTGAGCACAAAGGCCACATGCTAAGAATGACAGAAGAAACAGCCTGGCCCCGGATGACTTGCTTGAATAGCTACATTAGCTCTGGACAGGCTGTTTCTGGTCTATTTTTCATGAAAGAAAACTAAAACCACTAATTATTTAGTCACTGGGGTCAGGCCCTGCTACAAACAGCAAAATGAGTCAACAGCTAACCAGAAATGAGCGATGTGACTGTTCAAGAATTATTCACTGAGCACCTACTATGTGTCAGGGGCTAGGATAAATGTTTTTAATGTTTTTAATATTTTGGAGTATACATCTGAACATGACTGCTGTTTCCTTCAAACTAAGTGAAAATCCTCTAATTGGTAAATGTCTGGTGGCAGTTTTCCAATAATATTCTTGAAGTATTCTTTAACTGTTCCTGTTGCTCATCTTCTGGGGAGGTCTCTTCACATATGTTTTGCCTCCCCAACTAGCAGGTTAAACCAAATGAAACTGCTGTCTCTATAACTCAAAAATATATGTATATTCACTGTGATTTAACTTAAATGTCACACCTGACTCCTTAATATGAACCATAGACTTTTCCATGTGGTCTTGATTCAACCCCTGCAACACATGCAATTCATAAGGGAATATTCTCCTTAGAAAGGGAAGTCTCTTCCTGTCCCAGAGCCTCGACTTCCTCATTTTTATAATGGGAAGGACGGGCTACAATCTCTCTAGGATTGCTGACACCAACTGATATAGTTTGGAGATGTGTCCCCACCCAAACTTCAGGTTGAATTATAATCCCCAGCATTAGAGGTGGGGCCTGGTGGGAGGTAATTGGATCATGGGGGTGGATTTCTCATGAATGGTTTAGCACCATCCTCTTGGTGCTGTCCTCATGATAGTGAGTGACTTCTCACGAGATATGGCTGTTGAAAGGTGTGGCGCGTCTCACTCTCTTTCTTGCTCCCACTTTCACCATATGATGTGCCTGCTTCCCCTTTGCCTGTTACCAGAAGGCTTCCCTGAAACCTCCCCAGAAGCCGAGCAGATGTCAGCACCATGCTCCCTGTCAAGCCTGCACAACTGTGAGCCAATTAAACCTCTTTTCTTTATAAATTACCCAGCCTTGGGTATTTCATTATAGCAATGTGAGGATGGACTAATACACTGGACTAACACAACAATGGTCTGGAAAGTGAAAGCAACACCCCCAGGGGCCTCACTGCTCAGTGAAGATGCCAACTAGGCTCTGAACACTGCTGCCGATGAGAATTCCATAGAGATCCCAGAATCAGATGTGGTTGGTAACCCAGCAGTCCCCTGGAGATTTTCTTGCCCATTCCTCTGCCCATAACATCAGTAACACTGGCCCTGCCTTCAAGTGTTCCTAGTAAGAGCAGCTCAGGGCAGAGTTAGAAGCCATATCTCTGAGGCAGTCTGTTTGGGTCGGCAGACAGTATCACAGCCTTGTACCTGTTTCCTTTTCTTACCAAAATAATAATAATAATAATAATAATAATAATAATGAGGGAATACAAAGTGACAAGAGCACCTTGATTATCGACTACAAAAAATTAAAATACACATGCCTATGAACTGGATCTCCATGGTACCATACAAATATGAAATTCTTGGTGATGGTGGCATCAAAGGTCACTTAAGAATTCTTTCCTCATTACATTATATTTTGAATAATAATTCAAAAAGCTGTTGTGATGCAAAATGAGCTGTGGAGCATGGAAGAAAGAGTTCAAAGTTTTAAAAAGACACGTTACTACTTAAATTCCAATGCTGCCCATTTCGAGTGAGGATTTCTGTATGGAGATGGAGCCAGCTCCTGACATCTCTCTCCCATCCTTGAAACAGCTGCTCCCTCCCCAGTCTGTCAACCGCCCTTCCCTGACAAATCCATCCTTCCTGGTGAGAGCAGTCAGGCCAACAGCCCTTCATCCCTGCTGCCAAATTTCTCTGGGTGAACTCCAGGGTAAGGTGCATTGAGGGAGTTAATTACACCAGCCCCCATGCCACCCCCAGCCCAGCACACTGACAATTTGGCAATGGCACTACTGGTACAAGAACAATATGCCAAGCAGCTGGTGGCAGAGAACTCTGATTTATTAACAGGAGTCCTGGGATGGCAGCCAAAGTGCCCCTCTTTCCCAAGGAGCAGCAGGGCCCAGCAGTCGGTGGATATGCACCCTTAATCAGGGCCCAGCGCATATGTAGGGGACAGAAATTCCACACTTAAAGCTTCATCTCTCCATTCCTTTTAGAGTTAAGTGGTTTCTACAAGACCTGCAACCACCTCCCCTCCACCCACAAAGGGGGGTAACACATTAAAACCTTGTTAGTCATTTACACCTCTGCGTGAATGACTGTCAGCTCCTTTCCTTGCTCAGCAGCCGAGGTGTGCGTTGGCATGGAACCCAGCACAAGTATGTTTTTATGGCATTTCAGAGCCTGAGAATGGTGTCCAAGGAAAGAACTTGGGTCATCTAGAGCAAGAGCAAGCCCATTGGAATAAGAGGCAGAGCCCCAAGAAGAGAGGTGGCTGGGTCCAAATGCAAACAACACCAGCATCATGGTGCTATCCAGGGCAGTACTGAGACCCTGACTCTCCCCACCACCACCTCTCCCACATATCCACTGGCCTCTCCCACAGACCAACAGCCAGTCCCCCACTGACCTCCAGTGGCCACCAAAATGCTGGGCAACCAATAGACAAGAGGCCCGGGCTGAGGGAACCTGCCCACCACTCGCTCATTCACTCATTCATCCACCCCTTCACCCATTTTTGATACTTCCATCCAAACGTCGTTCAACAAGTATTTATTGAGTCCACACTATGCCAGTCATTATAAGAAAGCACAAGGGTGCAACAGTGACCCAGTGACACAAAGTCCCTGCTCTCACGAAGCTCTCGTTCCAGCTAGGGAAGCAAGCAAGTCAACAGCAATCACAGCAGCATGCAGCTAAGTGCTGTGTAAGAGATGGGCAGGGAACTGTGGGAGCTCCTAGGAGGGGCCCTGAACTCAGATGTGGGACTGGAGAAGCTTCAGTCTCCCCACCTTTAAAATGGCAGCATCACTGCTTGCCCAGCCAACCTTATAGGGTTGCTGGGAGAACAAGCTGAGATAGTGCATGTGAAAGAACTTTAAAAACTCGAACGCACCATGCAGATGTATAGAAGTGTTATCACTGCCAACATGTTCATCATGTTCATCCAGGCTTCTTCCAAAAGACACCAGGCCCTTTCTAGGCATTCTAGGGCTTCCTGCCATGACAGCTCTGCAGGCTGAAGCCTGCAGGCCAATGCTCCCTCAAAACAGGACAATCTCCTAACATGGAAGTGCTTGAATGCTGGCTCACTACAAGCAGTCTTACTGGTTTATCCAACAATGGGGCAGTTGCATAAAATCATTCACAGCCTAGGAATTCTTCAGTTTGGCCCCTTATTCATTTTTGTATTGGTGTGAGGGTCTGTACAAGTATACAGGAGGAGTTGATGGGCATAAGAGGATCAGGCTAAGGATTCAGACTCTGTACACGGAGCATGGGGAAGTTCAAAGGCTGAAACCATGGTTGCAGGAACACACTGTGTCTGCCAAGTGCATTAACCAGAAATTCACATTAACCTCAAAGGACAAGAAGGAAACTCCATCCTATGACAGGCTCTTTGGATGAAGGCTGTTTTCAATACAGAGTGAGGTCACTGAAGCCAGAGAACATGTCTGCTCCTTGGGATCTAGCATGAAGTCAGCCCCTACCCCAAGCTATAAGCAACAGAGAAGCCAACAGGTTTTTGCTGGTTGTTGGAAATAATGTACCATCCTCTGTTCACAGATAGAAGAAGAGTAGGAATTGCATCTTCATCTTCTAGAGTTAGGACTTGAGACACCATGAGGATGAAAGACATCCCCAAAGGAAGTAAGGGCAGAGAGGATACCAGAACCTGGTCTCATGACTGTGTATTTTGGAGCTCATTCCTCTCTCTGGGAAGACAGCACCCTGCTGGGGGTGGGTTACATTTCCAATTGTTCACTACTAGCAATCCACTTAACTTCTGTAATCTTCACTAGCCTATATCTGTAAAATTGACCATGGGCATTAGTCCATCTCATAGACTTGCTGAGATAATCAAATAGGATAGTGTATTTATAAGCATTGTGTAAACTCTCTGGTTCAAGACATATGAAAGGGATCATTATTATTATATGGATTCCAAGGATGGCAACTAGGGTGATACAATCCTGGAGGGCATAAAGAAACACCTTCAAAACACCAAGAACTAAACTTCAAGCCCTGGAAACTGCAGCCATCAGGCATCAGCTATCAGCTGGAGCTAGGGAAGCCTGCATTTACCTGGCCCTTGAGGGAGGGATGAGAGGCAGCTGCCTTGGGCTCTAAGGTCACTAGCAATGTCCAAAGCAAAAAGTCACCTGCAATGACTTCCTTTGCAAGTGACAGCTACAACCCACCAGAGGACAGTACTGTATATTCCAACAACAGGAAGACCTGTGTTCTAGATCTGTATCCATCACAAATGTGTATGGTGACTTGGGCTTTGTAACTCATCCCCCAGGACTCAATTTCATTTATAATGTCCACAACACATGCCCAACTCACTCATGAGTTATTGGGAGATGTTGCTATTATAAATACATACCAAAAATCTGCATCAGTATTTAATCCACTGTAACATAAGAACAAATATATTGTTGGTCTCCGCATCTGATTTCTGACACAGAGTCCTAAAATCCTTGGAATTTCCTGAGTGATGAGGATGATAGGAGCATCTTACAAAGAGCTCCTAAATCTCTTGGAACTTCCTGGGTGAGAGGAACATCTTTTGTTCTAATGAGGCAATTCTTGGTGGGCTCCTACACAGTTTCAGGATGGGAGCTGGTCACCAGAAAGACCGAGCCATGATTAGAAGCTTGAAATTTTCAGCCCCATCCCCATCCTCTGGGGAGGGGAGAGGGGATAGAGATTGAATTACTAATCTATCATTCCTACATGATGAGGCCTCTATAAAAAGTCCTGAACTCTAGGATTCAGAGAGCTTCCAGGTTGGTGAACACTTCCATGTGCTGGGAAGGTGGTATACCCCAACTCTACAAGGACAGAAGCTCCTGTTTCAGGACTCTTTGGGACCTTGTCCTATGCACCTCTTCCTTAGGCATATTATTCCTTAGGCATTTGTGTCCTTTAAAATATCCTTTATATTAAACTGGTAAACTAAGTAAAGTGTTTCCGTAAGTTCTATGAGCTATAGAGCAAGTTATAGAAACTGAGGAGAAGGTTGCAGGAACTCTACAACCAAGTTGGATGGAAATGGGAATACCCTGGGCACCCAATACTTGTAACCAGCATCTCAAGTGGGGGACATTCTTGTGGCACTTAGCCCTTAACCTGTGAGGTCTGCACTAATTCTGGGTATTTAGTGTTGTTCCAGAATTGAATTAAATTGCTGGACACCTAGATAGTGTCCACAGAGAATTGGTGTGGAAAACCCACACATTTGTGGTCAAAAGTGTTATGAGTAGAAAAATATTTTTTCTTGTAACCTCCAAGTGTATATTAAATGCCCAACTGTCCGCTTTCTCTTAATTGATGAAATATTATAAACTGTGTTCCAGTGGGAAGGTATCACGAAGAAACAACTAGTAAGATACAAAATTCAAAAATGCCAGAATTAAACTGGTAAATCAGAGCCAATATTTATCAGACATAATGGTTTCTTCTCCCCACCCCGTCTTTTCTCCATCAAATTATTCAGATGGGCATCCCCATTTTGTTCCATACCATGGTTTGGGCTCTACAGTGTAACCAATACGTTGAGGTCCTATCAAAGGCAAGGTACAGGGCAAGTCATTCTTGAAAATCAAATCAAGTGAGCTTTTAGTCTACAGCATTTGTTCATTTTTAATGTAGGTGATTAAACAAGTGATTTTTTTTAAAAAAAGGGAGCTCCAGTGCCTTTGGTTAAACACATTAATATAAATGATTTTTAAGAAGCTAATCTCCTAATGAGTTAAGAATATTGTATTGATTCAGTAATTACAAAGCATATTGCAAAATCAATGACAAATACTCCTGAAATTCATATTGATTGGCTAGCTCCAATAAGATTATATTGAACAGAGACGATATATTTAAGAGTGTAAATGTGTGTTCTTGTTAACACATTCAGTGACAAATGAAAGCACGAGGGTAGACCTCAGGCCCGCTTGGAAGGGACTCTGTATACTGCTCATGCTCTTTCTACATGCTTGGTTCTGGCTTTCAAAGCTGCTGGTTAATGAAACATAAGATTATTACTCCCTTGTGCATTTAAGTTTTCGGGTCTTTATACAATAATTAATTAGGATTATGTGACAAGAAGAGAATTTCCACTAGGAAAAGAAAAACTAATAGTACTGCTTTAACAAATGATGCTTAAACTCCTATTGACTCAACTTAATTTATTTAATCTTTCTACCTAGACCACCCTGAAGGTAATTATTCACTTTAAATACTTTTAAACTAGTATCTTTTAAGTCTGGGATTTCTCACGTAGCCACTTAGTGTCTAATAAAGTAGGCTTCCTGGGAATGAAGTGTTTCAAATTATATTAGAAATGGATAGATCCTTAAACCGTACATCTCAGTGGTTCTTAAAGTGTGATCCCTGGATCAGCAACCTCAGCATCAATGGAGAATTTGTTAGAAATGTAAATTCCCAGGGCCCCACCACCGACCTACTAAGCCAGAAACTCTGGGGGTTGGGCCCAGAGACCTGTGTTTTTACAAGGTGATTCCAATGCATGCTCAAGTTTGAGAACCACTGCTGTCGATCATTAAGATTTTCCTGAGCAATTTACTACATACTTACAACTATGCTACATGTTATGGGAGAATATGTGGTACCTGCTCTTAGGGAGCTTACAATCTGGTTAGGGTGTTAAGATTTACATAAGGATGCTCCTTGACTTATGAGGCGGTTAAGTCCTAATAAACCCACCATAAGCTGAAAATATCCTAAGCAGAAAATGTATTGAACACACCTAACCTACTGAACATCACAGCTTCGTCTAGTCTACCTTAAACATGCTCAGAACACTTACAGTTGAGCAAAATCGTCTAACATAAACTCTATTTTATCATACAGTATTGAATATCTCATGTAATTTGTTGCATACTGTGCTGAAAGTGAATGTGAATGGTTGTATGTACAGTTCATATAAACTTTACTCAAGTACTTTACCACTTTGCACAGCGGTAAAGTGGAAAACTCATAAGTTGAACCATCATAAGACCATCATAAGTCAGGGACCATTTGTACTTGATTCTGTCACTAACTAGTTTTAAAATGTTAGCAAGACCTCTGGACCTGTTTCTTCATTCATAAGAAGATAAAGTTGCCCTAGATGATCTCCTGAAGTTGCATCAAACTCCAGATATCATTCTTTTGGCCTACAAATTTGAGAAAGATGACTTTGTTCACAGTTCTACAATGGCAAGCTATATGATTTGAAACATAAGAGGTCTCATCACTTTCCTAGCTAACACCCCACTGGAATTCTCCAGAGAAACAACCAATAGGAGACTACATACACACACACACACACACACACACACACACACAAGCAGAGAGAGAGACAGAGAGAGAGAGAGAGAGAGAGAGAGAGAGAGAGAGAGAGAGAGATATTATAAGGAACTGGCTCTCTCACAATTATGGATGCTGAAAATTCCCTGATCTTCCATATGCAAGCTGGAAATTCAGGAAAGTCAGGGATGTTCCAGTCCAAGTCGAAAGCCTGAGAACCAGAGTGCTGATGGTAAGTCCCAGTTCAAGGGCAGAAGACCAATATCGCACACAGCTCAAGCAATCCACCAGAGAGAAGAAAGTCTTCTTCTGCCTTTTTGTTATGTTCTGGGCCTCAATGGATTGGATCATGCCCAACCACATTAGGTGCAATATGCTCTAGTCAGTCTACCAATTCTGATGCTAATCTCATCCAGAAACACCCTCAGAGACACACTCAGAAATAATGTTTAGCCAAATATCTGGGCACCCTATGGTTCAGTCAAGTTGATGCACAAAATTAACCATTGTTAATGGATGGTCTCTGATTTTCCTTGTAAGAGGCACGCCTCTGGGTCTCATCACAGGGACAAAACCCTCTCTGGAAAGAAGAATGTCATAGAGAGGAGAAGGGAAATACATCCCCCTCCTATGGGATTCCAATGTGCCCCACCTGGTGAGAACCACTGCTCCAGCCCATTCCTACATTGGGGCTCTCTGAGCTTGGGCCCCCAACAGACAAAATATAGGGTTGAAAGGTTTTTCCTGGGATGAGGGAACAGGCAACTGCATGACCAAATCTTGGGTGGTGAGAAATTTTATTTATTTGGCCATATCAAGAAAATCCTGAACTAAGGAAGGCAAGTTCCATGTGATAAAGGAACCAGGTGAAAGAGTAAGCCTTGAAATAAAATCCCTACAACTCCACAGCTGTGTCTAAGGCTGCCTTTACCTGACCCTTCCTGAACCCCTGACTTTCCCATCTTCCCACATCTCCCGGCACACATTGTGCTTAGGAGGTATGTATGACTGTTTTTAATGAAATGGATATTTATTCATGGTTCATGACTGGCCCTGAAAGTAATCCTCCAAGAAGAGTTTCTAACATGGTTTACATGAAGACACCATCACTGAAGATTATTAGGGATTGCTAAGGGGAAAGGAGCAAACTTATTTAGGAATGTGGCACATAAAAAAAAAAAAGTCTTAACATGATGTCATATTTAAAACAATGCACCTTTTTAATAGTGATGGCATGTTAGAGCTGGAAGGGTCCTCAGAGGTCATAGAACCCCCTTGTTTTACAGTCTATATAGCAAACTTTAGCACTTAATGGTATACTCTTTCATAGGACAATAAATGATTTGTTCATTATTCTTGTGCTTCTTTTTATTAGGCTTAGAATCAAGACTTGAACCCAGGGCTTTTGCCCTCTGAAGCCAGATCTCTCTGCATCACTGAATGAGGTCTCTTTTATAGCAGAAAGAGAAAAGAGAGAGCAAGACAAGATCTTTCCTTATACATGCCAATTGTGCATTCTCCTTCCTGAAAATATGCTTTGATGAAAAACATCTTTCATTCAATCTTTAAGTAAAATGGGCATTGCAAAATATGCAATATCATTCCCAAAGCTTTGCCTGCCCCATGTCACACCACCATATATCCCCAAAAGTGTTTGTATGTCTGTTTGAGATCTTGTCTTCTGGGTTCCCAGACACAGCCAACCCCAGGAAAATGCTCAAGATCTCTCCAACTCAGTCCTGTTCTTCTCGTTTATATCCTTTGGGAAATATCTACATAACTACTTTATACTAAGGAATTACATATTGAAAATAGGTTCCTGTCTCAAAGATATGTGAATCTTAACAAAAGGCATGGCCCTTACCCAAAAAGTGGTGCAATTTCCAGCATCAGTGGCCAGCAAGTTTGAGAATATTTTCAGCCATAGAAGAAAGGAGGATGTCACTGCTGCCCCTTAGTCACTCCACACAGCTGATTTTGACTCTGTGGGGTGGCTGTCCCCCTTTTGGCAAGGTTTCCCTTTTAAATGGCCCAATCGATATTCATTAGGCATTGCCAGCTCCTTGTCTCTCCCTAACTGATTTATCCGCCATGCTATAAAACCCATTAAAAATTAATTCTCTAATAGACAAGGGCTCAAATTGGCGGCTCGGAGGTTTCAGATACAGGGCAGATGTGCATTGCCTCTAGGAAGGAGAGACTCAAAGGCAGGGGCTATCCAGGAGTAGAACATCCCCTCCCTAGATCCACGTGCCCAGAAGATTCCATGAGCAGCTCTAGTGACATTCATCTGCCCCAAGAAAATGGTGTCCCAAAGCCTTCCAAATGGGAAGGGAACGTTGATCTGGTCTTCCTAATCAAGGACTGGAAAATAGTGGACCTGGGTGATCTCCTGACCCAAATGGGCCCATCTGGGAGGGAGGAGGGAACGTAATATTTTTTTTTATTATTATACTTGAAGTTCTAGGGTACATGTGCACAACGTGCAGGTTTGTTACATATGCATACATGTGCCATGTTGGTGTGCTGCACCCATTAACTCAGCATTTACATTAGGTATATCTCCTAATGTTTGTACAGAAAACGCTTCCCTGGCCAGATGGCCAGCCCTTTCTGATCCTCTTGGGCTTCGGTTTTGTTGAACTTTGCTGGCCTCCTGCCTCTCAGGGAGTGTTTCCCTTTTTTTCTCTCGGACCTCTGGGTGTAAATATTCCTCAAGTTCCTTCTCCTCCTTCCACTTCCTTTCTTTCTTAGCAGTCTCATAATTCTAGCTATCATCTTTTATGCACTCTCTCATTCAGCAAGTAAATATATTGAACAGTGCTATATGACAGTTACATAACCAGAGCTAGAGATGCACAGCTATTCCTGCCCTCTGATGTCTCCAATTCTAATAGGAGAAAGAGGCACCTAAAATAAGCAATTCCAGTGACATAAGTGGAGCTTCAGAACATGGAGGAGGCACAGGCAAGAGGCCCCAACCCACGGGGACAGGGAGGTTTTCCAGAGGAGAGCATGAGGTCTGGCTGGAGCCCAGAATGACCCCATGGGGAGGGGCCAAGCAGATACACTGGTGAGGGTAAGGTCCAGAGAGAGGAAAGAGCTGGGATGTTTCTAGGCCACAGAGGAAATCAAGGTGGGTGTGAGGCAGGCGTGGTGAGGGCTAGGGTGGAAGAGGTGAGCAAACGTGGATTGCCATGAGCTTTGAAGGCAATAAAGGGTTTACCTAAGAAAGGCAGGTGGTCAGATTTCTTTTTTGAGAGAGATCTCTGGAGCTATAGTATGGAAAACAACAAGAGAGGGTATAAGATTGAATCAGGGGAACCCAGAAAGGCAATATTCCACAGGTAAGAGATGATGGCAGCCTGGCCCAGGGCCGTGACAGTGGCAGAGACTAGACATAAGCTATAACAAGAAGATCTAGCAAGAATAACTGAGGGAACTGGGAACTTGTTCACTGTTAGGCCCCTCAGGCTGAGAACAGAGCCTGGCATGAAAGAATGAATGGGTGTATTTAAGAAGGGAAAAACTCAGAAAACGAGTCCTGGGTCAACCTAAAATGTGATTAACACCAATTGGTAGATTTACTAATAAACTGACAGATTTGAAACTAAGAATAGATTTTCTTTTTTGTAATGTTCCATAATGTATCTTCATTGTAAAATACAGCACATGCTTATTCATTAATTTATTCCACAAATGCTTATTAAGCGACTACTATGTACCAGGCACTATGCTAGATGCTGGGGATACAATAATAAAATAGATATGGTCCAGGCCATCAAGGAACTTACACTTTATACTATCCGTATTGACACAGTGTTGCTTTCTAGAAAAAGTAAATGCGAGGAGGAAGCATATGCTGTTCCCACTTCCCTCCCTGTCCGGACACACATGGGAACTGTCTGTCCAGCACATCACTAACAGGCCTTCTCTTCCTGCACTGTGTGCCTGGGAGAAATACCCAGGCCCTCTAGCTGCAGTAGTAATACCAAGCCTCCCACACAATGGCCAATAGCATCATGTTGAAGATCAGCATTTTTCTTTGCACAGCCTGACCTAGAGTTTGACCCAATTGGCAGGACATGGCAGTCTCTCTGAAGGATGAGTGAGAGGCCTCCCACTTGTAGAACAGATTTCAGGGACTTTGCCACACCCTGGGTGCAATACCAACTTCCCTATGCTCTGTGAAATATCTTGTGCACTGTTAGGCAAACAGGCAGGCAATTAAGTGGCTCAGGGATGAGGAGGAGACCTGAGGAGACTTTTCAAAGGATGGAGACTGGAGACTCGAGGGCTGAGATTGTGGCTGAAAGTTTATGAGAGGCATGAAAACAGACATGGTGTTACATCCAGGTGGTAGAATTTATCCACCAGCTGCCCCCAGTCTTAAAAGATATAAGAAGTGGTCCTGATGAATACAACTTCCTAAAAGAGGTAAAAATTACAAGGCAGCAGGTGGGTTCAAGAAGGATTTAGATAAACTCACGAAAGTATTCCTAATGGTTAAAGGACATTTGGAGGATTGGGAGAAATCCCAAAGTTGTTGAAGCCCCATCAACTTCCCTCTTTCAGGAACAGATGCCAAGACTGGATGAACCAATGGATGGTCCATGGTGGCATTTCTGATCCCCATAGTACAATGATGCCCAAAGCAGGCCTGAAGCACATCCAAAGGCCTACACCCAGCCTGTTCTAGCCGCCAAGGACATGGTTGGCTTTTTCCTATCATTAACTTGAAATTTATAATCACACATCCCTGTCCTGAAGTCTGTATATTTCCAGACCTGTGAGCATTGGTGCCTTCCTCCAGGAAACTTCACTCTTATTATGACGTCTCACCCCATCATTCCTCAGGACCTGGGATTAGGCAAGTCCTACCTCAGAGCCAGGGCCCAAAAGAGATGAATTGGATTACTACTCACTCTCTGGCTGGGAGGCCAGTGTGAAGAAAGTCCTTTGGGAAACTGACAGTGGTCATTCCTGTCTCTTTCCCAGCTCAGACGGCTTGCTCATACCATTGCCAGGGGAAGCTGTTCTGTTTACAGGCTCCCAGGTAGAACGGTTCCCAAGAGCCCAGGCTAGAGAACCTGACTCCCTGCATATCCCTCCTTCTCCACCCAGCATTAGACTCCAACCACCTGCCCCTAGCTCCCTTGGTGCATTTCCTTGCCCAAGTCCCTGACCATAGAGTAGATTGGCTGCCTGGTCAGTTTCCTGCTTGCCCCACTCTGCACATGTTTTCCAGTGAGATCAGAAGATACATCAGTCAGAGTCACCTCCACTTCCCCCAAAAGCAGTTTTCTTCCTTGCCCCATTGGACAGCTTCTGTGCTGAGACCATCAATGGGAGAGGCCCAGAGCCTGGGTTCTGGACTTCCTTCCCAGACAGCAGTGTTCCTGGTCCTCATTGGCTGATTGCAAATTGCTGCTTTCACTTTGTTTCTGGCAGAGAGATTTTGTCCAGCTTCCACTGCAACATACTGACCACAAAAGGCATGCAGGCTAGCCCAGGGAAGATGGACTCTGACACCTTACACCCATTCCCAATGGGGACTCCAGTGCCCAGGCTCTGCTGGCTCCAAGAATGGGAATATAGATTATTTGAGCCTCCAGGGTCTTTTCCCATCCATTCCCAATATTGTTACATTATCCCCCATCTCTCCTATCCATTCATTTATTCATTCAACAAATACTTATCAAGGACCTAGTATGTACTAGGTCTTGGGAATACCAGAAGAAGTGGACAGATCTAGCCCCAACCTCACTGAATTTACAGGAAAAATAAAAAGAACAACCTTATTTGTATTTTGATGTTCAGTGTATTGGCAGAGAACATGGTGCTTATACGCAAGTATGTATCCACCAAAATGTTTGGTCCCCTCTGCAGCATATATTTTGAGTAAAGGGGTCTATCCGATACTCTCTCAAATCTCATTCCACAAGTAATAAATTGTGTTCTGGCTCCACTGTTGTTCAGTTCTGCCTGGAACCCTGATGTCTGCCCTCCTGGACTATGCCAACCCCTCCCTCCTCTGACTGTCACAGCCCCTCCTCACCTCTCTTGCCACTCTGCCCCCCTCAGCACACTTTCCATTTAATGCAGCCCTAGCTGGAAGCAAGAGCGGCAAGACTAATTTCATTTCTCTTCTTTTCCTTTGGTGAGTCGATCTGTGACAACCCTTTTTATGCATTTAATTCATTCTCGATTTCTCATAATCAGGGAAAAGGTATCCCCTAAGGTTAGGCAAGAGCTTGTCAGAAAAAAAAGAAAGAAAGAAAGAAAAGAAAAGACAGTGTAAATTCACAGAGGTAATCATAGTCTATCTCCACTTCCCACTGCCCATGGAACTATTAACTAATATCGCTCTCTAATCTTTTTTGTACTTATTTATTCTGTAGCGAGAAACTAGCGTTATAAACACCCCTACTGTCAAAACTTGTCATCCCCATTACCTCTAGGCGGGCTTCATCTCTGTTATTCTAATTTCAGAGTTTCTCAAATTCACAGCCGCTGGAAATTGAGTACAAAATCCATTATCATTTGTATATTTTAATTATGCAAATGAGGCAGCTCAGCTGCGATGTCCGGGACCTGCAGGGATGCCTGACTTGATTCTGGGTGATTACAATTTATCCAGTCGAGTCACTTTAATTGTAACAAGCTAATTACATTGTTTCATTTGGCTTTAACAAAAGAAAAAGAGACAGGAAGCTGGATGTGGCTTGGGGCCCCCCCGGAACAGACCGCTGCCTCTCCCCAGGCTAGGATGGATGCAGCCAAGGGAGTGGGCGCAGCCTTCCCTGCCCAATCAAGGGGCCAGTGGAGGACACTAGAAGAAGGGCAGGCAGTGGCAAGGTAGTGGAGGCAGTTGTCCCTCCAGGCAGAAGGCAGCCCATCGTAGTCTCTGTCAGGGGTGGCAGGAGAACTTTCATTGTGGCCAGGAGTTTATCCAGTGGTAAGCCTGACCTTGAAGAAATCAAACCATCTTTCAGAAGGGACCTTTCCACATAAGCCTTTCTTGGCTACAAGCTAATGTCTTTGAGGACCCACCTAATTTCCACTGTTGTATATGTACAATGTTTCTGACTAAACCTTGTTCCCCTCTACACTGAATGTTGAAGCCAGTGAGAATCTTGTGGAAGTGTTTCCTATGGTCAGAATGGGGAGGATGCAGAAGTGGGCAGGGGAGCAGAGGGCAGACAAATGATGGAGAGAATTCAGACGAATTCCATAAAGTGGGGAGGATGCTTCATGAACTCATTCATTAGGGTTGTGTTTTTATTTCTGTGATCAATGAAAAACAGTTATGCATTTGAACTGAAAGTAGCTGTTTTGTCTTACAGTCATTACTGCCTTCCAGCAAGAGAGAGAAGGTGCTTAGGTTTACAAGTGTGTTCAATATTTTAGCAGAATGAGAGTCCCAGGAAGCACAAATTTCACTTACATTAACAAATGGCCATGCCTTATAACAGAGTTACAGCAGGATCAAAATTAAAGTGTTTGCTACGAAGGATAACTCAAGTCTGGCCACACAGTCTGCCGAACATTTTTTTTTTTTTTTTTTTGAGACAGTCTGTTGCCCAGGCTGGAGTGCAGTGCCATGATCTCAACTCACTGCAACCTCCATCTCACAGGCTCAAGCGATTCTCAGGCCTCAGCCTCTCAAATAGCTGCGACTACAGACGTGCACCACCACGCCCAGCTAATTTTTGTATTTTAAAGAGAGATGGGGTTTTGTCATGTTGGCCAGACTGACCTCAAACTCCTGGCCTCAGGTGATCCACTTGCCTCAGCCTCCCAAAGCGCTGAGATTACAGGCATGAGCCACCACGCCCAGCCCACTTTTTTCTTCTAGTAATTGAACTCTCTGACCTTTTCACCTCAGCCTGGACTAGAAAAAACCTGTGACCTCACTTGCCTGACAGATGGCAATAAACACAGCACCAATGTCCAGAAACCAGATTTGGACCCAGTAATGTCAGTAAATCAATCAACCAATAAATATTTATTGGGGTTTACCGAGATGCTATTATAATCACAGTCTCTACTTTCAAGGTGATTATACTCCAAAGACAGAAATAAGGCTTATGGGTTTTCAAAGGAGCAAAGCTAGAGGGCTCAGAGGAGGTGTGACAGGAAAGAGATCTGTGGGGACCAAGATAGTCAGTATTTATAACATTACCTTCACTGTTGAAGGGGCTGCATTCCACGTGAGGTAGACACTGAGCTGGGTCAGAGCTATGGTTGGATTTTATTCTGTTACAAAGAGTGGCCATTTGTTATCATAAGGGGTTACAAGTAGGATAGAAATAACATGGCCAGAGGCTGGAGTTCCTGTGGGGGAAGAGATGGCTGGAAAGACAGTGGCAAAGGTGGGAACAGGCTCTAATGAGCCAGGAAGAAAGGCAGAGCAAAGAGGTTTGCTGCCAGCCTTGTGGTGCTAAGTACGTTATGCAAAGGGTATGGCTTTCCCCATCAAGTCCACCCTGTGAAAACAACATGTCTACCTGCAACACCAGCCTGGACACAGCGAGACAAAGGAGTCTAGGGGTGGACAGAGGAATGACTGGCTGTGATGGTCGGATGTCTGCAGGATTCGGGATGACAAGGTGCTTCGTGAGTATGGTGACACTGGGGTGTGCGCTGACAGGTTTGTTTTGTTTTTGTTTTTGTTTTTGTTTTTAAGGAGAAGGTTGTATCTCCACGGATGAGCAGGAGGAAGAGATTTGTGGAAGGAAGAACCACATGGGCAAAGATGCAGAGGTAAGAGCAGCATGAAGCAAGCTCAGAAGCTGGAAGGAGGCGGGTGGAGAGACGGCTGGTGGGTGCAGTGAAAGCAAGGATTCCACAGGCTATTTATGGAAACACCTGGCTCTGAGTTCCAGGTTGACAGTTTCTTCTCCTGCCGTCTAGACACCCAAAAGAGGAACTTGGTGTCATATCCAGCATGAGGTCACACCAAAGGAGGTACCCCAATAAATACACATGGCAAAAAAGAAGGGACAGAGGGAGGGCGGGAAGAACACAGCACATGGTTGGAATTAGGAGATAAAGTTTCTCCTCCCAGACCCACCAACCAGCTGGGCAATTGAATTATGACACTTAAGGGCTCAGAACCTGTTTCCAATCAATCAAAGGGGAAAGGGTGGGGTGTGGGGACAACAGGATATCTGTAATGAATCTTCTAGACACAGGTCTCATGAATTGAGAATTTGGTGTCTTTAAATCTCACTAGGTGGTGTCAGTTTGTGCTGAGAAATTCTGCTCTGCATTGGGGTGAGTTGTTGGTACAAAAAGAAAAAAAAATGCGGCTGCCGCTTCTGCCTGAATTCTCCAGCTCTAAGTAAATTAGAGCCAGATGCCCAGTTCCTCATCGCTCCATCAGATGACTCCATGGAGTCATTATAATACTTTATGGGCATTAACTCACTGATTCTCATCATGCCCTGGGAGGGAAGCGCTCAGGATCATTATCCTCCCTGTGCCCAGGGATGGGGGAAGCATCTCATTCTCTCCATGTGTGCATCCCGACAGCACCTGTCCCCCGAATGCACTGGAAAGGGAACGCCAGGACCAGCCGCACTCCAGAAAGATGGATGAGCTGGAGTCAAGGTTCTGGGAAGGGAAAGCAGTGATGGTGGGGGAGGAAGGGCCAACAGCAGAGGGATGAAAGAGATGCATCAAAAGGGAGGAAAATTGGCTGAGATCGACTCGGTGATGTCTAAGGGATGCAGAGAACCAATTACAAATACTGGAACAATCTAGGCTTGGAAGAGGGATGGAGGGAGGGAAAAAGCAGTGAGGCCAACCTGGTGAGGTGGTGTGGAACAAAGAGGTAGTGATGGTGATGTGGAGATGGGGCCAATGGGCAGTCCTGGGGGTGCTGAATGGGAACTTCCAGAAAGTATTTACCAACTCTTTTGTTCCCCCATTCAAAGACTTCCTCATCTGGGGGCAAATCGTACGTGCTTCTTCATCCCAGGAGGTCTTACAATTACTAAATTTTAAAGTTGAAGGCAACATTCGAGTTTAGATTAACCCCCTTATTTTACTGATGAGGGAATTTAAACATAGAGAGGGGAAGTAAGTGGCCAAGGTCACACAGCAAGTGGGTGGAATCTCTGGGACAGGCTCACACATCTCCTCCCACTGGCCTGATGTCACCTTCTTGTCTCTGAATTTCTTCTCACACTTAACAGGAATGTATCACGTGACACTTGATTTTATGCTCTTATATAATTCATTTCTCCTCTTTTGAAGCAAATCAGAAATGTTAGGTGCCAAAACCATGCCTTGGGCATCCCTGTGGCACCCTCAGAGCATAACCCAAGATATGGCACAGAGAACGGGAAAGGCTGGTATCCGGCTGGATGGGGGCACGCGCAACAGTCTGTGGCAGAGCTCCCACCAGAGATGCCAAACCTCCAAGAAGGAAGTTTGGAAATGGGGAGGCACTGGGAATCCACCAGAGAACAAGCCAGAAGGAAGGGGATAAAACCATGAACTATTGCCATTGCTGAAAATACCAGCCAAGCAGCCCAAAGACATCAGAGCTCATGTGTAGCTGTGAACAAACGAGGTCTCTGGACACCAGACAGCAAGTGATACCCCAGCTGGCAAAAGATACAGGAGTCTGTTCCAGCATTTCTGTGGCCTCAGAATTATATTTAAGCCACTGGACACCCTGTGTTCACTTATAACATAACATCTCCCTGCTTTCAGATGCTTGCTGAAGGTGAAACACATCCTCATATCCAGTTGGCATGATGATTAAGCACGCAGACTCAGGGGCCAGACTGCCCTTAGTACAACTCTTACTCTGATCACTTACTACCTGTATAGACTTGGGCAAGTTCCTGAACTACTCTGCCTCTAATTCATCAGTAAAATGGGAATAATAATTGCATCTGCCTCATAGAATTATTGTAAGAGTTAAAGGAATTAATACATAAAAACACACTCAGGGCTGGGTGTGGTGGCTCATGCCTGTAGTCCCAACACTTTGGGAGGTCGAGGTGGGAGGATTGCTTGAAGCCAGGACTTCAAGACCAGCCTGGTAAACACAGTGAGACCTTGTGATGGTTAATATTGAGTGTCAGCCTGATTGAAGGATGCAAAGTATTGTTCCTGGGTGTCTGTGAGGGTGTTGCCAAAGCAGATTAATATTTGAGTCAGTGCACTGGGAGAGGCAGACACACCCTCAATCTGGGTGCGCACCATCTAATAAGCTGCCGGTGCAGCTAGAAATAAAGCGGGCAGGGGAAGAAGGAAGAGCAGACTTGCTGGGTCTCCCGGCCTTCCTCTTTCTCCCGTGCTGGATGCATCTTGCCCTCGAACATCAGACTCCAACTTCTTCAGCTTTTGGACTCACACCAGTGGTTTGCCAGCGGCTCTCGGGCCTTCAGCCACAGACCGAAGACTGCACTGTTGGCTTCCGTACTTTTGAGGTTTGAGGACTCAGACTGGCTTCCTTACTCCTCAGCTTGCAGATGGCCTATTGTGGGACTTTATCTTGTGATCATGTGAGTCAATACCCCTTAATAAGCTCCCTTTCATATGTAGATCTATTCTAGTAGTTCTGTCCCTCTGGAGAACCCTAATATAGACCTTGTCTCTACGAAAAATTTTAAAAATTAGGCAGGTATGGTAACATGCCCCGGTATTTCTAGCTACTAGGGTAGAAGGATTCCTCGAGCCCAGGAGATGGAGGTTGCATGAGCTAGGATCATGCCACTGCACTCCAGCCTGGGTAACAGAGTGAGACCCTGTCTCTCAAGTACATGCATACACACACACACACACACACACACACACACACACACAGAGGAGAGAGAGAGAGAGAGAGAGAGAGAATTCCTGACAGTTCCTAAGCATTCAGTAAATATCAGATAGTCTTACTACTTTGCCTCCTCACTGTGTGAGTACATTGAGTTGCAAAGACTATCCTCTTATTCATTCTCTAACAAACATTTGTTAAGCACCCGTTCTGTGTCTGATACTGCAACAGGTGCTGGTATACACAGGTCAAAAGAGCCAAATCCCCACAACACGGGGACTGAAATCTAGTGAAATAAATGTGCTAGCACGGTAAAAGTGTTACATCCAGATGCGGAGGGTCTTGGCAAGAGATTTGCTTCTACACATCTGTAGACCCTTTGCTTGGAACGGGGCTGCATCTGCAATTGGTGTTCCTTATGTACTTGGAAGCTCCACAGCTTGCTGCTGAACCCTAAGATTGGCCCCATACAATAGCAGACAGGCTGTGTCCTCAATGGGCTTCTATTCCAACACGGAACACAAAGGCATGGTTTGAATAAATGCGCAGAGACTGTTCAGGCATTTGAATTGGAAACATTGGAAGCATGACTAGACAAGATTAAATATGCATAATCCACACAGCCACAAATAAGTACACTGGAGAGATGATGAACCATGAAGAGAGGCCTTCCTTTCTTTTCCTAGAAGTTTGTAAAGGATCCAGGGAGGAGGTGCAATTTGAAGAAGAAACAAAACAAAACCACACAATATAAATACAGAGTCCTCCTAATTGCAAGATATGTAAATACAGACCCCCCTCCTACCTATAAAATTCGGCCTCACTCATCAGCTGCTGCCCCTGGTTTCAAGGAACATTGTGGATTTTTCACATCAGTTCCATGGAATCTTCAAATAGTCATCCACCTATGTGACTGTTAAAGTTGGCAAGTGTGAACTCATCCACCTCTCTCATTTGAAAGATGAATATACCAAGACACAAGAGGAAATGCAAGGCATTCAGGATCACACAGCCAGTCAGCTCCAGAGCCAGGGCCAGAACCAGGTCCCCAGTTGCCTGGAGCCAGTGGTCTGTCTGCTCACCAGGTGCCTCTCTAGGTGGATGTCTTGTTTGTTTGCTTTTCCCAATGTTCAAATTCCTTCCAAGGGCAACAAGTTCAGTCCCAGGTGAGAATGGAATTAGAGTGGTCCAAGGAAAGGAGGTTGCAGGCTCAGCTGGTCCAGGTGGCTCCCTCCCAGAGGGGACCAGGAAGGTCTCCACCCCTAGTCATTTCACCAGCTCTTGATGTCTAACGTTTCTTTACCACGTGACAGAATTTTCTCCAAGGAAGGCCTTTACATGAGGAAAGGACTTGCCACCACTTCCCTTGGAGGACCATTACCTGGACTCGGGGATCACTCAAGCAGGGCACACGTGAACAGCCACCACGTCCACATGCTGCCCAGTGTTGGGCACTTCATAAGCATTATCTCTTTGAGTCCTCACAGGAGCTACTAGT
>NW_012109474.1:102938-156190 GCF_000951045.1 Mandrillus leucophaeus | reverse complement strand
TTCAGCTTTTGGACTCACACCAGTGGTTTGCCAGCGGCTCTCGGGCCTTCAGCCACAGACCGAAGACTGCACTGTTGGCTTCCGTACTTTTGAGGTTTGAGGACTCAGACTGGCTTCCTTACTCCTCAGCTTGCAGATGGCCTATTGTGGGACTTTATCTTGTGATCATGTGAGTCAATACCCCTTAATAAGCTCCCTTTCATATGTAGATCTATTCTAGTAGTTCTGTCCCTCTGGAGAACCCTAATATAGACCTTGTCTCTACGAAAAATTTTAAAAATTAGGCAGGTATGGTAACATGCCCCGGTATTTCTAGCTACTAGGGTAGAAGGATTCCTCGAGCCCAGGAGATGGAGGTTGCATGAGCTAGGATCATGCCACTGCACTCCAGCCTGGGTAACAGAGTGAGACCCTGTCTCTCAAGTACATGCATACACACACACACACACACACACACACAGAGGAGAGAGAGAGAGAGAGAGAGAGAGAATTCCTGACAGTTCCTAAGCATTCAGTAAATATCAGATAGTCTTACTACTTTGCCTCCTCACTGTGTGAGTACATTGAGTTGCAAAGACTATCCTCTTATTCATTCTCTAACAAACATTTGTTAAGCACCCGTTCTGTGTCTGATACTGCAACAGGTGCTGGTATACACAGGTCAAAAGAGCCAAATCCCCACAACACGGGGACTGAAATCTAGTGAAATAAATGTGCTAGCACGGTAAAAGTGTTACATCCAGATGCGGAGGGTCTTGGCAAGAGATTTGCTTCTACACATCTGTAGACCCTTTGCTTGGAACGGGGCTGCATCTGCAATTGGTGTTCCTTATGTACTTGGAAGCTCCACAGCTTGCTGCTGAACCCTAAGATTGGCCCCATACAATAGCAGACAGGCTGTGTCCTCAATGGGCTTCTATTCCAACACGGAACACAAAGGCATGGTTTGAATAAATGCGCAGAGACTGTTCAGGCATTTGAATTGGAAACATTGGAAGCATGACTAGACAAGATTAAATATGCATAATCCACACAGCCACAAATAAGTACACTGGAGAGATGATGAACCATGAAGAGAGGCCTTCCTTTCTTTTCCTAGAAGTTTGTAAAGGATCCAGGGAGGAGGTGCAATTTGAAGAAGAAACAAAACAAAACCACACAATATAAATACAGAGTCCTCCTAATTGCAAGATATGTAAATACAGACCCCCCTCCTACCTATAAAATTCGGCCTCACTCATCAGCTGCTGCCCCTGGTTTCAAGGAACATTGTGGATTTTTCACATCAGTTCCATGGAATCTTCAAATAGTCATCCACCTATGTGACTGTTAAAGTTGGCAAGTGTGAACTCATCCACCTCTCTCATTTGAAAGATGAATATACCAAGACACAAGAGGAAATGCAAGGCATTCAGGATCACACAGCCAGTCAGCTCCAGAGCCAGGGCCAGAACCAGGTCCCCAGTTGCCTGGAGCCAGTGGTCTGTCTGCTCACCAGGTGCCTCTCTAGGTGGATGTCTTGTTTGTTTGCTTTTCCCAATGTTCAAATTCCTTCCAAGGGCAACAAGTTCAGTCCCAGGTGAGAATGGAATTAGAGTGGTCCAAGGAAAGGAGGTTGCAGGCTCAGCTGGTCCAGGTGGCTCCCTCCCAGAGGGGACCAGGAAGGTCTCCACCCCTAGTCATTTCACCAGCTCTTGATGTCTAACGTTTCTTTACCACGTGACAGAATTTTCTCCAAGGAAGGCCTTTACATGAGGAAAGGACTTGCCACCACTTCCCTTGGAGGACCATTACCTGGACTCGGGGATCACTCAAGCAGGGCACACGTGAACAGCCACCACGTCCACATGCTGCCCAGTGTTGGGCACTTCATAAGCATTATCTCTTTGAGTCCTCACAGGAGCTACTAGTTAGAGCCCCACTTTACAGATGAGAAAGCTGAGGGTCAGCAAGATTAATGAATTTGGCCAAGTTGCCCCACTCTCCAGCAGCAGGCCCAGAATATTTCATTCCAGCCCCACTCAGCCAGCTACCACCATGCTGCCTCTGCTCTGTGACTGTTCTTTCTACTAAGATCTTTTTGTTTTATTTTCTCCTCAACACTTTTTTTTTTTGAGACAAAGTCTTACCCTGTGGCCCAGGCTGGAGTGCAGTGGTGCAATCTCGGCTCACTGCCACCTCTGCCTCCTGGGTTCAAGCAATTCTCCTGCCTCAGCCTCCTGAGTAGCTAGGAACACAGGTATGTACCACCACACCCCACTAATTTTTGTATTTTTAGTACAGGCAGAGTTTCACCATGTTGGCCAGGCTGGTCTTGAACTCTTGACCTCAAGCAATCCTCCTGCCTCAGCCTCCCAAAGTGCTGAGATTACAGGCGTGAGTCACCATACCCTGCCTCTCTTCAACACCTTCTTCTCCGGCCCTTCTCTGACAACAGTCTAGTTCAACCCAAGAAAAAAAAAAAAAAAATACTTTTCCAGCTACTAATGTGCCTGACTCGGTGTTAGGGAGGCCTCTTCCTTGAACTGGGCAGGGGAGATGTGCTGTCATGAACAAGGAGAGGCCAAAGGACTCTGTGCAGAACCCAAGGACAAGCTGTGCAGCCCTCCAGTGCTCCAGCTGGGGACAGAACACTTGCCAGGTAGGCCGGCTAGTGCTGGACACACAGAGACAGTTAGACTTGACTTGGGGGAGAGAGATATTTCAGAAAAAGGGAAGAGCCAGAGAGGAATTTTCTCTTTCTCAGCTCTATTTACTTCTATTTACTCTGCTTCAGCAGATAGCTTTAGCCTGCCTGCACATGATTTTGTTTTAAGTTGTATTCTTGGGGAGGGATTTTTCTCTCTTGTCTTCTACCTAGTACAGAACCCAAGTGTCAGTTCCACCAGCATAGAATGCCAGAAATATCAAAGGTGGGGAGGCTTGCTTAGCTGGTCCTACCCTTCCAGGAACTCCCACACTGAAGTCACCCCCAGACTCACCCTCCTAAGACAGATCCAAGGCGACCCCACCCTTCCCTCTTTCAGTGGCTCAGAGAGAAAGGCAAGCATCCCATCCTAGCTGTCCACACCTGCCATACAATAGATGGCGGGCTCTGAATAATTAACGAGAATCATTTTGTAATGCGCTGACCCCTGAACATTGCACATCACTCATTCTGATACTCCTGCTCTCCCCTGCTCCCTCTCCATCTCTCTCATTCCGACAGCTCAACCTTCCCTCCTGGGCTTCCACCAAATACCACATCCACTGGCCCCCGCATGCCTTACAAGCTGCATCACATCTGCGATGAAGCCTGGTCTATGATACTCCTCAAATGAGACAAGTGGAATGGGGTAAACTGCTGGTTGGGGAAGCTGTTGCTTCAGAGGTTGGCCCCTGTGTAAGCCAGAAAATGTCCAAAAACTCTGGCCTAGGGAGAGGCAACCCAGAGAGTCACAGGCCTGGAAGGAGTCTGAACACAGGCTTTGTGGCCTGCCCTCAGAGGCTTACCCTCTAGGTGGGCAAGAAGCTTCACACAGGAAATGCTACGAGATCTGTACAAGGTCCCCAAAGAGTTTTCTCAGTCCCTGAATTTGATGCCAGTCTATTAATATGGGTCACCCACTGTGTACCCAGGCCTGTGAAGGGTGATATGGAGGGACATGGGAGAAAACTGAGGCCCCTTCCCACGGTGCTTTCAACCCAACTGCAAGAAGGGGACTCATACACAAAACCATTAGAGAAAAATACAAAGATTTGGTACATTTCTGGAAGAGACACACAAGACACTGGTATTCCCAGTTACCTCTGGAGTTTGGAAATACAAGAAGGGAGAAGGAGAACAAAGTTTTGTTTTTGCTTTTCACTTTATACACTGTGTACTATGGAAATTTCCTACAACAGTGTATTGTTTTTCAGTTCATTCAGCTTTTTACTTGCTGTTAGGACATAGTGGCAACCTCTAAGCTCCTTACATGTAGAACCAAAAGTTGAAAGTTTCTCTTTTTATAATTTTCTTTTATTTTTTCTTTTTAAAGACAGGGTCTTACTTTGTCACCTAGGCTGGAGTGGAGTGGTGCAATCATGGCTCACTACAGCCCCAAACTCCTGGGCTCAAGTGATCCTCCTGCCTCAGGTTCCTAAGTAACTGGGACTACAGGTGCACACCACCACACCTGGCCAATGTATTTTTTTTAGGAGACAGGATCTTGCTATGTTTCCCAGGCTGGTATAATTTTTTTAAAACATCTTTGTTAAAAGAAACCAAACCAAGACTGAACTGGAAGCTGCTCTGAGGGTCTGTGATGTATGTCTTTCTGTTTGTGTTCCCAGAATCTAGAACTTTCCCTGAGCAGCAGAGATACTCAATCAAAAGTTGCTGAATGTGGAATAAAGATGATGCTTTTATCATGTTCAAGATAAAAGTGGGAAAGAATCAGAGGACGGGGTTGGGGGTGGGTGGGACAATGACCATTTAAAAAGCTTCAAAAAGGAGCCAGGCAGGATTTAAATAAGCAAAGAGACAAAGAAAGGATGGTAAAGGCAAGAGAGAAAGTTGTCAGCCTTCAGTAAGCAGTTTTGGATGGACGGATGGGTGGGTGGATGGATGGATATCATGATCTAACGAAAGAAGGTAGAGATGTGGAAAAGAGGCAGGGCCAGTGAACAAAGCACTATGGAGATAAAACTAGGGAGGCAGGGTGGAAGGACACACATCTCTGTGATCTGAGGTGGTCAGCAGGCACCACGAAGCAGAGTGACCAGTGACTGCAGACCACAGCCAGAGCTGAGATCTGGTCTCCTCACCTGCCCTCACTGTTCTCTCCACCATACTCTGCTACTCCTGCACCAGCAGCTCCCAGCCCCAAACAGTGTGAAGATGGCTTCATCTGAACCACCTAAGGGGAGGAGGGTATTGGTAAACCATTCATTCCTAGGCTCTGTTCCCTGAGATCCTGACTTAGTAAGTGCTATCCAGGAATCTGCATTTTTGTTTTATTTTATTTTGGAGACAGAGACTCCCTCTGTAACCCAGGCTGGAGTACAGTGGCATGACCTCAGCTCACTGCTACCTTCAGCACCCGGGTTCAAGCAATTCTTGTGCCTCAACCTCCCAAGTAGCTGGGATTACAGGCGTGCGCCACCACACCCAGCATTTTTATATTTTCAGTAGAGACAGGGTTTTGCCATGTTGGCCAGGCTGGTCTCAAACTCCAAGCCTCAAGTGACCCTCCCGTCTCGGCCTCTCAAAGTACTGGAATTACAGGCATGAATCACCATGCCCAGCCCAGGAATATGCATTTTAATTGAGAAATAATTGTCTATATTTATGGAGCAAAATCATTCCATAATGTATGCATAATGTGTGTGTGTGTGTGTGTGTATATATATATACACACATTATGGAATGATGAAATCAAGATAATTAAAATACCTATTACCTCACATACTTCTGTTTGTGCATGGTATGAACATTTAAAATCTCTTAGCAATTTTCAAATATACATCACAGTATTATTAACTATAGTCACCATTCTATGCCATAGATCTCAAAAACATATTCCTCCTGTCTAACTGAAATTTTGTACCCCTTAACCAACATTGTTGCTACAATGCCTGGAGCTGCTGCATCCAGTTTGGGACTATGAGGCAACAAATATGAGGACCAAAATATCTCAAGGATGGTGTCACTGAAAGGAGGCAGGAGCCTATGTCCTTGATGACAGTGCTGGGCTCAGAACCAGCCCTGGACAACGTATACCTGAACCTCCTCTCAGAATCCTTCACCTCTTGGCCTTACATGACTGGAGATGACTAAAGGAGTGCTGTTTATGCCACCATGAGTCATATTTCCTATTCTTTACAGCAGAAGACATCTTCCCTTAATACAGTGGCTCATTTATACAGCTTCAAAATTAGCAAGTGCTGACTCCAACTCCTTCACATCAGCTTGGTGGATGCAACTGGTATGAGTGACCATCCACTGACAAGAATCGCAATGGAAACCAACCCACAGCTTTCACTTTTGTCCATCAGGTGATTTTAATTTCCTCCTTTAAATTCCCTAAAGGAAAGAGAGAAGATCTAATATGTACATATGCTTGGGCTGTCTGTGATTTTAACTTACCAATGGTTGGGGTTTGCAAGGGGCTTTGAGAGAGGGGAGGGTGGATGGGGAGCGGTGCAGTTTCTGAGGGGGAGACCCCTTCTCTCTGCTGCAACGACAGGATTATTTGTCTGCTAGCTGTTTTCTAAAATCCTTTAACCAAAGAATATAATCTCTCTTCCTTCTTAGGAAAAAAATTTAGAGTAGCGGGTAGGTTGAAAGGATGTGGACTTCAGAGGTGAGCGAGGGCTAAGTCTGATGCTTACTCTCCCACTTATAAGATCTATGTATTCAGCCTTGTTTACCTTTGCTGATGCTCAACTTCACTCTTTATCAAAAGAAAACAATTAAAGCAAATGGGCCATTATAAGAGTTAAATGAGGTAATGTATCAGGGAGGGTTCTAGGAAGAATTTAAGTATACATGTGAGGTTCTGGTTTCTTTTTTTTTTAAGAAAGATCTAAAACCAGTATGACTAAATACTAGCACATGTTCATTCTGGGTAGGTAGAGTTTATACCCTCTGCACTTTTCTGTACATTTGAAATATTTCATAATTTGAGGATGAAAATCCTGGCATAGTGAGTGACCCACAATTGGGGTTCTATAGTTGTAGTCACTTCCAAAGAAGGTCTGTTTGAACCTGCAAATGATGTGGAAAGGGGAACCCAGCAACTCACACACACACTCACATGCCAAGGATGGCCTGCTGACTTGGATTACATGTAATTAAAGCCCTTCTGGGCACCTGGGAATAGGTGAAAGGGAGAAGACAGCCCACAAGGACAGGAGGGTTAACCCTGGAGACCAAATACCAATTGCATAGTTTCATCACAACTTGATTCTTCTAGCACAACTTCATGCATGCAACTGGTGCTCAATAAATTCTTGCTATGGGGCTAATTAGCTAAGACAGGACCTGGTTCGGCATAAGTTCCCAACAAACAGGAAGTATGTCTTCTATTTCTTTGGTGTCACCTTTGGTACCTGGCACAGAACCCTGCCCACAGAAGCCTCATGTCTTGGCTTTGCTGTGGAGCTTTATATTCCTTGTATGGTGCTTACAGGAAGCAGGAAGTCACCATCCCAATCCTGTACCTACCCCTCCTCCTTCCAGGAAGTGGGGCCTATAAAACACGAGGCTCCTTGGGGTGCAGCTCAAGTGTGATTATGAACCCCATTCAGTAGTTTGAGTAAAACAGGAAAAACAAATTTCATTTCCCCCAGTTTGAGCCCAAATAATGCCATCCCCGGGACTTGAAAACTCCAGGCCCTGGTGAGAGGCTGGGATAATTATACTGATGAGCTTCCAAAAGATTGCAGAGAAATAATGAAGCTGTAAACAACACAACCATCATACTTTTCTCTTGGGCCCTGGTTGATTTTGGTGAGGTTCTTAGTTCCATTTCTGCAGATCCCACCCTTGGCAGGATTGTGGTGCCCAATAGTTTGGACTTCAACATTCAATTTGGCCTTTATAGCTCCTCTGGATCCTCCTACCCAACACCCTTCCCCTAGGACCCAGTGAAATTCTCCTGCTTCTACCTCTCCTATCATGTGAGAATAAGCATAGAGCTGATAACATTTAAATTTTGATTCAATTCGGTATTTGCCCAGCATGGAAGTCTCTGTGCTCATCATTACTGCAAGGGTGATAAAGCTGAGAAGATCTGATTCCTATCCTCAAACAGTTGTGTGTTCAGATCTGATCCCTGTCCTCATAGACCTAGTGGAAGGGACACACCAATCAATATGGGAAAGTAAAGCAATAGTCATTTGTGCAGCAATACAGCTCTTGGGACAGGAAACTGGAATATGGCACGTGAGTCTGGGAAAATCTGGACAGATTTATAGAGGAGGATCTGCGATTTGAATTTGGCCCTGAAGGGGAGATTTAATGTTGATCAGTAGAGAGACAGCAGTGTGGAAGGGAGTACAAGAGAGAAAGGAGACTAGAGAGGGTATTCCAGGAGGAGGAAGCAGTAAGAGAAAAGGCACAGAGATGCAAAAGCCAAAAAGATGTTCGGAGAGTAAGGAGTTGCCCTGTCTATGCATATTGACATACTGCAGAGTAAAGTATTTTAATTAATCCCATAAGCAGTGAGGAGCCATTTGAGGTGTTGAGAGCTTAAAGTGTCAATATCTTTTAAAGGTCTCTGCAAGTCAAAAGAGTGGTAAGGTTATTTAATGGGGAGAGAAAGATGATTGACCTATTTAAATGTATCATTACTGATGGAATTCCAGGTGGCTCAAGGGAAATTGGGGAAAGATACTCATACTTTAAATGAGAGCATTAAAAAAAAAAA
Organism: Mandrillus leucophaeus; assembly: GCF_000951045.1. Taxonomy (NCBI): domain Eukaryota; kingdom Metazoa; phylum Chordata; class Mammalia; order Primates; family Cercopithecidae; genus Mandrillus; species Mandrillus leucophaeus. The sequence continues at coordinate 147,797 of NW_012109474.1, read as the reverse complement.
CTCAGCTTACATTTCTTTAGTGCATACAAAGAGGCTGGCACTCTGATGGGTATTTAATACACATTATTTCATTGAATCCTAAAAGGTTGGACTCTCTTCCATCACTTTACAGAAGAAACTGAGGTTTCTTTAAGTGGTCCAAGATCACATGACAGTGGAGCTGCAATCTGCAACCACCTAACTCCAACACCTATGATTTTCCTATCAGCCCTTGCTGCTCTGAGACCCTCTTCTGTCTGGCCGGGCACAGTGGTTCAAGCCTGTAATCCCAGCACTTTGGGAGGCCGAGGCGGGTGGATCACGAGGTCAGGAGATCGAGACCATCCTGGCTAACACAGTGAAACCCCATCTCTACTAAAAAATACAAAAAACTAGCCGGGCGGGGTGGCAGGCGCCTGTAGTCCCAGCTACTTGGGAGGCTGAGGCAGGAGAATGGCATAAACCCGGGAGGCGGAGCTTGCAGTGAGCTGAGATCTGGTCACTACACTCCAGCCCGGGTGACAGAGTGAGACTCCGTCTCAAAAAAAAAAAAAAAAGAGAGAACCTTTTCTGTCTCGCATGCACATGGCCAGTCTGCCCTTCCGCAGCAGATGCTAACCAGGAGCCACGCACTGTTCAGAAGGCAGCTTTTAGGTGGGGGCAAGAACAAGAGCAGTGGAAAGTGACGGGCCTGCCTGGGAGTCATAGCCTGAGGTGGAGGTCTCCCTGAGAGTTCCCAGCTGCGACCCTGGCCCAGTTACTTCACCTCCTTGATTTTCCTCATCTGAAATATTAGGACTAGAGCTGTGCTTGGATAATTATTTTAAGCAGCAGAACACTTTTTCTCAAAATGATATAATAAATGAACCACAATAAAACAATAATGGGAGTAACCTGGTTGAAGCTGGTGTGGAGGATGGTGGGAATCTAAGATCCAGATGCTGCAGACAGTTGAGAAAACAGGAGGTGCAGAGAACTGAGCAGGTTCCATAGACACTCAGACAGAACTGAGGTTCCAAGCCCAGGCAACGTCGCTCAAAACCTGGGAACCCACCATCGCACCCTTCTATCTTCCTTGCAGGAGCCAGGCTAATGCTTCATTTAAGACAGCACATTTACAACAAGCCATCAGACACAAAAGTTAAGGTTAAATTGGCAATAATCCCCCACATTGGCCCGTGCTGAATGAGAGACTGCTAGGTAGGCAGATATAAATATAGACTTTATTATGCCACATCGCAAGGCAGAGGAGTTAATGTTGCTGGGAGAACATTCATTTCCACATTTTCTTACTTTTGCATGTCTTAATTTGCAACTTAATGTGGCATTATCATAATTTTTTGCATTATGTAATGATTAAAGTGAGGCATATCATATTTATTGATTTATTTGATTTATTTAAAATGTAACCATTGCCCCAGGGCAGGTGCATGTACAAAATACAAATGCAACAGTTAAATTGAATCCAGCAGATAAATTCCCCATTAAGAAAAGACATTTTAGGACTGTCAAAACAATAAGAAATGTCGTCTCAGCATCATGAGGAGAGAAGGAATCCTGAGAGGTCATCTGGTTCAACCCCCTGCCTCAGGCAGAATTGCTCCTAATCCCCCAAGACTGAGAACCAACTGAGCTTTCTGACAATTGTCTAGGGAGAGCCACATTCTACCATATTCTCCCACTTCTGTTTTCAATCCCAAGACCAATATCTCTTCTCTGGGTCAATCTCTTTGTCCCTGGAATCCACTTCCCCAACAGCTCACTCCTTTAGTTTAGAGCCACGCCACTCTCAAAGTCCATTCCTCATTCCATTTCTTGTTTATTCATTTCTCATTCCACACTCTCACCTCCTAGAAGACTCATGTCAGAACATCAGGTTCTCAGGGAATCTGAGAGTCTTCCAATGAGGGGAACTGACCCAGCATCGCACTCATAGTGGGAACTGCTAGGCATCCAGTCTTGGCTACAGCCTTCCAAAACTGAGGCACCCACTGTTGATGGGAAGCTCTCATTCTTAGTCTGACACTGTGGGGACACCCATTCCCTGTAACTCTCTTCTAGCCCAGTCTTGAACCCCATTCTTTTCCCCATTATTAAATGAGGGCTTAGAATCTTGGACTGAATTACATTGAGATTGTGTTTCAAAGTCCTCCATCCACTTGACAGCCCAAAAAGCCAAAACATCCTGAGCAACAAAGACCCCATGCACCCTCGTCACCCCTCCCTATCCACGGTCTCACTATTCCTCCCTGTGTGCTTCCATAGTGAGGCCACCGAGCCTTGTCCCAAACAATATCTACGCTTCAGTTTCTACTCCACAAAATGGTCTTTTTGTAGAAGGAAGGAAGGGAGGAAGGAAGGAAGGACAGACAGACTAGCTCTGTCACCCAGGTTGAAGTGCAGTGGCACAATCTCGGCTCACTGAAACCTCCACCTCCCAGGTTCAAGCAATTCTCCTGTCTCAGCCTCAGTAGCTGGGATTACAGGCATCTGCCACCAAGCCTAGCTAATTTATTTTTATTTTTATTTTTTTAGTAGAGATAGGGTTTCGCCATGTTGGTCAGGCTGGTCTCGAACTCCTGACCTCAGGTGATCTGCCTGCCTCGGCCTCCCAAAGTGTTGGGATTACAGGCATGAGCCACCATGCCTGGTCTCTTTCATTTTAATAATAGTAAGATTATCACTAATAGTATGATTACTATCATTGGAGATAACACTTAGGGAATGGTTACTACACAGAAACCAGAGTCAGTCCCAGGCCTATCAACTAACGATGTCTGTCTTACCCAAGTCAACCTTTGAATTTATAGAATGGATGTGTTGGACTGGATAAGAGGCTCTCAAATGTTTACTTTTGGCCTTTCAATAAAAGCTTACCTTATCAAAATCAGGTAGTAAAACAGCACAACAGGAACTGCTTATCCTTCAGAACTCAGCTTCGATATCCCTTTCTCCAAGAAGATTTCCCTAGCATTTCCAGACTAGGTCAAGGCTCCCAGCTCTATGCTCTTATTGCACCCTGTACATCTCTTTCAGTTCCTTATCACAACTGTCTTTACATAATTCATCAAGCAACTTGTTTGATTTCTGATTCTCACTTTAGACCGTCAGCCCACAAGGGCTTGTGTCATGACTGTCTCATTCACTGCTGTGTTCCTAGGGTTTAGCAAAGTACAGGACTCTTACTGAGTTCTCAATAAATATGGAAGGAAAGGAGAGAGAAAGGAAAGGAGAGAGGAAGGAAAGGAGAGAGGAAGGAAAGGAGAGAGGAAGGAAAGGAGAGAGGAAGGAAAGGAGAGAGGAAGGAAAGGAGAGAGGAAGGAAAGGAAGGGGGAAGGAAAGGAAGGAAGGGAGGAGGAGAGGGAGGGAGGGAAGGAGGGAAGGGTATTTTCGAATTATGTACTCCCACTACTTCCTAAGAGAAACCCTACTTTGATGATCTCTTCAGCTGGATTGTAAGCAGTATGAGGGCTTTCTCCACATTCATAGTGCTGTTCTTCAAAGCCCCTTCAATATGACAGCCAGCATTTTATTCTCCATAGCACTGTCTCACCAGAGGAAGCACAGGCTCAGCATGAGCAGCCCTTTAGGCATGCACCTCAAGTGCCAAACTCTTTTCTTCCTATTCTACTGGTACATCTGGGGATGGGAAGGAGAGCAGGGGGGCCACCTTGTCTCCCCAGCTATGCTGATGCCCAGGAAGTTCTCCTCACCTGCTGGGGATCCACCAAGAGTCTATGATGACATATCCTGGATTTCAGCTCACCTACCTTCCCAAGGATCACAGTCCTTGGCTGCAGGGATATAGAAGGGGAAGTTCTTCCAGAGCAAGGAAAGGTAGGAATTACCTAGGCTAAGGCTGGGATGGGGCTGTGGAGAGGGAGAAGAGAGTCTTCCAGGTGAGGAAGCAGGTAAAGACAGCATTGCCAAGAAGTAGGAGGACTTGAGAAGTTAAGAGGAGAAAGTAACAGGACTTGCTGCTTTACCTTGAAGGTCAGATTAAGGCCCCAGGTCAAAATCTGCAAGATGAAATTAAACAAAGAAACGAAAAGTATTGCAATTAAGTTAAACAAAACAGTGACCATTGCACAGGCGCTAACAGGGAAGAACAGTGGTTTTCAATGAAAACATGTGGGCGTGGGCGAGTTTATCAACTCACCACAAACTTAACATGAATTAACAATGTAATATAATTTCTAAAAAAAGAGCAAATTAAAATCTTAATGTATTAATAAAATTTTAACATCCCTATCTAGGGAAGTGTTAGACCCATCAGCACTTCAAGCCCCTTCTTCTGGCCTCCACATTTTAAAAGGAGCATTGAACCTGGTGAGTATCCAGAGAAGTAGAGTGGGAAGATGCTGGGAGCTTCCTTCTATGAGGAATGATGGAATCAGAAATTCCCTGGGGTTCCTTGCAAGAACTTCAATATTCTTTGATGGAACTGATTTCTTTTTAAATCACTAGGAGTTCCCACTGGCCTCAACACGCCTCTGAATTCCAGGGCTTCTGAATTCCAGGGGCTTTGCTGAGGCGCGAATCAAAGATACAGCATGTGCAAGTGGTAAGAGTTGGTGGAGGCCACAGGCCTTCCCCCTGTCTGCCATTCCTCCCCTTCTCCCAAAGTGGCCCTCTGACAGAGTAGAAGTCCTTTACAGCTCTCCTTGATCCATCTTCCTCTGACTACAGCTTCCAAAGCTGTATCATTGACTCTTGTTTGCCTCTAACTTCCAACTTTCTGGCTTCTGGTGCAGAAATATCTGATGAGATGACAGAGCCAGGGCTCTGCATGCTGACAATGCCAAGGGCCTCCTCCAAATGAATTTCCACTGAGATACCAGGAAGGTAGTGATCGGGCCACAACCTCCACGAGCAGGACTCAAAATAAAAAACTTTTTTTCATCATCTACGGAGAATTTCTGAACATTCTGATTACCAAGGACACTAAGGTCAGATTAACCCCACCTATTTCATTCACACATGGATCCTTGGGTCCACTGATACCTGAACACCAAGAAAATCCTTGTTCTACTCATTCAGCAGACATTTCTTGAATATCTTATATTCACTCCTCCCTATGCCAGAGGCTTAAAAGAGAAAAAGAAATCGCTCTTCTCTCACATGGTTAGTAAAAGTAGTTTGATTGCTTTGAAAAAGTGTTCAGTAGTATCCACTAAAGCTGAGCATATGTATGCCCTGTTACCTGGCAATCCCACTGCTAGGCATAGGCCCTATAGAAGCACATACAAATGTTTACCAAAAGACCCATGCTAGAATATTTACAGCAACACTATTTGTAATGGCTAAAAGTGTAAACTACCCAAATGCAGGTCAGCAGTAGAGTAAATAACTAGATCGTGGTATATTTCCACAGTGGACTACTGTACAGCTATGAGAATGAATAACCTATAGCCACACACAAGCATATGGATGAATTTCATAAATGGAAAGCTGGGCAAAAGAAGCCAGACACAAACAAGTTCATACCTTATGATTCCATTTACATAAAGTGCAAAACTAGGCAAAACTCATCTATTCTTGGGAGCCAGAGTGGTAGTTGCCCTTGTGGCTGGAGGAGGCTAAAAGGGGACATAGCAGGGGCATCAAGGCGCTGGTGATGTGCTGTTCCTTGGTCTGGGCACTGGTCACATAGGTGTGTTCAGTTTGTAAACATTCAGCAAGCTATGTACTCAGAATATGAGTATCTTTCTGTATGCATGTTAAACAAATTTTTTAAAAACCCACAGATTTGGTCTAGGAGCACAGAGTTTATTGGGCAGATAAGAGAAATGACAATAGATATTGTCTTAGCTCCACCTGCCATAGCACAACACCATGGAGTGGGTGGCTTAAATAGCAACAATTTATCTGGTGGTTCAAGACCATGAGAAATGTCTTTCCAGCATCATCAGGAGAGAAGGAATCCTGAGAGGTTATCTGGTTCAACCCTCTGCCTCCGGCAGAATTGTTCATAATCCCCCAAAACTGAGAACCAACTGAGCTTTCTGACAATTGTCTAGGGAGAGCCACATTCTACCATATTCTCTCCTTTCTGTCTTTTTCAGTGGTAGTTGGAAGTCTGAGATCAGGGTGCCCACGTTGCTGGGTTCTGGTAAGGGCTCTCTTTCTGAGTACACAGTGAGAAGATGGTCACCTTCTCACTGTGTACTCACATGGCCTTTCCTCAGGGGTGCGGGAGCGGGGAGAGAGGGAGAGGGAGAGGAAGAAACAGAGAGAGACAGAGAGATCTTCCTCTTATAAGGCCACCAATCCCATCAGGTTAAAACCCCATCCTTAAGATCTCATTTAAGCTTAATTACCTGCTAAATTCCTGTCTCCAAATGTAGTCACTTTGGAGCTAGAGCTCCAACATACGAATTGAAGGGGACATAATTAGATCCCTAGCAGGTATCATGCAATAGGAGCAGGAATCATGCAATAGGAGCAGGAAATACAGAAGTTATCACTAGACAGCATGGGCTACAGGCCATGTGGAAGTTAAAGAGTAAGTGGAAAGATGAGCTTACCAAGGGCTGAAGAACTTCCGGAAGGGGAAGAACTAGGGAGGCTTGTTGGAAGAGCAGAGAGAGGAGCTGTCCACATGAGAGGCTAAGGAACTGGAGGGAGAAGCACAGTATGTTCAGGCTGCAGGGAGACGTGACGGACAATAGCAGCTTTTTGTGAAACGAGTCATCTTATGCCAGCTGGGCTTGGAAGACTGAACAAAGCAGAGGCTGGAGAAGAGGCCAGGAACTGGAAGTCCTGTTGAAATGGAGGCAGGTGGTCAGTAGGCAGGCAGTCAGGGATGTCCTGTGCCAGGGGCTGGATGATGGGCCGGCAGAGAGCATGAGGGGAGGCATGTCCAGCAGTGAATATGAGGATGAGGATGAGGATGAGGATGGGAGGAGGCTGCAGCAACAGCATACAACAGGCAGGTTGGGGCCAGACTGAGGTGGGGCTTGCATGCCACACCAAAGGATTTGATCCTCATCTCATGGGTACTTTTAGGGAAAGGCTGCATAGATGATTAGCTCACAAAAAGGAGGCCTGTCCATGCGTTGGCTGGCAGCCATGCTCATGCCATTTCGATGATATAGCAAAATCTGCCTCTGCTGAATAGGAAATCCTGTGCCTCAGCTGCATTTATGAATGCTTATCCCATCATCACTCAGTAATTTTAACAAAGAATTCGTCCTAGGATCAGACTCCTCAGGTTGGAAGGGCCTCAGAGTCCCTAGTCTAGCATCCCCTGACTTAGTCCTGCCATTCACTAAGGGGTTAAATGAGCTAAATCTGCACTTAGATCCCTGTAGAAACACTTACAATTACATTTGACACGATTTTCAGAATGTCCTGTTGGTAGTGTTAGCAGTTATGTTGGAGGAGCAGATGTTTGGCTTGTTAGATCCCTACCTAACAGGTAGCTTGAGACAATGGCAGGTGTCCTCGCAGAAGCACTGTGCTGCTATAGAATGATGTTGCCTTCCATCCTGAAACACAGCCATATCACAGGCTGAGTTTAATTTTTAAATGCTTACAACACGGTTCCTTGATCTCCTCCCTGACAATAGTCTTCAGCCTCCTGGCTCTACCTCCAACAGGTTAACCTCAGAAAGGTTATAAATTGACATCACTGAGACCCAAAGGCATGGCAAGGAAAACCCTCCCTGGAATACTCCGTTAATAATACTGAACTCTTGCTTAAGGGTTTGATTTCTCTCAAAAAACACTCATTCCAGGAGACTTTACGTCACGGAAGGAATTTATTCACCAGCAGTCCTCCTTGCAGGGAGACAGGACAGATGAACGTTGACCGCTCCGCATTCTTGAAATGCGTTCTTCCCTCTTGGTTTTCCTCCTACCTCCCAGGCCTCTTCTGTCCCTTCATTGGTACCTGCCCCTTTGCTTGCCATCTCAGTATTGGCCAGCTCAGATCTCAGCCTGGGGGTCTTTTCTCATCTCCATTTATACTCTTTGGATGAGTTTATTCAGACCCAAATCTTTAACTATTTCCAGTGCACCTATGACTGCCAGGCATGTGTCTTCAGGCCCCTGAGGAGAGACCCATGCGTCCTCTGGCTTCCTGACATGTGCACCTGCTGTTGGCAGCACCTGGGGCAAACCCCAGCTAATATCACTTCCTAGCTTCTTTAGATTAAAAGCAATGTCCTGAAGCTGCCCTTCAATGCTGTACATGAGCTGGCCCTTTTCTATGTCTCCAGTGTCACCTCCGGCCACCCCCTCTCTCACTTCTGTTGAGTTAACTCTCCAGCTCTTTCCTCCATAGGGCCTTGGTGCTCATTACCACCACTGCTGGAATGTTCTACCCCAGGACTTCAAGTGCCAGGCTCCTTCTTATCATTCTGATTCACCTAAATGTCACCTTGCTAAGAAGTCTTCCCTGCCCTTCCCATCTCCACTCACTGACTTCCTATCTCACGGCCCTGTTCGGTATCTTCACAGCATTCCCCACTGTCTGAAATGAGCTTGTTTGTATATTTGCTCACCAGTTTATCCACTGCCTCTTCCTCTAAACTAGCCTCTGGGAGTGCACAGATCTCACCTGTCTCATTCAACACCCTATCCCCAGTACCAGAAACAGGACCTGCATGTAGACAAAGCTGAATATATGTTTGTGAAGGAACTAATAAAATCATCTGAAGAGAGTACAGAAAAAGCATCACACAGGGAGGAAGACACTGAAGACCAACCTCCCCCACTTCCCAATGTCCCTAGGCACCAGCTTTGTTCTACAACATGCATGGAGGACACAGGTGCAGACTGTGAAAGGCCAGGAACTAGAGACCTCCAGTGCGGCCACAGAGCCCACAGCCATAAGAGTACCCTCCAAAGAATCAGCAAAGACAGGTGCAGGCCCAGCTGGGGCAAATGAAGATTTAGAAGAATCGTGCCATTTCTTCACATGACCAGAGGCCATGGACTCTGGGAAGAGAGAGTTTGCAGTGTTCCCTGTGCCTTGCACATGCACATTCCCGCCTGAATACTTGCCTCTCCTTCCTCAGCAGGCTGTTTCCGCTCTTCTGCTACAGGCTGATAAATGACCACTCAAAGATATCAAGAACTAATCCCTAGGACCTATTAATGTTATTTTTACAGGAAAAAAAAGTCTTTGCAGATGGGATTAAGGATCTTAAAAAAGGGTAGATGATCCTGGATGTTGCAGGTGGGCCCTAAGTACAATCACGTGTTCTTACACAAAAGACACAGAGGGAGACTTTACACAAACCAAAGAGGAGAAGGCAATGTGAAGGCCGGGGCCAAGAGTGGAGCCACAAGCCAAGGAATGCCAGCAACCAGCAGACACCAGAGGAGGCAAGAAATGGACTCTTTCCTGGAGCCTCCAGAGGAAACACGGCCCGGCCAACACCTTGATTTCAGCCCCACAAAACTGATTTCAGACTGCTGGCCTCCATAATTGTGAGAATAAATTTTTGTTGTTTAAAGCCACCAAGGGGTTAGTAACTAGTGAAAGCAGCCACAGAAAATGAATACAGATTGTTAATATGCAGCTGAATACCTCCTCCTCTGAGTATCACCCTCATACTGCCCCGCCCCCTAGGCTAGGCAGGGGCCCTGCTACAAGACTCCCGGCATATTAGGGTTAATCCATGTACCTGCCGTCCTCATCAAGTGGTTAATTCTCTGGGGACAAGGGTTGTGTCCTCTCACCACTCAGTCACTGAGCGCATAAGACCCAGTAGGTACTTAATTAACATTGAATGCAACTAAATTAAACCCCTACAGTTGTCCAACAAAGAAGTGGACTGGCACAGGAAGTAGTGGGCTCCTCTTTGCTGAGGAACCAGGCCAGCACTGGTTGTCCATCTCTGTGAATAAAAACAAAACAAAACAAAAAACCCCAAAGTGAAATTCTTTATGTGCCAATGTAAAAAGAAATCTAAAATACATTAAGTGAAAGAAGTGGCATGTGGAGCAATATACCTAGAATGCTTCATTTCATACAGAAACTGGGTGAAAGGAAAGAAGAATGTCTATCAATATTTGCTTTCTTGAGACACTCTGAGAGGATACCACAGACCCCATAACAGTGGTAACGGAGTAGAGGGAAATGCACTAATGAGGTATGGGGAAGGGTTGTCACCGTAGCACTTTTCACATTTTTATACTAAATAAAATTAATTTTTAAGAGCTCTCCAGGTAATTCTAGTGAGCACTTTTAGGAAGCAATGATTTGGGGCAAATGTGGGAATGGTCCTTTATGACGTCCATTCTGGTTGGTGGATGATAGCAGGGAACTGACGTTTGCATCTTCATCTAATCAATACCCCAGGATGAAGTTCATGCTAAAATATGACCGGACTTACCAAAGGCCTATATAAATTCCTGGCCAGTGTGTCTAAGATAGCTAACCAGGAGAAGCACCGCCTGAGCCTCACGTCACAGCTAGCTGGTGCCAGAACCAGGAGAGGTCCACACAGAAAACCTCAAGGAGGAACCCTGGGTCTCTGCGCTGGCCAGCATGGGCTTTCCGGTATTCTAACGAAAATCCCTATTCCCATCTAGTGTCACAGGCATCTCTCCCAGGCGATTACTGAATATCCACTTCCAGAGACAAAGACCCATCATCCCATCACTGTTTCTGTCACTGTCTTGTGTGAGTCTTCCTCTCCCACCCACCCTATCTGCCATGCCTTCCTGTCCCCATCCCAGCTCCAAGCCACAAAGAGATACCCAGTCACAGAGCTGGCCACCTGGGACTTGGACTGAGCAAATTACATGTTTAAAAAAAAAAAAGTCAGAATGAAGCCCTAAGGGTTCAATCTTTCCTTACCATTGTTAGAGCAGATGGGGAAGGACTGCCTCATGAAAGCCAGATTAGTCTGCTCTGGGATCAGCAGGGCTGGGTGGGGAAGGATCTGGGCCGGAAGGGGCCAGGAGGAGGAATGGGCAGGATGGAGGTAGGGAAAGGCACACAATGGTTATGGACTCCTCCAAGGTGGGAGGTGGTCACCTGAGGTGCAGCTCCCTCGAATTGTTGCTTTCATTTGCTCCAGCCCAGCTTCACCTGCACCCATATGCAAGGACCCCATGTGCTAACACATGGACACACTCACACACACAAGCACACACTAACAAAGCACTCACTAGCACAAACACATGTCCATGAGCCAACAAGCACATCAAACACACAGGGAAGCAACAGTCAGGCCCAGAAGTCAGTTTTGTTCCAGGTTATTCTCGTCCTAGTCTGCCACTAGCTATACAACTTCAAGTAGATCACTCCTCTTTGGCCCAAATCACTATCTGGACTAGTATCCTCATCTGTCATTAAATTTTCCAATATTGGCTTCATGATGCTTCCACAACCCAACTGCTTCTCATCACCTCCACTGATATGCCCCCAGTCAAGCTACCCTCCCCCTTGCCTGGATTACTACAACAGACACCTAATTGATCTCCTTGCTCCACGCTTTGCCTCTTATAGTCTATTTACTCACCAGCCAGAGACATCCTTTTAAATCCTAGCCAGATCATGCCACCCTTAGCTCAGAACCCTGCAATGACTCCTGTCTCACTGACAACAGAAGCCAGAGTCCTTGCAAAGACCTGCAAGATCCTTTGTGGTGTTCCACTATCAGCCCCCATCATCTGTCTGATTATCTTCTACCTGCCACTCTTCCCGAACCCACCAGCCTGTTCCAGCCCCTGTTCTCCTTGCTATACCTCAAATTTGCCAGGCCAGGATCCATCTCAGGGCCTTTGCACATGCTGCTCACATCCCAGGAATGAATGTTCTTCCCTCAGATGTCCACACAGCTATTCCTTCACTTGTTCCATATCTCTGCTGAAATGCCACCTTCCCAGTGGAACCTTCACTGACAACCCTATTTAAAATACCATGCCTTTTCCCCTCTGAGACACTATCCAGCCTTCCTACCTGCTTGATTTTCTTTACACAGTTATCACCATGTAACATAATATATAAATAAACCATCTGGTTTATTTATTATGTGCTCCTCACCTCAAACCAGTGTGTAAGTCCCATGAGGCCAGGGATTTTAATGTTTTATTCAATGTTACATCTCTCCTCCCTTTCACAGGGCCTGGCATGTTTAAGGTGCTCCAAAAATGTTTTTTGACTATTAAATTGGTAGGGGAGGGGGGAGAAGTGATAGGAATTGCAGCAAATTATCATTCAAATCTCTGTCAGTGCATCCTATGAGTCTCTAAGCCCAAGACCTGCCAAAGGACAGCTCTGGCCACCTGCCAGGCACCCACACCAGCTCCTCTCAATTGTGGGCCACAGTCTGAGAATGCCTCTGCTGCCCAAAGCCCTGTCTGTCTCTGAACTTGGGAGGCTCTGGACAGGAAAGAAGAGAGATAATTCCTGCCATCCAAGAGCTGATCCTCTTACCTGTGTTACACACCGAACCAAAACCTCCAGAAGACCAGGTTGGTAAGTGTGACAGGAATAAACACAAGGCAAACAGATCAGAAAAGTGATCCATCACTAACCAATACAGAGGTGAGATTCGAGTTGGGTCTTCTAGCGAAAAGGATCTGGTTCTTCTGCAGAGAAAATTGGTGCACAGGGAACCACTAGCCCAAAGTCAAATGCTTTGCATTTGGCATCTATCTTTTCTAGGATGGAGCCAAGGCATATGAGGTATGGTTTCCATGCAGTTCAGCAGCCACTTCTGATAATAACCGACATAATAGTGGCACTGTTTCACAATTCTGTAGGCTTCTTTTTTATTTTCGTATTTGTTACTGTGTTTGCTTTCGCAATAGTTTTCTACTACAAACAGAAAAGGAGATATTACCTGTGTTCTATAGATGGGGAAAAAGAGACAAAGTCAGGCTTTGCAACTAACTTGCATCACAGACTGGGGTTGGGTCCCACTTCTGGCCCCAGCAAGAGCCAGTCAGTAAAATATATATTATGCTAGACGGTGATAACAGCACTGACTAACCATCCATCCATAAAGGGCCAGAACCACTTCCCAGCCTGATAGGCCCCTCTGAAGCCAAGAACTGGCCTCTAAGACTTAAGGTGGGCTGCTAGTTGCTGAGCATTGCATTGCCACCAGGGTTCATAGCAGACATGATGCGTAAACCTAGATAGTGCAACAGTCTCCCTGTTCAAGAAGCCCCACCCCTGCGACATCACCATGGCTGCGCAAACAGGTGGAGTCACAGTCCCCCGAACTCCCACGAAAATACACATTTGGGCAATACAGACTAAGCCACCATACAGTAGTTACTGTATGATATGTGATTCAAGGCAGTGCTACCTTGAATCTAAGGAGGCAAATCCAAAATGGGAAATTCTCAGTGAGTAGTTTGTAGGGAAAGGTATGATGAACACAGAGATGCACCACCCAGATCCCCTTTCAAGAAGGACTGGTGATGCTGCTGCCAGGAACACAGTCAGAGGTCAGCCCTCTGCTATCAACCCCTCCAGGATCACCTTGGCTACAGAGAGCCACCGGGCCCCAAGTCACATCCTTCCAAGGGCAGCCCACATCTAATGACAGATGAAGATAGGAGTGTAAAGGCCAGGCTATTTCCACCTAATATGAAACAACTCCGATGAGCCATTTTAGCCCCAGAGCTCACCCTGGGATCAGCCAGGCTACAGCTGGCATGCATCACAGACCAACTTCTATGCAACAGGAGCTCTACCAGTGAGCTCCTTTCTGAAACTAACAGTACCATAGATGGAGTGATGTGGCCCTCAGAACAACCTCACAATGGCTCCAGCTGCTGGGTCTGCCCAAGCCTGACTTTTCCCCATGACGAACCTCAGAGGTGCCTGTTACCATGGCTCCTTAGTCTATGTCCCTTCTCCATCCTGCTCCCCGCCCCCACTTAGTGGGGGCACACTCATCCTTTGTTTTGTAAGTTGCCCTCAGGAAGCAGAAGATATTGTTTACCAGCACAATTCATTGGAATCCATTGTTCCCACTGCAGAGCCAGTTAGACAAAGAAAGGGCAGGGTAACAATTATCTGCGACCAGATGGCAGCCAGCAGCCAACCCAGAAGGAATTAGATTTCCCATCCAGACCCTATTGGTGCCCTAGGAAACATCTCACCCTTCCCCTCTGACTCCCCAGCGCACCTCAAGATAACTTTTGCTCACTAAGAAGTCCCCCATGATAGGAGGGAATTGGGTAGAGAAAAAAAAAAAAGCCACCTCAGCATCAAAAGACTTGGCTTCCAGTTATCCATCACTCTGTTGGGTATAGGACCAGAGGCAGCTCACTTCCTTTCTCTTGTTCAGTTTCTTCGTTTGTAAAAGAAAGTAACTGATTCCTGTTTCACTAAGGATGCTCTCAGTTGCAAGTAGCCAAATCCTCAATTTAAGTTGGCTTAAGTCATAAGGAAAACTGTCATTTTACTCAGCAAGGTCAAAGGTGGAGACCCCAGGTTCAGCTCAATGATGCTGCTGAGGCCCTAGTGTCTTTCTCTTGCTCAACTCTGTCCTCCTCTTGTCAGATATAATTTAATTTAATATCTTTCCCTTCGTGTTCACAAGATGGCTTCCAGGGACAGTAGAGCTGGGTGCTTTCTCATTCCCACACAGCAGGAGCTGGAAAAAGGAATCTTCCCCTGCCGCAACTGCAGTCCTTTTCTTCAATCTGATTGGGTCAACTTGCCCATCTCTGGACCCGTTACCATAGCCAAGAGGATGCCAGGCTGATTAGCCAGGAGTCATGGGGATCCTCCTCTGAAGTTGGAGATGGTGTCAACTGGGCCCATTTGAAAGAAGGAGTAGAGAGAACGGAGACTCTACACTTCTCCTGTATATCACACACAATAGTGTGTGGTTTGTTTACAGATTTACCATCTGACACCTCCAGGTGATGTGCAGAATAAAGTTGTGAAACCCATCTCTCATTGCAAGGTATTATAAACAGCAAAATGAGAAGAGCTTAATAAAAACCAGAGTTATATTGGAGATATGCCATACTTATTGTGGTTTTCTTCTGGGGCACTTGAATCTTCATTCCTATGGACCTGACAGGGGATTTTCTTGGTTCCTGCCTTTCAGGGACTTTGTGTGATTTGCCCAGAGCAGACACTGTTGACTACCCACTCCACCAAAAAAAAACAAAAAAAAGAATTTCCTCTAACCCTGCACATATATACACATCTACTTTTTGTGGCTGACAGTTTCCATTTTGTTTTGGTGTCACTCTCTACCAGGCCATATATTCAGGAAAGGTGGCCCTTCTCCCCAGACCACCAGGGAATCAATCATAGGTCTAGACCAATCACAGTTGTCTCAATCCCTTTGACAATGATTAGTTTAGGGAAAACATGTGATCCAATCTTGGGCAGTAGCACCTGAGAAAATGTCAGCTGAGAAACTTCAGCTAATAAAGAAGCAAATGGGAGGAAACATCTTTTTTCTGGAAGTCACTTAATGTATATGTGATGTCTGGTACCACAGCAGTCATCTGTAGCCATAGGGGAACCGGTAAGGTGGGTAAGTCAAACAGATTGCAAAGGCTGAGATGGCATTGAGCTGCTGTACTACACACCTCTGGAACTGCCATAACTCTGGATACCTTGTTCCACAAGCTTTAAAAAAAAAAAAAAAACTCATTAGGTGTTAAGTTTAATTTAGTTTATTTTCATTTACTTGCAGTTACTTGCAGCAAAAAGCTCCCTAGTGATAAAAAACTTGGTTTGGGTGTCAGGCTCCCTGGTCCTAAGTTGTGTGATATTCTCAGTCACACCACACATTAGCTGCCTCAAATGGAGTCCCAAAGAAAACCCTAAAACACACAAAGCGTTAACTCATAAAGGAAGTTATAAGGCCCAGTTTGGCCCATGTATCATATCATGGGGTATTAGCAAGAAGAAATAGATTGATCATTTTACCAAGTTGGGGAAAGCGTAAATTGAAAATCAAGGGGAAAGAAATGGATTCACTCAAGAGAAGCCTCTGCTTTTGCCAGATAAGAGTTGAGTTCTCAGCCCAAGGAAGCTAAAAGAAGGGCAAGATCGTTCCATGCAAGTGTGGACACTAGGAATCCTCTGACCAAATACTACTGGCCTCATCTACAGGCACATCACGTCTCACACTAAGAATGAGAGTCAGGGGGCACAGGTTTTAGTCCCAGCCTTACCACTACTTTTCTTTTTTCTCTTTGAGATAGAGTCTTGCTCTGTAACCCAGGCTGAAGTACAGTTGTGCAATCTCAGCTCATTGTAACCTCCACCTCCTGGGTTCAAGCAATTCTCCTGCCTCAGCCTCCCTAGTAGCTGGGATTACAGGCAGGCAGGCATCACCATACCCAGCTAATTTTTGTATTTTTAGTAGAGATGGGGTTTCACCATGTTGACTAGGCTGGTCTCAAACTCCTGTCCTCAGGTGATCTGCCTGCCTCAGCCTCCAAAAGTGCTGGGATTACAGGTATGAGCCACTGCAACTGGCCCCAACCTTACCACTACTTAAACTGTTGTCCAGAAGCAAGCCATTGACTACCTTGGGACTCAGTTGTCTCACCAACAAAGGAGTTTAGTAATCCATCCCAGAGTATCCCCAGGGCTGTTTTGAGATCACATTAGTGGATTACGAAAACAGCTCTCTCCCCACATTTTTTAATGTGTGCAATGTATCGGGCTGTGTTCTCAGCATCCATATCTTTGTTAACTCACTGAATCCTGACAACAACCCTATAATGTAGGACTATCATTATCCCCACTTTACAGGAGGAGACTGAGGCATAGAAAAACTAAGTAACTTGCCCAAGATCACAGAGCTAAGTGGTAAAACTAAGATTGGAAACTCAGGTAGAGGCTGTGATCTATGGCATGATGCCGTATGATACAATCACCATATTAAAAAATCCCCAAGAAAGGAAGGTCACCCATGACCCTCAATGGCAATAAATCATTGCTCCCATGGTAGCTTGCCTGTCAAGGGGAGAGGTCGGCTGATGATTCTCTCTAGTAACAAGCCCCTGGGATGCTGCATCTTCAGAGGATTCAACTCTCACAGGTTTCTCTGCCATTCTTCCCCTGCCCATCCCGTCTCAGAGGCCAAGGAAACCAGGATCAAGTCTCAGGTCCCTTCCCTGAAGCCAGGGTCCACCCCTGGGTTTTCAGATTCTCCCTCCCTCCTCCCACATGTCTTAGCCCATGTTGCTTCCTCTTTACCTTTAGCCTGAAGTATGAGTGGGAGGGAAGCAAGGATGATGGAAGTAGGGTTCGTTCTAAGTAAATGATGTTCTCAAAAGTTGAGAACTAGCAATTAGACATCCCAGGCAAGTTGCCTGAAAGACATCCACCAAGGTCTAACGTTCCTAGAAAAAAGTGCAAGGTACATTCTGGACCATTTAACACTCTAGCTTCTAAGGAAACAAAAAGATGGAATCACCTAATAAGGACTGGTTTTGTAGACACTGATCAAGTGCCTCACGTCTTCATTCTCTGGATTCCTGCTCTGTAGGCCAAATCCAACCCCTGAAACTTTCCGGGCCCAGCAGGTTGTAATGAGCCCAACTGAACTTAATGAGCTTGTCATTATTCATCTCTGCTACAGCCAAAAAGAGGAGCACTGCATGGCAAAAATTTTACACAAACACACATCTATACTACCTAAGTAGTAAGTATTTCTTGACTCAAGTGTTGCCAAAATCAATCAATCCATAGAACAGAAACCCTCCCGGAAGCCTCTGACAGGAATAAGATAAGAAAAGGGCAATGGCTTCCCCACCCCCAAAAAGGGAGATGCAGTTGGAAATGTTCCATGTTCCTGGGCTCAGATTACCAACCCTAATTTATCATCAACCTCATATATTCTTATATAAGTAGTAATACAGATCACCCCAGCCAATTAATCAATCTGTAATTAGGAACTGACATGAACATTTACTACCATCAGGCATAATTTATATGATTACAGATGATTAAATAAAATGTAATTGAGTGAACAGGCAATTTGTTAAGCACATCTAGACGCAGTCATATCACCTAGGGCTGGGAGCACCCTGACTCCCCTCCGACAGTGGGTCAGGAAGCACAGTCCTGGGAGCGGAGCCCTCGGGGTGGTTCAAGGTAGAGTAAGATGATTCAGACTTCCAAGGGGGCCCAGGTTTGGGGTGTGGTGGGAAACCAAGCCATACAGATTTGCGGGGGGCACTTGAGTGCCCAAATGTTTTCTACAAAATACCTGGATTTTCAGAACTCCTCAGACAACAAGGAAGAAAGAAGGAACATTTAAATGACATGCCTGGAGCAAAACTATGCACAGTATTTTCCTTCTGGTCCCCTGGCCCCAAAACTACACCCACTGCTCACATGGAAGGACTCCTTCCTTTCTTTCTAGGAGCATTTCTAGCCATGAAGGGAGACTTATTTAAAGACAAACTTTATTCTTGCCAGGAAATGCCCTCACTGCTGAATGGAAAATTTTCAATAATATCAAGCACTAAATTCTGCCTTTCCTATTTTATTGCTTCTCTTCAGATTTTATCTCTCAGTTTTATCCCTTCTCCTCTATTCCAGAGGAGAACAGATTAAAGTTAAACTTAACATATATTTTTTGGGTGCCAGCTATGCATGAGGTACTGTGCTGAGTGCCATCACATTAAGCTTGCCAGATCTAGCAAATAAAAATACAGGATGCCCAGTTAAATTTGAATTTCATATAAACAATATGTACTTTTTTTAGTATTAATATGTCTCAAACAATGCAACCTTACGCCACATTTGTTAGCTCATAATGTTCACAAAACTACTCCATGAAGTGTAATTTGTTTCCATCAAGGAAACTCACTTCGGAACCTCGGCTCTTGCTGCTGTCCCCACTAGGGAATCCCTGTCTAATCTCCTTTGCCTGGCTAACCCTTCTCATCCACTGAAATTCGAGGTGAGCTTCACCTTTATCAGGAAGCCATTCCCCACCCTTTCTGGTCCCTTAGCCACCTATTCATATTTCTATCACAGCATTTGGACCACTGTTTAATAATTACCTTTTCCATACCCCCCCCACACACACAAGTGGGGCCCCTCAAGACCTGCCTGAGCTGCATTCACCTTTATGACCTCTTTCCTAGCCCCATGTCAGGAGTACAGTAGCCCCTACATGCATTCTAAGACCTGCTCAGGCTTACACAGATGGCAAGTGATAGCACCTGCTTTCAATCCTGGTTCCACCAGACCCCAAAACATATTTCATTAGCACTACTCTATCTGCTTCTTTACATAAAATACGTGACCCTTGCCTGTGAGAAATTTTCAGTCCGATTAAAGAAACAATGAGTCCACAAAAAATAAAGTATGTAACAGAAGATGGAAATGATGAGTGTCTACCCCAGTGCATAACATGCTATGCGAGAACCAGGGGAGGTTAGTTTTTGACTGAGGGAGCTAGTGAAAAAAATAATCTTGACCCCTATCTCACACCATACACAGAAATTAATTTGAGATGGATCATTGAACTAAATACAACAAGTTGAAACGAAGTTTCGGGAAGAAAGCATAGAAAAATCTCTTCTCTGGTGGACAGTCAGGTTTTTTAGACATAGCACAGAAAGCAATAACTATCAAATTTAAAAATTGACAAATTGGAACTTATCAAAATTTATTATTTCTGCTTACCAAGAATACCATTAAAAAAGAATAGGCAAATCACACTCTGAAAGAAAATATTCATCAAACACATGTCTGATGAAAAGCTGGCATCCAGAATATACAATCACTCCTACAACTCAATAAGATGACAAACAATCAAATTAAAATGGGACTGTAAGGCCTACATACCATTTGATTTCATTTGTATGACATTCTGGAAAAGGCACAACTTTAGGGACAGAAAATAGATCAGTGGTTACAAGGGGGAAGGGGTGAGTATAGACTATAAAGGGTGCAAGGACACTGTTGCAGTGACAGAAATGTCCTATATCTTGATTGTGGTAATTACATGACTATAGATATTTGTAAAATTCATAGAAAATATACCTACAAGAGATGATTTTTTACTGTATGTAGACTATGCCTCATTAAACTTGACTTTCAAAAACAGGCAAAAGATTTCAACAGATACTTCACAAAAGAAGGTATACAAATGGCTAATAAGCACGTGAAGAAATTATCAACATCATTTAGTCATCAGGGAAACAAATTAAAGCCACAATATGATACTACTTATATACTCACCAGAACAGTTAGAATTAAAGACTGACAACACAATGTTGACAATGATATGGAACAACCAAAACTCTCATCATTGGTGAGAATGTAGGATGGTACAACCACTTTGGAAAACAGTTTGGCAGTTAAAAAATAAAACACAAACCTATCACATGCCCCAGAAATTCACTCCCAGATACCTACTCAAGAGAAATGGAAATATGTCCACAAAAAGACTTGTACAAGAATTTATTCATAGTAGTCAAAAACTAGAAAGAGTCCAGATGTCCACCAAGAGGAGAATGAAGAGCCAACTGTGCTGTAGTCATACAATGGAAAAAAACAACAACAAAGGAAAAACAAGTGACACTTAACACAAAAAAATCATTGATGCATGCAACAACATGGATGAATCTCAATAACGTTATACAGACGAAAATAAAAAGATCTTAATAAAAGAATGAAGTTCCAGAACACACAAAACTAATCTAATCCATGGAGGAAAAATAATCAGAAAAACCGTTGTCCGTGGTTGGCCTGGCAGTTGCTGGAGGCAGTGCAGGAAGTGGTCTGAGAACACTTTCTGGGTTAGTAGCAATGCTATAGCTCTCAATAGGGGTTTGGAATACCCAGTTGTAAGCATTGGTAACAGTCTTAAGATGATACATTTAAGATTTGTGCATTTTATTGTATATAAATTCTACCTAAAAACAAATAAGTGACATGCATGCTGAAATGGTTAGAAGTATACTGAAGTCCGAAACTTGCTTTGAAATACACTTGCCAAGAAAGTATGAATTAATGAATGGATAGGCCAAGTGTAGTGGCTTACACCTGTAATCTCAAGGTTTTGGGAGGCCTAGGCAGGAAGACTGCTTGAGGCCAGGAGTTCTAGACCAGCCTGGGCAACATAGTGAAACCGTTTCTACAAAAGAAAAACAAAAATAACCAGGTGTCATAGTGCCTGCCTTTAGTTCCCACTACTTGGGAGACTGCGGCAGAGGGATTGCTTGAGCCCAGGAGTCTGAGGCTGTAATCAGCCATGATCATGCCACTGCACTCCAGCATGGGTGACAGAGAGATGCTGCCTTAAAAAAAAAAGAAAAATAGATACATGTAATACACATGTAAGTCAAATAAAATACTAACTGTAGCATGTAGATGGTGAAGAACAGGA
The DNA here is from genome assembly GCF_000951045.1 of Mandrillus leucophaeus. Taxonomy (NCBI): domain Eukaryota; kingdom Metazoa; phylum Chordata; class Mammalia; order Primates; family Cercopithecidae; genus Mandrillus; species Mandrillus leucophaeus. Next base: position 126,510 of record NW_012109474.1, on the reverse strand, counting down.
GTCAACTAGTATCCATCCTTTCCATTTTTTTATGTGCTCAAAAACCGTCATAATCAAATGTTAGGGAGAAAATCACAAATGAAGTAAAGAGGGACATCCTGTCAGAAGAATAACAGGAACAAAGGCACAGAGGCTACAGATGCATTTAGTTTTAAATGACACAGTTGCCAGACACAGTTGCCAGACGCATTTAGTTTAAAAAAAAAAAAAAAAAAAAAAGGAATAGTTCAATTGGGTGGCAATAATACCAGTAATGATAATAATAAGCATTGGGTATCTATGTACCAAATATTGTGCTAAATGCTGGGGACACATTGAAGAAGAGGACAGACTCTTGCTCTGACCTGGGGAAGAGAGGCAATTTAGCAGGCAATGATAACCAAATGTGGTAAGTACTGTCATGGGGGCATCTGGAGGATGGCTTTATGAGGAGGTCATAGAAAAGTAGAGGGACCTCTTCTATTGCAAAGCCACAGATGACCAAGAAAGACAATTTGGTAACTTCTTACCAAACAGTGCAAACAGGGCTTTCTATGCAAAGCCTTGGAGAGAGAGACTCAGAGACATGTTCTAGGTTTTCAGAGGGAAAATAGCAAGAAATGAGGCTAGAGGGGTAGAGGTATATAGGAGGCAAATTACGGAGGGCCTTAAAAGCTATGTACAGGAATTCAAAACTTTACTGCAAAGAATTGGAGATCAACTGAATGCCTTTGAGCAGAGTAGTGACAGAATAGCAACATGATAGATTTGATATTCTGTTTTTGTGTGGAGAATGGATTCGAGGAAGAGAGACAATAGGTAAGAACAGAGGACTGGTGGAGGAAAGGGGAGATGATTGTTGTTGGACATCAACAACAGCATCCGGGATGCACTAGGAAGGTAGAATCAGCAATGATTTGGAGGAGAAAAAGAAGTAACATCTATAATAAATCTATAATAAAAGGACAAACTATGAAACAAAAAGCAGTAACTCCTACAACTCAACAAAAAGACAATCTAATTTCAAAGTGGGCAATTTGGGCTGACATTCCTTCAAAGAAGATATACAAATAGCCAATAAGCTCTTGAAAAGATGCTCCATGTTAGTCATTGGGAAAATGCAAATTGTATTTATCTGTCAGGGGTAGCATAATAAAATATCACAAACTGGGTGTCTTATACACCAGAAATGTATTTTCTCACAGTTCTGGAAGCTGAATTCTGAGATCAGGGTGCAGCAGGTCTGGGCTCTGGTGAGGGCCCTCTTCCTGGCTCATAGATGGCTATATTTTCTGTGTACATGGCCTTTCCTCCACGCATGCATGGAGAGAGAAAAAATGAGCTCTCTGATATCCCTTCTTATAAGGACACTAATCCTAGTGGAGCAGGGCCTCACCCTTACAGCCTCACTTAGCCTTAATCATTTCCTTAGAGGTCCTATTTCCAAATGCAACCACACAGAGGGTTAGGATTTGGGGGGTCAGAGGCAGTGGGGAAGTGGGGTGCAATGCTCACAAACATTCAGTAAGACACCAATTCATACCTACTAAGATAGCTGGATTTTTTTTTTTAGTGGAAAATAACAAGTATTGGCAAAGATGTGGAGAAATGGGAATCTTCAAGCAATGCTGATGGGAATACAAAATGGTGCAACCACTGTGAAAAGCAGTTTGGTGGGTCCTCAAAAGGCTAAACATAGAATTACCATATGACCCAGCAATCCTACCCCTAGGTATACACCAGAAGGAATTGAGAGCAGATAATGGAGCAGATGTTTGTATACCACTATTCACTGCAGCGTTACTCACGATAACCCACGTGTCCAACATATGAGTGGTTAAGCAAAATACGATAGATACATACAATGGAATATTCTTCAGCATAAAACAAGAATGATGATGCATGCTACAATATGAATAAACCTTAAATTATGCTAAGTGAAATAAGCCAGACACAAAAAAAACAAATGTTGTATGACTCCATTTATAAGACATCTAGAATAGGCAAATTAGTAGAGACAGAAAATAGATGAAAGTTTTTGAGGAGCAGGAGGAAAAGGAGAATGAGGAGTTATTTAATATGTACAAAGTTTCTGTTTGGGGTAATGAAAAACTTTTGGAAATAGATGGTGATGTGCACATAACATTGTGAACATAATGCCACTGGACTGTACACTTAAAATAATGACAATGAAGATTTATTAATGGGTAAAATGGTGAATTTTGTGGCATGTAAGTAATATACAGTATATTATAATACATTTTAAATATAGATATATATTTAATATATTATATAAATATATAAATGTAAAGTATATATATTTAATATATGACTTGTGTTATGATTTGTTGCATGAATGTAAAAGTATAAATCACATATATGATATAATTTGTGTGTGTGTGTGTATATATACATATGTGGACACACATACATATATACACACATATATTTACCGCAATGAAAAACTCCCATATTGAAGTTCTATCCCACAGACTTTAGAATGTGACTGTTTGGAGATGGATCTTTAAAGAGGTGATTCAGGTAAAATGAGGTCCTATGGGTGGGCCCTGATCCAACAGGCCTGGTATCCCCGTATCCTGTGATTAGGACACTGACATGCACAGAGAGATGAGCACATGAGAACACAGGAAGAAGATGGCTGTCCACAAGCCAAGGAGAAAGAAAGGCCTCAGGAGAAACCAACCCTGACCTTAAACTTCTGGCTTCCAGAACTATAAGAAAATTAATTTCTATTGTATAAGCCACTCGGTCTGTGGTATTTTGTTATGGCTGCTCTGGCAAACAAATACAACCACACCCTGCATTTGTTCTTGTGGGGACCCCTTTGGGTTCAACTTCCAGACCTAGAATCAGACCACTCACCATCTCACTGAGACCACTCACCATCTCACTGAGACCTCCTCAGTTCAAATCACCACCATCCATCATTGCCTCCTAAGAGATCTATACTCCCAACAGTTTGGCTGCCAACAGACACCAAAAAGAGCCCTTGGAACCCACAGGATATCCTGTCAACCACCAAAGACTTTACACTGCCTCTTTCACGGACCAAAGTCTACCCAGCCCTGCAGGGTCTGGCCACCGGGAGCCTCTCAACCTCCATTTCTCTCCTTGCACTGTTAACTCCAGCCACAGTGACCTCCTGAGAGTTTCTGGAAGATGTGAGGAAGACTGAGGCTTTCTTCTGCCCCAGTGCTTCCCAAAGCTCATCCAGAACCAGCGGCATCAACATCCCTGTGTTTACATAGCCCTTCATGGGATAATAATGGTGCTCAAAGTGGAAAATGGCTGTCCCACACATTCTTCTGCCCATGGTTGTATTTTTTGGGATCTCCATAGCTAAACTCCACCATTTTCTTCTGGGATTTGACCCAACCTCTCCTTCTGAGAAAGGCATAGCCCTGCATCCTCTTTTAAATGTTGGCATGATCTTGCCCCCCAACTCTTTGCTTCCTGTCACCACTACAAGGGAAATTTTTGTGATATGCATATTTTACCACATTTTTAAAAAAATTATGTATTATACCAACATCCATTGAATTAAACACCTTAAATGAGTGGATTGCATGGTATGTGAATTATATCTCAGTAAAGCTGTTAAAAATAGATTATGAAACAAAAATATCAAGAAGCAGTGCTGGAGAAAAAAGACAGTCATTGAAATTAACCCAAGAATCAGGATAATTCTAAACAGGACACTGTCAAATAAAGAATTAGTGAACTGAAAAGTTGCACTAAGGTATTCACCCAACATAAAACAATAAATATAATTTTAGTGTGAAAAAAGAGGAGTTCCAAACACAGATAATTAATGGTGAAGGGGAAAATGTTCAGAGATAGTGGTTTACAAAGTCTCCCTGATTGAAGAAAGATATTGGCCTTCAGATAAGTAAATACAAAGCAGGATAAATAAAAACAAATTCATTCACCATATACATTGTAGCAAATCTACAAACCATCAAGGAAAAAGAGAACATCTTAAAAGCTATCAGAAAACAAAAACTGATTACTGAAAAAGAAGCGACAATTAGACTAAGAGCAGACTTCTCATTAGCAAGAAGAGATACCAGAGGGCATTAGAGTAATAGAAACAAGTCCAAACATATCAATAATAAATGACACAAATAGTAGGAAAACATTTTCGTCGATTGGTCCAAAAGCACACAACACCATACCATATATTATTTACATGTATATAATAAAAGTATGAAACCATGGACTTAAAGGATACATGCCTAATTCAATGTTTGCCTGCCTCTGGGGAAGAAGAAAGGAAGGTGATGGGCTGGGGGTGGTAAGGACAGAACAAATAATAGAGATTAGCAAATATTAAAACTTCTTCATTCTGGTGTTGGACACATTGTTTTATTCGCCTCCACTGTATTTTTTTTTTTTTAATAAAAGAAATGGCAGAGACTTAAGCGGGTTGTTCACTTGTGGATGAGAAGAAACCAGTACAGGGAGAGGAGAAAGTGAGGGTGTACAGAAAGAGGGAGATGGGCAGTGGGGAACAAATGAATGAGGCCCTGAAAAGCAAGAGGCTGAGTTGTGCACATTTGATGGGCTGGATGTGTCTTCCACTGGAGGAGGATGGGTGCAGACACATGGATAAGTGTGCAGATTTGCTGGTCATTGGTGTGGTCCTGTTGGATTCCACCATGTGCTGTGCAGCAGAGCGCATTTTCAACCTGACCTGCTGCTGTCGGCAAAGCAGAAGATGAACCCCATCCACATGCTCCTAATGCCACTCTGCTTATATTTATGGAGAGGTCCTGGACATACTGGTGTAGCCTAGATTTCATAGAATCATAGAATTAGATTGTGAAAAAATGATTCACCCTCACTTTTACATCATGAGAAAACAGAAGTTCTGCAAGGGAAAGGAATTGCTCCAAAGGCACACTGCTGACTAGTGGCCAGGACTTCTGAAGAAGTAATCGGCTACAGTGTCCCAGAACTTTCACTTCAGCAAAGTGTGGCTCCCCTATTTTGAGTCTTAGCTTGACTTATAATTTTGTGAAATTGTCGGCCCTACTTCTCTTGAGGATTATTTTCATAATAGTATAAGACAGTGCAGATGAAAGCACTTAGGAACTATAAACCTCCGCGACATAGCCAGTGTTTGGGTCTGGTTGGCCACACCAAAAAACAGTCTCATTACCTTGTCTTTGGCCTAACACGCCCTTCCCCAGCTTGATCATACATCTTATTCACCAGATTTGGCTTTGACTTACCATCTTATTCACCAAAAAGGCTTTGACTCTTTCCAAGTTCTTCCCTTTTGAGAATATGTAAAAGGATATTTTACCTGCCCTGAGTATGCTTGCTGAGAACACCAGACACTTCATTTGAAAGCAAAATTTGCATCTGATTTCTTTATAACAGGCACAGAGTTACTATGTCTGTCCAATGAATAAAAAGTAACTCAGAACTGACAAGAAGGCTGGGCTTGCTTCCTATGTTCTCTGGATCACAGCTGTGTGCTCTTACAGAGATGGTTTAAGTTTATTAATTAACAGCCCCCCTCTTTTCCTACTATATCCAGGGTGGCAGGTTTCTAAGAGCATTTGAGAGATTTATTTTTATCCTTCGAACGGATAAAATACATTAATGAAACCATTGGAGACTTCAGGGACTGGGTTCCACCCACAGAAGACAAGCGTGAGTGACCGTTGATTATTAAGTGTCCTCTTAGCAAAGGAACATCATCAGACTGGCCAGATTGGCATTTAAGCATGCTGAAAGTCAGGGGAGGACCACATATGCATTATGTATAAAGAGACATCCCAGCTTTGTTACACAGAACAATGAAATCACTTTGCAAAAACGTGTAGACCTCCCCCTCCCCTACTCGACTACCAGCTGGTCCAGTCCTTGAACATAGAGCACCATGTTATGATGGCTCCAACAATTTGGGTCAGCACGATGTTTAAACTCTTAAGTGGAATCACTAATCTCCATTAATCTGACTGTAAAGATGAAACATAATGCTTAATACAAAAGCATAAGAGTTGGTAATGCATGTTCCTGACAGGCTGCCTTAATACACACCAACTCCTTTCCAAAGGGCAGGGTCTTTGGGATTGCATATGACCATTCAAAATCTATTCCTGAACCTTCCTGGAAATCTCTTCATGCACAGGGACAAGGACCCAAGGGGAACATCCACCATGATGCTCACAAAGACATTCCTTCCATGGGACTTCTGGCCTCCACTCCTCACGAGCCCCTCTTTCTAATCAGCTGTGCAACAGTGACTAGGTACTTCACTTGGGACTTGGCAGAGCAGTGACTTTGTCACTGGCACCCATGGCCATAGGCTGAGTGGACCAATAGGCATGGTAAGCACTTCACACCTATGTGGCACTCACCCCAAAGGGAGAGCACCCGGCTGATCCATGAGGGAAACATCATGGAGCCCTCTTCCTGGCTGGGGACACTTTGGGACTTTGAAAAGTAATAGAATGGCTCCCTATCTCTGTGAACCCAGCTACAGAATAAGCGCTGCTCATTTTCCTCATCTCACCTCATCGCTACTTCTTCCTCTGGGCCAGTGTTTCTCAAACCATGGTCCCTGGAACCACTTGCAGGTGAGGAGAACCACTGAAGATGGGGTTACACGTCCACATTCCTGGGCCCCTCACCCTGACCTACTGACTCAGAATCTCTCAGGAGGAGATTGGGGGAAACCCTCCTTCATAGGCTCTAGCAGTGAGCATTCAGCACAGAATGTTATAATCACAATCTAAATTTTGCAAAGCTGTTACAGGAACTCAGGTGAAAAATGGTCATACCTAGATAACCCCGCCCCAGCACAGTGGTTTTGGACTAGAAATTCCCATAGTGTGGTTCCCAAGCAAGTTCTTAAAGGAAAAATTACGTGTCAAGTGAAATGTGGATGCAGACCCAGGTCAGAAGAGGTTGTGATTTCTGTTTTTGGTAGCCACTGTGTTCATAGTCTCCCTCTTGTCTTACCATGATGATAATAGCTAAAACTTACTGAGTGCTTAGAGTGTGCAGTGCCCTTCTAAGGGCTTCATGTGTATTAGCTCACTGAATTCTCATAAGAGTTCTATGAATAGGACTTTATTAGTCCTCGTCGGGGGAAAGAAGAGCATTTAATCAGGCTATGGAGGATTGGTGGGAATATTTCAAACTCCTCACTCACATATTAATTCAACTGCCATCAGGAAGGATCCCCATTGCCTTTTCATGTCTATAATCTCCACTGCTAATTTACCAAAAAATGAGAACAATATTTGGACTAGAGTTGGTTGCTACTGGCACCATAAATTATAAGACTGACTCTGTATGGGTCCTCGAATTTTAATTAATCATTGAGGACTCTCATTCTACCCCCAAAGAATGACTCCTTTCATAGAATTTCAAGAGGCTGGCTGCCCACTCTATTCACAGGTAAATCTGCCTCTGCTCTGAGTTTTCCGATGAACCTAAGCTGTATCAGGAGCCAGAAAAATCGAGGCTCAATCTATGAACATTGCAACCCATATTACCTGGACTCTGTTCCTGCAGAATTCATACTTTATGGAGGCCACTGTCTTTAACTGCCTGGGACTTTTCCCAAACTCCAGATGCCAGCCTACGCTTCCGATGATAGACTCTAGCCTCAGAAGCTTTGGGATTGACTAGTGATGACTCTATCCCCTTGGCCACAGTGGGAACAGCAGACACAGTGACCAGTGATAAGACTGTGGCCCAAAGAAGAGTCAATCAGAATTCCTCCTGAAGCTTTTCCTGGCCAGAAAGACTAAAAAGTTGTGAATCTGGGGCTCTGTATGAACACTTTTTCTTTTTCTGCCTCATGGAGAAATCTGTCCACATTAAAGAGTGAAGACAAGCAAGAATGAGAGGGTCAGAGACAGAGGATAAAAGGCAGAGAGAAATTGGCTGCCAACTTTGGAGGACCTGTAGCCAACTCCAGCCCTGCCTTTCCTATAGTTAGGCTACAGGGACTAATAAACTTCCCCTTTAATATTTAAACTAGTTCAACATGAGTTTCTTACCACCCCACAACTTCCAGCTCATTAGATACATCTCATCTCTCCACTTAATTTGGTGTCCCATAAACACAAGCATGAAAATAACTTGGATTTGTATTGGCATTGGGTGTTTAATCATTCATGTATGTGGCCATCCTGTTATCTTTCTACCATGTGACAAGCACTTTGTCAAGGCACTGAGGGTAAAGGGGTAAACAAAGCAGTCATAGTTTTTGACCTCATGAAGCTTACAGTCCAAATAATTACACAGCTAAATATTTGAAATATAGTTTCAACAAATGCTACAGAATATGGTGATGAGAGGAATCCATGCTACTGGAGAATGAGAGTGAAAGGAGGGAAGTCTCCTCTTAGCATTTGGCATCTATCTTGAAGTCCGAAAGATAATTGGGAGTCATCCAGGAAATAACAGGATGAATGAACCTCCCAGAGGGAAGAGTCTGTGTGAAGGCTGTGGGTCTTAAAAGAAGCATTGAAGGAACAGAAGAGAGTGGTGTGGCTGGAATGGACTGGGGTGAAATTGATACCGAAGGGAAGATAGGGACAAGACTGTCATGGCCTGATGACCCATGTACCCAGTCTTGGCCAACAGACAGCCATAATTAAGAGAGGGATGTAAGTGACTTTACATTTTCAAGAGAATAGCTCTGGCTGCTGTATGGGTTGAGGGTGGTGCACAAACTAGAGGAGACAATGGTGGGTGTGGCAGGAAGAGTAAGAAGGTAACTGTCTTCATTTGGGCAAGAGATGAGATAGCTTGGATTAGGCTGCTCAGTGGAGGGAATAGATTTGAGAGTTACTTAAAAGATAGAACAGAATGTGTTATTGATTCACTACAATGGATTGGGGGATGATTCCAGTTTCCAGCATAAGCACCTGAGTAGTTTGTGATGCCATGACTGACTTGAGAATGCTAGAGAAGGACTAGGTTTGGAGGGGGAGATTCTATGTTCAATATGGGAAAGTTTCATTTTAAGATGCCTGGGAGATATCAAATGGAAACAGCAAGTAAATAAATGCATTACTTCACTTGAAACAACAGACTGATGTGTCCTTTTTTCTATACCCATTTTACAGGTGAGGAAAATGGGTACAATAATTTAATGTGACTACTAGGAGTAGCATTAAATTTCCTACATCCTAGTACAAGTGTTTTCAGTGAACCATGCTGAATCCTACTACACTTGACTGATTAAACCAGTCAAAAACAACGTTATATAATAGAAGACTTTGGTATAAGAGGCACAATGTCAATTCAAAGTTGCATTCTGTGAAATCAGTGTTACATTGTCTAACATTTGGTATCAGTTTAATAACTTAACAAGATATAGAATCCATCCTTATACTTCATACAACTGACAGTCAACGTTCCATTGAGAAAATAGTCCAATTCTTCTGTGGTTTAAGTTTCATCTGTGCTCAGCATTTGTATCAAACATTGAAACAATTATTGGTAAAAACTGTCAAAATACATTCATTCTAACTTTGAAGAGGAAACTATTTCTCACATTGGTTGCTTTACCAACAATACCTACCAGCTATATATCCAGATGAAAGAGACAAGTGGAGTTTTGTTTAAAAAAAAATCAATAGATTGGCTCTGATGGAAGTCATTAATGCAAACTGTTTAGCAAGAGAGGCTGATTTTTCATTCTTGGTTGGCATTCCATAAAGAAAAAAAAGTTGAACTGAGTTTCTGAACAAATCCATGATTAAGAATCATATCCATCTTGTCTGTAGACTGTGCCCTGCTCCACTGATTCAAAAGAAAGGATGTGTTTAGTTTTAAGGGGAAGCAACCTGGCTGTGCACAGGAGAGCCAGTCTGGGTTGGACCCAGATGTAGCGGGAACCACTGAATTCCTGAGCAGTAGTAGGAGATATTAAAGTGATATTTGCAAAAATATTCCGCCAGATACTGCATTTGGTTGTCTGACACAGCCCTAAAGTCAAATTGCTAGCTGGAGGGAGAGTACCTTGGGGATAGTGACACTTGTTATCCATCTTCATGGCATCCCTCCCCACCACAACCTGTAATTTGGTGGCTTGTGCACAGGAAAGACTTGTTAGAAGCATGTGGGATGTGGGCAGTAAGGGCTGGAGGCTGAGAAGGGTATTGTGGAAGACGCTGACTTCTTTGTCCTGATCTACCATTATAAAACATAATAGGGTTTTTCTAGCTCCATGAAGACAGCTTTTATAGATTTCTTACTTCATGCAGGGGAGATCGCCTTGATTTCATTTGTAAATGGAACTTGTCAACTGAAAATCCCAAATGGTACTTGTGGAGAGGAAACAGGTTTGAATTTCTGGGTTGGTCTCAGATAATGAGACTGGGGTTTCCCACCACACAGAAACCATGAGATGTTTCCCAGGACTCTGTTCTTAACTTAGCTTTGTTTCTATTAACACAGTCTTGCCATGCTTGGGACTGAGCAGGCTTTCAAGCCTGTACCACTTCTGAAGGAATCAGTGGGGTATTCCCTGGATCTACCTGGAGGAGTCACATCACACTGGTACAGGGGTACCAAGAAAAGACTTCATGGACCTGGACTCAGGGTATCTGGTGCCCAGTGCTAACTCTGCCACTGCCTCAGTATTTTACCTTGGGCGAGTTGCTTCAACTCTCCGTGCCTCAGTTTCCTCATCTGGAAGGAGTGCAGACTGGCCTAGAAAATCTCCAAGGTCCATTCCAGAAGCATAACAGTGCAGATCATTTACCAGTTAAAAAGCAGTCCCCCCACTCACTTTCCATTAGGGGTTCTATATTAAATGTCACAGAGAGAAGTAAGAGAAAGACGTCTCTCCAGAAATTAAAATGCACTCTTAGATAGGTGGGGAGAGGTGGGGCTGCTTGCAGGAACCCCTGGGCCATAGTCAACCATCTACACCTGCATTTAACTCAAATCTGAAAGGATGTGAGGCAGGTTCTGAGGAAGCAGTTGGTCACAGCTCACCAAGCCATGTGATTCCCTCGTGGCCTTCTCAAGGTTGAGTTAAGGATTCTCCAGGTAAGGAATTCTCCTAAGAGCCTCTGCTTAAGTTTTTAAAAAGTTTCCCCTGTGGAAGCCATGCTCCGGGAAATGGAGTCAGAAGGGGAGTTCAGCTGACTATGAAGGGACTTTGTTCTGTCCAGCCTCCATGTCCCCCTTGAATCCCATGCCCACATGGACACTCCCCCAAGAACAGGAGTCCCCAAAGGACAGAGGCTCCCTTTGTTTAAAAAGAAAAAAAAAAAGTCCTGTTCTCTGGGCCATTAATCATGGCTGTAAGAGCGTTTATTAATGCCCTGTCAATTGTTCAGAGTGAAGGCAGCCTGTTAGCTGTCCTCCCTCCCCGTTTGCTGTGTGCAAACACTGGTGATTAAGCACCAGATTTAACATCCTCATGAATATTTAAGAGCCTGTTTTTGAAAGTTTCCTGTCCTTTTACACTAATAGCCCCATTAAAACCTGTTTACAAGCCAGTCAAGAGAGTAACTGCATGCACTTAAAACATGAGAGTGCTCCCCCAAGAGGGGCACCAGGACCACGTGAGGATCAATACCCTGCTTAAAGTAAGACTGTCTGCCCACCCCCAGTGGAGCCCAGCCCCACTGGAACCACCAGAAGGAGCTGGAAAGGACCCAACTTGTTAATTAGGCTCATGAAGGGGGTTGTAGGGGAGCAAACCCTTGCTACTGGACTCCCCACTGCCCCATGTAGGGTGACCCCAGCTCAGAGACTTCATAGAAGTTACCCAAATGATATCAACAGCACACAGCCCGGGGCCAGTGCAGGAAAGAAAGTTTGTCTTTGTGCTTCTCGCCTCCTGGCAATTGCTCCCCTTAGACCACCTTAACCCTGGACCTGGCTTCTGTGCCACAGCCCATCACATGAGTCTCCTCAAGGAGTTAAGGGCTAAAGGAAGTTCCTTAAGGAAGTGTAATGAGACCTCCCTCACTAGACCTGAGAATTCCCAAAAGCTCGAAGGCTCCAAAGAAATGAGAGGTGAATTTGTTAGGGAGATATTGGAAATTCAGTGGGGAGTCCTTTTTCTGCATAGAAGAGGCCGATTCCTCCAACGGCACTGAGGCTGCTTTCCTGCAGCTGGAGAAGACTACAGAAGCATGGAAAACCACTGCTTTCAAATCAGTTGGACAATATCCTAATGTCTCTTTCTCAGTTACGTGCAAAGGAATTACCAGGCAGGAGAAACAAGGGTAGGGGGCTGTATTAGTCCGTTCTCACACTGCTATAAAGAAATACTTGAGACTGGGTAATTTATAAAGAAAACAGGTTTAATTGGCTCACAGCTCTGCAGGCTCTATAGGTTGCATGGCTTGGGGAGGGGGCCTCAGGAAACTTTCAATCACGGTGGGAGGTGAAAGGAAAGCAGGCACATCTAACATGTCTGGAGCAGGAGGAAGAGAGAAGGGGGAGGTGCTACACACTTTCAAACAACCAAATCTATGAGAGGTCACTCACTATCACAACAGCAGCAAGGGGGAAATCCACGCCCATGATCTAATCAACTCCCACAAGTCCCCTCCTCCAACATTGGGGATTACAATTCAATATGGGCAGGAACACAAATCCAAATCATATCAAGGACCCTTCTGGTGGTTCCAGTGTCACAGAGGAAGGGCACAGCCAGGTTGCCAGGTACAATCTACTTCCTTTCTCAGCCCCAGCAAGCAGCACTCCAAGGATGGGCAGATGTGTGGCGGGACCTCCCTGCCTCCAGCATGGGAAAACTCTCAATCACTGGATCTCCTGCCCCATGCATGGCCTGTATGTTTAAGGAGATGGAGCACCACCGTTTTTAGAGTAAGGAGGCATGCCCTAAACTTGACCATTTAAGTCTCACCGTATTTTGCAAAGTTCACCATATGGACCACTTCATGTTCCAGTAGTGTTACTGGGTCCCTCAAAATATAGTCCACGACTGCTCTACTTTTTACGTGACATATTTCCTGGCCCAGAGATGAATTTTCCTCTTATAATGGAATTCAAGCATAGTGATATAGTATATACTTATATATAACAATATTACTATAGCAATACTCACTGATCTGAAACATAGTAATCTAATAATATCACCTCTCCAGAAATTCTACAAACACCAGAAGTTATTGCAAAAGGCATCTGAGCATCCAAAATATCACAAGATCTATGCACTAAAATTTACATGTTTTTCTCATCAGGCCTGTATTGCAACAGATTACTGATATTAATATGATTCCAATAAGCCTGGTTCTCTAGTCAAGTAAAAAGAGGAGGGAGAAGCTAGAGACATACTGACAATAAAAAGTTAGCTTCCAGAAAGTGAGCGAGAGAAAAAAAAAAAAAAAAACAACTCTGAAAAGCAAGTCCAAAGGTCCCAACAGCCCAGCAGTTTGAGGTCATTTATTCCAAAGGAAAATAGATTTGCCCACTTCAGCATGCCCTGGGTTGTTCACAAAAAAGTAATAAGCCATAATGTCTCACGTGTAATGAAGTAGGAAAGAATGCAACAATTCTTTTCAAAGTTCATCAATAAAAGTTAAAACCATCATAGTTTGGGCGCTTACAGAGCTAAGACTTCCACTACACAGGAAGTTTATCTCCAGAATAGCTCATTTATCCTTTGCCCCTCTTTTCCACTATATTCATATTTCATGTTTCCACCAAAGAGTATTCAGAAGAATCAGGACAAATTTATAAACCAGGAAGGCAGGTTGCCACACCAAAGCTGGTTTCATTCCTTTGCAGCCGATGTTGTGTTGGAGCTGACTCACATAAGTTTGGGAGAGCTGAGTGTTCATGTATTAGTCCATTTTCACACTACTATAAACAACTGTTCAATATTAGGTAATTTTTAAAGGAAAGAGGTTTAATTGACTCACAGTTCTGCATGGCTGGTGAGGCCTCAGGAAACTTACAATCATGGCACAAGGCAAAGGAGAAGCAAGCACCTTCTTCACAAAGCAGCAGGGAAGAGAGAGAGAGAACAGGGGAAACCGCCACTTATAAAACAATCAGATCTCATGAGAATTCTTTCACAATCACGAGAACATCATGGGGAAACCGCCCCCATGATCCAATCACCTCTCACCAGATCCCTCCCCCAACACGTGGAGATTATAATTCGGATTACAATTTGAGATAAGATTTGGTTTGGACACAGCTAAACCATATCAGTTCAATTTTCAGGAATTTCATGAGTGATTGTTAAACACTGCCCTTATTAGACTTTATAAGACATTGTAAGCTAAATTATGTAAACTTACAATCAAATAAGTTACACTAAAAACAAAAGTAATAAACCCTCAAAACTCATCACTTCCTAATCATTTTAGCAGACGTTGCTGTTGTCTGTGCCCTTGCAGTTACTTATGCCAAGGGCATCTGTTTGGTGGAAGTGCCTCTGATAGGTGGCCCTCTACTGCCCTGCTCCCACTACTTCACATCTGGTGGCAGCACTTTGGCAGCTTAAAATTGGCCATATGCTACAAATAGGGCTTTAACCCACACCCCACCACACCCCAGGTGATTGTTAAAGATTTGCCAGCACGCCACTGTTTGGAGTTTTTTCTCAACAACACCTCAGGTTGTTGAGGCTTAAAGTGCGGATTCCTGGGTACGCAGGTGAAAGCTGCTGTGTGCAGAGAAGTGGAAAGGGCAAGGAGAGGTAGGAGATGAACAGGATTTGTTTTCATGACGCTGCTGATCAAAACAGGCTGTAGCAAAGGAACCAGCCAAAAGCAGTTAGGACTGGGAATTATAATACAGTTGCATGCTGCAAAACACTCCCACCAGCATCATGACAGTTGATAAATGCCATGGCAACACCCGGAAGTTACCTTATATGGTTTAAAAAGGGAGGAACCATCAGTTCTGGAAATTCCCCACACCTTTTGTAGAAAATCTGTGAATAACCCACCCCTTATTAAGCATATAATTAGGAGCAGCTGTAAATAGACCTAGCCAGCAACGCACAAGTGCTACTCTGCCTATGGGACAGCCCTGCTCTGTTTGTGGAGTAGCCATTTTGCTATATACTATTGCTCTGAAAACTTGCTTTAACTGTCGGCTCACTCTTGAATTCCTTCCTGAGCAAAGCTAAGAACCCTCTTGAGCTAAGCCCCAATGTGGGGTTTCACCTGCATCAAAGGGACTGGTTTTCAGAAAGCCTGGGTGCCCATCCTGCTCTCCTTCCAGCTGTGTGACCTCAGGCAAGTGTCTTCCTCTCTCTGGGCCTCCATTTTCTCATGTATAAAATGGGAGGATTAGACTAAACAATCTGTAAGGTCCATTCTGGTTATAACACTATCTGATTCTATGACTCTTCTTTTACTTTCAAGTCAGACAGGCATGGTGGTACTACATTTTGGCCCATGGTAGACTGGAGGAAAGGAGTTCAGATATCCAGCACTTCCTCTTCTTTTTCAAATACTTCCCAAAATAATGTAATAGCAACTGTGGTAAAGCAATCAAAAGGGACCCAAAACAGGTTGAATCAGAGAATAGAACATGAGATGCCCATTTGCTTTCATTCTTTCTTCTGCCTGCAACTGGCCAGTAGCACCAGTAAGCCATTTCTGATATTCATTCTGTAAATAACAAAAGCCTCAAGAAATCTTTTTATTAGTGCTCAATATTATGATCCAGAGACTTAAAGGGTGATGCCCTGGAAAATAAAACGGCCCTGAAGTTACAAGGCCTGGATTTGGGTCCTTGATGTCCTAATTCACTTTTACTCCTTATGTGAGCTTGAGCAAGTTACTTAACATCTCCGAGACCCAGTTTCCAGTTAAACGTGAACAATTTCTAGTAGGATGGACTAGTGCAGGCTTTGTGGAGAGCCACTAGGTGGCACTTATTCAAATTAAGTGTCGATTTTATGACCCAGCCACCATGCTCTTTAGTCTGCATCCCAGAGAAATTTCCACCCAGGCCCATCAGCGGTCACATTTCATCAGCAGCCATATTTCGTCAGCGGTTCATGTTTGAAACTATTTGTGTGCAGAGTTGGAGGCCATCAAGGCTTCCACTAGGGGGTGAAGATGAGTAAAACATGATTGACAAACACCGTGGAGTATTATGCAGCATTTAAAGGCAATGGAGTAGATACACATAGCAATATGGATCACTTCTAAAAACAGAGCAGAATGAAAAAAGTTCAAACCAGAATGAGATTTAGAGAATATCACAATTTATGCAAACGAAACTGCATACACACTAAATATTCACTTTAAAAATATGCATACAAATAACAAGATAAACATTGGACATATTTAGAATGACTGCCTATGTGGAGGAAAAAATGTGAGTGGGAGATGGCAATAAAAGAGAACGGATCGATTAGTTAATTATTAAAACAAGAGAGGAGCCAAGCACAAACAATAGATGCTAGTATTCCATGCACTAAGCAGTAGGATTTGCTCATCCCTCTAATCCTAAGTCCAACAAAAATTAATGAAAAGTTGCTGGGAGCAGTGGCTCAGGCCTGTAATCCCAGCACTTTGGGAGGCCGAGGCGGGCAGATCACCTGAGGTCAGGAGTTAGAGACCAGCCTGGCCAACATGGCGAAACCCCATCTCTACTAAAAAAACATAAAAATTAGCTGGGCATGGTGGCACATGACTGTAATCCCAGCTACTTGGAGGCTGAGGCAGGAGGATCGCTTGATCTTGGAAAGTGGAGGTTGCAGTGAGCCCAAATCACACCACTGCACTCTAGTCTGGGTGACAGAACAAGATTTTGTCTCAAAAAAAAAAAAAATGAAAAGTATAATCATGCCTTACCTACCCCACACAGTTATGGTGAGGGTCAAATGGATAACGTATGTGAAAATTATCTGTGCATCATAAAATTCAGATATGTTATTATCTTTATGTTTACAGCACAGCTGGGAAAAGGTCAAGAGAGACTGCAGAGAATACTTAAGAAACGTGGCAAGATGCCTTGTCTTTTTGTCTTGATAAGTTTAACAGGGAAGTTTAAATGTCCCTCAATCAGAGATGCCTCTGTAAAATAGAAATCTTTAAATAAAAATTATGGTCGTTCTCGATTCTTCTTCTGAGTAACATATTTATGGTAGACACTGTCAGTTGCCTAGTCGCAGCCATTCTCCCTGCTTCCTAGGGGTACAGCACCCCACAGTTGTTCAGGTGGCAACATGTCTCTATCCCCAGAGGATCAAATGTGATTGGTCCAAGACAGGCATGGTAACACCATTTCTAATGACCAGTGATTGTTTTAGATGGGAGCACGTGACCCAGTTCTGGTAAGAGATATAAGGGGAAGTTTGCTTGGAGGAGGGTCTCCTCGAAGAATGATATTTTTCCTGTTAAAAAAAGGAGACGGCGATAAGAATGAAGGCTTCCATTTCTTCCTACCTTAATCCTCAGTATGTAAGGATTTTCTGTTTAGAACTGAGGCAGCTAGTTGTGACCATGAGGCAATAAGTTTAAGAATCAAAAGACAACAAGCTAGGGTCACACAGAAAGAACCTGGTTCCTGGATGACACCACTGAGCCCCAACACCAAAGCTAAAACAGTCCAGCTCCTGGTTATGTGAGCTCATTAAATGTTTTTATTACTTCAGACACTGTTAGTCAGATGTTACTTGCAGCCACACACATCTTAGCTGATATGACATGTAACCCAGCATTCCCTTGAAAGATCTCTTTTCTTGTGTATATCCTGCAGGAAAGATCATCCCCTTGCTAGTCTGTGATTTTCCCAAACGTTGTATCTGAAAGACTGTCAAGGAGCAGAAAACTGTGGTTTAAAGCAGGTGGAACCTGTCCATATTTTGAGTGAGCCAAGGAAGCCGGCATAGGTGAAATAATCCAGGCATCTGTTTAGGATGTCAAGGATTCTGAAAAGCTGCCACACCCCAAATTTCACCTCTGAAGTCAGTGGTGGTGAGACGTTTCTGGTAAGGAGTGGTCAAACCAAATGTGTGGGCTGGAAAGAAGACTTGACGTAAAACAACAGAATGGCTATGTGTGGCTTGTGTGTGTGTTGTCCCACTGGACCAAGGGTAAAATTAAGGGGGCCAATTTTAGCTTGATACCTCTAATTACAGTTGCCCTACCCCCAGGACAGTTTACACTGTACTGCTATGAGCTTCTAGGACCTGGATGTGTCCAAATCAAAGCATACCTCCATTGAGTAGCAGGTCTCTAAGGTCCCATCCAAGCTCCAAATTCTAAAATTATGTAATCCTCTGGATGAAATGCAAATTATCTTCAGGGTCATAATTTAGTGAATACAGGTAAGGACAGAGGCCCTTGATGGAAATAACCATGCAGAGTGGAGAATCTGAGGTCATCAAAGATTCTCTTCCAACTCCATTTTTGGAGAATAAAGGGATATGGTCATTTTCTCAAAAAATTGAAAATAGAATTGCCATATGATCCAGTAATTCCACTTCTGAGTATATGCTCAAAAGAATTGAAAGCAGGGTCTCAAAAAGATATTTGTACACCCATGTTTATAACAGTATTATTCACAATAGTCAAAAGAGGGAGGCAATCCAAATGTCCATCAATGGATAAATGGATAAGCAAAAAGTGGTATATACATACAATAGAATATTACTCAGCCTTAAAATGGAAGAAAGTCCTGATGCATGCTACAACATGTGTGATCCTTAAGGATATTGTGTTAAGTGAAGCAAACCATTGATTCCATCCATATGAGGGATCAAGAGGAGTCAAACTCAGAGACAAAAAGTAGAATGGTGTTGCCAGGGGCTAAGGGGAGGGAGAAATGGTAAGTTGTAGTTGAATAGATATAAAGTTTCCGTTTTGCAAGATGAAAAGAGTTCTGGGTCAGCACGGTGGCTCATGCCTGTAATCCCAGCACTTTGGGAGGTCGAGGCAGGTGGATCATCTGAGGTCAGGAGTTCGAGAGTAGCCTGGCCAACATGGCGAAACCCCATCTCTAGTAAAAGTACAAAAATTAGCCAGGCATGGTGGCATGTGCCTGTAGTCCCAGCTACTCGGGAGGCTGAGGCAGAAGAATCCATTAAACCCAGAAAGCGGAGGCTACAATGAGCCAAGATAGCACCATTGCACTGCAGCCTGGGCGACAGAGCGAGACTTCATCTCTAAAAAAAAAAAACAAAGAAAGAAAGAAAAAGAAACGAGTTCTGGAGACTGGTCGCACAACAACATGGAGTTACTTAAAGCTACTGAAATGTACACTTCAAAGGGTTGAGATGATCAATTTTATGTTACATGTATTTTACCACAACATTTTTTAAAGGAATATGGTTGTAAAGTATTTTCTAGCACTCAGATCCAACAGATCTTTTGGCCACAGTCCTGGGGGCAAGGACTTCCTCCCCTACCCTACAGAAAAGGCAAGCCTGTTCTCAGTGACACAAAGGAGAAGGAGGAAGCAGGTGCAGCCACTGCTTGGAATCTCTGCCCAGCAGCTGGCATTGCTTTAGAGACGTCATCATGCCCTCCCACAAATGATGGCTCTGACTCTAGCTGTAGTCATTTCTCCATCTAAATAAAGAATCCTAAAAAGTGGAACCAAATTAAGAGATGCCTTTGACGTCATCCATTCTGACCCGTCTGTTCTGAGACCCAGAGGGAAAAGTGATTTTGCCTAGATCACGCTCTGCATTAGTGACAGGTAAGACTAGAACCATGACAGCCTCAAGAACCAGCCCTTCTACTCACAGGTACCTTGGTAGAAGTATTATTTAGCATTGCTAAAGAACTTCATATTTGTAAAGTGCTTTATGCTCATCTATTATTCATTCACTAATGAGAATACTTAGATTGTGCCTTTTCTCCTAGGAGCTCAGAGCACTTTGTAAATGTTAACTCATTCACCCCCTACGTCCCAATGGGAGAGACAGAAATCCTCAGCCCTTGGCTCTGCACTTGGTAAAGAGTAGGCCCAGCAAAGGCAACAGGCGGGATGGGAGGCAGGCTCAGAATGAACTGTTCCAAGTTCCCGTTCCCTCACTGTCTCCTGTCTAACTATACAATGTCCCTGGGACTGATATAAAAGCCCTAGGAACCAAAGAGATATTTCTGTGAAGCTAATGGCATGTATGGCACCAGAAGAAAGGAGCTTAAGTTCTAGGGAGGGGGAGAAGAAAGCGAGTAAAGTTAGAAGGAATGTTTTCTAGCAATATCATAACAGCCAACATTTACTGAACGTTCATGAAGCAGCAGACCCACAAATTCTGCATCATCTTATTGAATCCTTATCCAACCCCATGACTGAAGAGTGATCATCTCCCTTTTGCATATGAGAAAACTGAGGCTTGGGAAGGTTAAGAAGCTTTCTCAAGGCCACACCTAGACAATATCAGCACCATGCCCAGAACACAGATCTAACTCCAGAGCCTGTGCTCTAAAGCTGCATGGGGAACTGCTTCTCCCCAGAGTTAAGGAATAATCGTAGCAGAAACCACCATTAAGTTATGTTAGAAAATCCCATTCTTGGAAAAAGTTACTCACCGAAGTCAGTAAGGAGGCAAAAGGACAAAGGAATCCTCCCCTCAAGAGGACTTTCACACTCTTTCCTCTGGCATCCCATCATCTGTGACTTCCTTCTAACACATCATTGGTCATGTCATAACATACCATACACTTACCGGATGCCTCTCCTCCACCAGACACAAGCTCCATGTCTTCATCATTTTGCATCCCTAGTGCTGACATCATACCTGCTACTTAGCAGGTGCCAAGTATGTATTTGTGGGAAAGGATGGGAACAAGGCAAGGCTTTGAGACAGACTTTAATACACATGTGGCCCAACTGTCAACAATTTTATAATTCTACACTTAAAGCAATTGACATAGGTCATAAATTTCGCTTTTAAATTTTGCTCTGTACCCCTCATTCCCCACAAATAGGGAACAATCAATCAATAAGTGATAATTGAGTATCTGTGGCATTACAGGGTTGTGGGGTGTACTGAACGTACCCATAAGGTGATCTTTACCCTCCCAGAATTTACATTCCAGTTAGGGGCATGATGGTAACACACAGAAGCAATTAAAGAATGACACAGGGTAAGTTTGCAAGCTAATCAGGGTTTTAGACTGGGAATTCTGGGGAGTTTGGGACTAGGGAAGGCTTAATGAAGAAAGTGACATCTCAGCAAGCATAGCTGGGCACAAAAAAAGACATTCCTGCCGAGAGCATACATGGAACCAGTAAGGGCTATGAGCATAGTGTGTGGCCAGGACAGGAAGAGAATGAGCCTGTCAGAAGTGGGCACATTACATAGGCAATTCTTTGCCAGTCACAGACATTCCCTCGACTCCTTGAAAATCAGCCATTGGCATGGGATGTGCAACAAGCTATTCAACATTAACCCTAGTTCCAAGGAAACATTTTTTTATGTCTTTGTTCATTAATAAAAGAGAAGGGTTGTTTAAACCAACATGTGCTCCTCTAATGAATACGGACTCACCAAGGTTCACAACCGGAGTTGGAAAACCTGGAAGTCAATAAAGAAGCAATATGTTCTAACAATATTAAAACTTCCTGGTACTGCAGTAATTAGAATTTCAAACACTAATAAAAGACTGTACAGTTAATTAGCAGCAGTCGTAAAAGTCTAAGAACAAATATACTATGTATTAAATATAACAACTAATGTAATTGTTATACACCGATTGAAAAATTAAAGAGCAAGAGGTTAGAAAGGGAAAGTGCTTGCCACAAGAGTGGCAACACTGTTTCTCTTGGTCTTTGTGGCCACAACTCCTTATTATAGTCATATTAGTATTACACAGTCTTTACTGTTAATATCAGAATGTTTTATTTCTCATTAATAGATTCCACTTCCTTAAGAAGCCAGGAAATTTGGCATACCCTAACTAAGTTACAATCTGAACTACACATTATTTTCTCATTCTGGAGACAAAACTCATACGTAAAGACACATAGACACGTGTGTACACACACACACACACACACACACACACACCCACCTGGTAGCTGATTTTGTACAGGCATGAAGCTAATAGCCACTTTTCTAGTCAATAGCACCTTTCTAGACTTTGGGAACATCCCTCCCCAAATCACCCAAAATGATCTCCCTCACTAAGCTTACAACACTCCATCTTCAGGACTCCTTTATGAGAAGTCTCCTGGAGGAACACAAAACCTCCCATACAATAGTCTTACCAAAACATCCAGTTTGAATCTGATCACACTTCTAGATTTAATGACCAGTTTATAGGGAATAGAGCAGTCAGAAGAAACAAGATAAACAACACCACAGGAACGCAGATAGAAAAACTCAAACTGTGAAAAATTCTATAGGACAAATAACCCAGTTTTTTCAAAGAATAAATCTCAAGGATAAAAAGAGATGGGACAGGAAACTATAGATTGAAAGTTAAAAGACTTCAGTAAGCATGCCCTTTGTTATTTACACAAAGGAGTTGAAAACATACCCACACAAAAACCTGCACACAGATGTTCATAGCAGCTTTATGCATAATTGGCAAAACTTGGAAGCAACCAAGATGTCCCTGAATAGGTGAATGGATAAACTGTGCTACATCCAGAAAATGGAATATTATTCAGTGTTAAAAAGAAATGAGTCATCGAGCCATAAAAGGAATGAAGAAAACTTAAATGCATATTACTAAGTGAAAGAAGCCAGTCTGAAAAGGCTCCATACTGTATTATTCCAACTACACAGCATTCTGAAAAAGGCAAAACTATAGAGACAATAAAAACTACCCCATATGATACTATGATGCTGAATATACTCATTTGTTCAAATTCACAAAATGTATAACACCAAGAGTGAACCCTAATAAACTATGGTCTTTGGGTGACAATGATGTGTCAATGTAGGTTCATCAGTTGTAGCAAATGGACCACTATGATCAGAGCTGATAATAACACGCGAGGCTATGTATGTGTGGGGTCAGGGAGTACATAGCAAATCTCTATACCTTCCTTTCAATTTTGCTGTGAACCCAAAACTGCTCTGAAAAGGAAAGTCCACTTTTATTAAATTAAGACAAATAATTCCAATGTAACATGTGGGCCTTATTCAAATACTATTCAGACATATATATGGAAAACTTAAACACTGATGGACTGAATATTTGAGGATATTAAAGAATTGTTATTCCATGTTTTAGGCATAATACAGGTATTGTGGTTATGTTTCTTCTAAAGAGTCCTTATATTTTTGAGATTTTTCCTGAAATAATTACAAAATAGGTCCATGTTTGTATTTGCTTCAAAAAGCCAGTGAGGGTGGGAGACTAGAGCTATACATAATAAAATAATATTGTTCTTGCCTAGGCACAGTGGCTCACACCTGTAATCCCAACACTTTGGGAGGCCAAGGCAGGAGGATTGCTGGAGTCCAGGAGTTTGAAACCAGCCTGGACAACATGGCGAGACTCTGTCTCTACAAAAAAATTTTAAAATTAGCCAAGTGTGGTGGCACACACCTGTGGTCCCAGCTGTTTAGGAGGCTTCAGCCTAGGAGTTTGAGGCTGCAGTGTGCCATGATTGTGCCACTGTACTCCAGCCTGGGCAACAGAGCAAGACCTTGTCTCTCAAAAAAAAAAAA
>NW_012109474.1:93727-102888 GCF_000951045.1 Mandrillus leucophaeus | reverse complement strand
AAAAAAAAAAAAACAAAAAAACTGTCCTTGAGTTGGTAAATCTTGAAGTTTGGCAATGGGTACGTGGGAATCCATTACATTATTCTTCACTTCTGTATGTGTTTGAAAGTTAATGTAATAGAAAGGATTTTTTATCTTTAAAAAGGAAAGGTTCTTGGCTGTCATCTTCAACTGTATTCACTTTGGCCTGAAGTATTTTGTCAAACTTGCCCTGCCACCTCTTGGGTGGGAGAGAAGGGAAGATCATGTCCTCCTCTTCTCAAACCCTCCGGTGGCTCCCATCTCACTCAACATCAAAGCCAAGGTCGTGGCAGTGAGCAGCTTCTAAGGACACCAGGCCAGCTTCTACTGAGGGCCTCTGCTGTTGCAGTTCCCTCTGCCTGGAACATCTTGCCCCAGGTACTCTCACAGCCTGAGCAATCTCCTCTTCCAGCCTGCTCAGAGGTTGCCTTCTGAGTGGGGCCTTGCCTGGCAATAATTTTGAAAATTGCAAACCCACCCACATTCAACCCCAACCCCTAGGTTCATCACTCCTTTTCTCCTTCATTTTTTTTCATGGAATGTATCACCACTGAACCAACTATAGACATGCTCTACTTATTTTTTTTATTGTCGCCCTCCCCCAGATAGAATGTCAACTCCATGAAGACAGGCTTTGTTTGCTTACTACTGACATAGAGTAGATGCTCTATAAATATGTGTAAAATGAATGAAGACAACTTTGGTAGCAAGAGATTATCAAGCCAAGCTCCCAGATGCCAACAAGAGGATCTGCTTGCGAGAGCTGCCCTAGTGGGCTACCCTGATGGAACCTCTAAGGAGGAAGCTCCTGAGGCAAGAGAGAGCTCTCAAATGCACATTGCCTCCTTTACAACACTGCTCTGGGCAGCCTGCCTGCACACTTCCCTCCTAACCTCTCCTCTCCTCAGCATGGGAGCTTATTCCAGTCTTGTTTTCCTGCTCAGTTTGTCACAAGAGCAAATTCTCTTGTTCCCTAGCTCTGGGAAGAGATGATATAAGATATAAAGCAAAGGAAAGAGATGCCATGCTTTTTCCGAAATTTCTGTGCCTCCTTTCCTCCCTCTCAACACACTGTCTTCTCTAGTCAAGCTGGCTCGGGGCTCCCATCTCCTACTTCTCAAGGCAATCTTCCCCTACCTAATATGGCCTTCTCCTCCATCTCACCCTCTGGTCCTCAAGTTATGCCACCGAATGACCACACAGATCCACATGCTTCTCCCTTCTCTGCTGTCCGGTTGCTTTGGTTCTTCACATTTTAGCACTTAACTTTTCCACATTGGTGTGTTACTCTTCTCTCCAGACTATACTAAAAGGCAATAGACTTTCCTTGCTTTATTTCTTCTGGATCCCCCATGGACCTTGGCTCCACGTCAGCCACAGGCTAACAGGTCAACAGCACCACTGCCAACCCAGTTGCTCAAAAAGGAGACTTGGACTTGCTCCTTAACTCCAACCTCCCAAATCAGTCCCCAAGTCTTCTTGATGCTCATTCCCAATTATTTCTCCTACTGTCTCTCAACCCCCGCTGTCAGCCTAAACTCAGGCCACTGTTGAGCTCACCTAACTAGTCTCCTTGCCTTCTGGCTTGTACCCTTCCAATCTATTCTGCACCAAGAACGAAGGCAGTCTTTCTCTCATAAAATTTGGATCGTGCCACTCCTCTGCTTAAATTATCCGGATGGCTCATCACTGTCCTCCAAATAGTATTTGGTCTCCTTACATGCCTTCCAAGGCCCTTGTGATCTGCACCCTGCCTTCTTCTCGACCCCATCTGCCTACCCTCACTAAGCTTCAGCCAGACTGAACCTCTTTCATTTCTTTCCAATGGGCTGTGCTCTCTCTCCTACAAGCCTTCCTCCTGGAAGCCTTTCTCTTTGTCTGAAAGACCCACCCACCCCTATTATCAACTTCTGCCCTTGGCTCACACACCATTTCTTCCTGGGAGGCTCCTCCTGGTCTGGGTTCCGTATTCCTCTTCTATGCTAAGCACTAGGCCTTCCCCTTTTCATTCTGAGTTTGAATTTTCTGCGTTCTGAGGGCCTCCTCCCCACAGACTGTAAGCTCTGTGAGGGCAAGGAGTGTGGTGTCCTAGAATAGCCCCTAGACCTAGCACAATGCCTAGGGCCCAACTCCAGAAGTATTTGTCAAATGAATAAAGGAAAAATGCCTGTAATCTCAGAACTTTGGGAGGCCGAGGTGGGAGGATCACTCCAGGTAAGGAGTTCGAGACCAGTCTGGCCAAAAATGTGAAACCCCATCTCCACTAAAATACCAAAATCAGCCAGTCATGGTGCTGCACACCTGTAATCCCAGACACTCAGGAGGCTGAGGCAGGAGAATTGCTTGAACCTGGAAGGAGGAGGTTGCACGGAGCCGAGATTGCGCCACTGCATACCAGCCTGGGTGACAGAGTGAGATTCCATCTTAAAAAAAAAAAAAAAAAAATCAAAACACCTAATGATCTGCGAGCCCAACAAAGTGGGACTCACAAGAATGTGGTTGGGGCGCCAGGGCAGGGGCAACAATACGAATGCTGATTTAGTTAAAGTCCTGCCTAACAGAGAAAGGTGGAAATCTATGATTTGATTTCTTAAGCTGCAACCCTAAAGCTAGGAATACCTTGCTAAACATGGCAGTTAAGGGTTGCCCAGGATAGTGCGCTATAGTGTCATGCACGTCCGTGTGAAGAGATCACCAAACATGCTTTGTTTGAGCAATAAAGATTTTTAATCACCTGGGTGTAGGCAGGCTGAATCCGAAAAGAGAGTCAGCAGAGGGTGGTGGGATTATCATTAGTTCTTGTAGGTTTGGGATAGGCGGTAGAGTTAGGAGCAATATTTTGTGGGCAGGGGGTGGATCTTACAAAGTTCATTCTCAAGGGTGAGGAGAATATTACAAAGTACCTTCTTAAGGGCAGGGGAGGATATTACAAAATACCTTCTCAAGGGTGGGGAGGGTGTATTGTCACAAAGTCAATTGATCAGTTAGGGTGGGGCAGGAACAAATCACAATGGTGGAATGTCATCAATTAAGGCAGGAACTGGCTATTTTCACCTCTTTTGTGAATCTTCAGTTGCTTCAGGCCATCTGGATGTATACCTGCAGGTCACGGGGGATATGATGGCTTAGCTTGGGCTCAGAGGCCTGACAGTAGGGGCTGGGGGAGTACCAGCTTGGGAGTCAGGACCACTGGCTGCTAGTCTAATTTCTGTAACCCTTTGGCTGTGTGATTTTAGTTTCTATTTCTTCTTCTGTGAAATGCACCATTGGAAAGGTAATTTCTGCACCCTCAGGTTTAACATGCTTTGAATGTATGGCCAAATCAGAAAGACAAAGGATTTAGATGTCACAAATAGATTTCAGTTAAGAGAAGATATTTCCTATGTCTTGGTTAAACTCTCCCAGGAACACACTCTGAGACTAAAGAGTTGAATGCAAATACTTTATTTGGGCAATGATTCCAGTAAGCACCAGAAGGGAAGTGGGAACAAAAGATAGGGAAGGGAAGGAAGTCAGCAATGAGGGAACTATTGATCAGGTGACCACTGTGGGCATCTGAAGCTCAGTCATGCTGGCAGATAGTATGGAACATGCCACAGAGTGGTCTTATCAAGGGGCAGGTAGGCAGGATATGTATACACCTACTTTCACCAACCATTGGCTGGGAGCTACTCCCCAGAGCATGAAGTCCCCAACACTTCCTGCAAGGAGATTCATAAGTGCTTGCAGTCAGAAGTCATGGGTATGTACTGGAACAGTCAGTGACAAGAGAATATGGGCAGAGCATCAACAGCTTCAGGGACCACCTAGGGACTTAAACTGGGCACATCCCTACCTCTTGCTTTTTGTTCTACTATTTGCAAGCAAGTCAAGTGCAAACAAAATCAGGTTCAAAGTTTGGCAACAGCTCAAATTATTCATTGTGATTTTTATTGCTGCACCTATGTTCATTTGTGCATTCTTATTTATAAAAGGCAAAAAAAAAAAATGCTAATTCAGCACTGCCTTGGTAGGATGGCCTTGAAAGCTGCTGTAGAAATCTCCTGCGTGCTCAGAGCAGCAGTTTCAAATCTTTGTCGCCTGAAGAACATTCATCATGTTTCCAGGCCCTGCTTTTTCTTTTACAGCTTCGGGAAAAGACTCGAATTCCATCCAATTAGATGTACACAACGTCAGCTGTTTTGAATCTACCTACATGCAAATGAGACCCTCAGGAGCTGGTTCTTTAGGATGAAGAAAGGGGTGTAAGTATTGCCGTGAATTTTTTTAACCAATGCAGGCATCGTTTTCAAAAACAAAGACTCTGATTTTTCCCTGAAAGTAGTCCTGGAAAAACAACCAGAAACTGAAACGGAATTTCACTGAATTTTTTATTGCCCTCTCCCTACCTTTTTTTTAACTATTGAATTCAGTTCAACAGCTGGCTTTTTGGTTGTAATTTTTCCTGCTATAGTGATTATTTGTCTTCATGACTCAGATGACCACACTGGCTGGGTTTTTTGTTTGTTTGTTTGTTTGATTGTTTTTTCACTCATGAGTGCATCATTTGGGCACTATGTAGACATAGCTTGAGGCAGTTTGGGTGCAGACAGATAACTGCACCAGAAGCAAATCTGCAGATTCTGTCTGGGGCTCACCTCAGTTTCAAATGCAGGTGACTAAATGACATCTGCCTGCCTCTCCCTCTTCCTTCCTCAATAAGGAAGGGGCCTCATTGCGTGCACACAGTCATGGGCTTCAGCCAACTCCGTATAGTGCAGCATTCAAATGAAACTCATCAGAACACTTGGAAATGACAGAGTGAACACCAGGAGCTTGTTTCTAACGATATTTTCGAGCACCGAGGATTTCACTCTAAGCCATGTTTGTCTTTTTTTTCCAATTGCTAGAAAGGACATTAATAACATTATCTTTCCCCCAAAATGAGGTAAGAAACTCATCAAAGAATGGCTGATATACTGGGATAAAGACTCTAGGCTCCTCCCTCATTTTCCTGCCGTTAAAGGGCCAAACCAATGGGCCATCTCTAACATTTTGAGAAGTCAGAAATTTCTGGGCAAAATGACCCACAATGTTCAAAAACAGAAACATTGAACAGCAAGTTTTTTTGCTTGTTTGTTTGTTTGTTTTCCTTAACTACTACTCTCACTTAACAATGGGCAATGGAAACAGAGAAATCCAAGATAAAATAAAATTCAGACTCTTCTAAAACTTTACCTTAATAATACACCAGTGCTGTACCCTCTCACTCCATTTTTCTTTGTCATCAATAAGGGACAGGATGACATGATGGAAAGAACATCGTAAGTCAATGGGTCTGAGTTCAAGTTCCACCTCTCTGTGGTATTGGGTGAGTCGTTTTGCCTCTCCTGGTCTCAGATTCCTCATTTCCAATTCCTGCCCTTTCCACTTCAACTATAAAAAACTGACATGGTTTAAGCTGAACAGAGACCTTAGCAATTCCCAATGCAATCTGAGAAATGGCTGCTTTCACTGACCCACCAGAGGTGGAAAAGGCGTACGAGGTAATTAGCATGCAGGGGTGACCCCAGACTACTGCTAAACAAAGTAGACTCAAAAATAAGACTCCTCAGTAGACGATTTAGGTAAGCTAAGACTGGGAGGGAGAGCAGGCAGGGACTGGGATGGCCTCTTACTCAGAACGCGAGTATTTTTCCCTTATTATTCACCTATCTGAGATCCAAACCGGTGAGCAAATGACTCTTGTAAAAGGCTCTTGTCAGCCTTCTCTTTCTGGGAGTACGGGAGACAAAACACCCTAGAGAGTCCTTTTCATGAAAATACCTAAAATACTGGGGAAAAAATGAAATTTATATTTATAAGAGCATTGTCAAACTAGCACAATTATTTAAAACACACACACACACACATACACACACACACACACAGAGGTAAAAGATAAAGTGAAAGCAAGAATTCTGGGGCTGAATGACTGCCAAGGCTGGCTTTTCCCTGAGGGTCTCTTCTGAAATCCGAAGGCCCTGAGGTTCTACTATAGGGCTGCACTGGAGATAAGGTAGGGAGTTTATTAGGGAACCTTGACATAAAAGTAACAAAGAGCTACACCCTCTGTAAAAGAGCAAAATAAAAGTCACAAAGAGCTACACCCTCTGTAAAAGAGCAAATGATAAAGAAATCTGCTGCTCAGAAACAGTCAACAAGAAAACTTGTCTATTTCAGCCTTAGCTTTGGGTGGGAAAAAAAATTCTATCTATAAGCTGGCCTTCGCACAGGATTGTGGTTGAATTCATGCTACTTACATGGTCCAATAAATTTGCAAGCTTAGACTTTAACCTAAAATGATCCTGGAAACATGGATGAATCTTCAAAACATTATGCTAAGTGAAAGAAGCTAGACATAAAGGACTACATATTGTATGATTTTGTTTATGTGAAATATTCAGAATTGACAAATCCATAGAGGAAGAAAGTAGACTAATTATTGCATTGGGCTAAGGGGTAAGAATACTGACTAACTGTAAACAAGGAAAGGGATCTTTGGAGAATTTGTTTATTAAGTTTTAAAACTGGATGGTAATAGTTGTACAATACTGTAAACTTACCAAAACTCATTGAATTGTATGTTTAAAATGGGTAAGTTTTATGGTATATGCAGAATACCTCAGTAAAGGTGTTTTATAAGCTGGTCTTGGTTTATTGCTGGAAAACTAACTAGCAGAAGGAATGCAAGTCCTCTCAGGAGGAATATAACTTCACAAAGAATTCCCATAGACAAAGTTACACATAAAATGAGCAGCTTACAGTCAAAAATCACAAAACACACAAGAAATCAAGACATTATGAGTGAGAACTAGCAGAAACGTAGACAGCAGATCAGTCCAGCAAAGGCTTCAAATAATGGAATTAGTTCACATAAAATAACTACATTACTAACTATATGAATTGTAACTATGAACTAAAAGTTATACTTGGAAATATGTGCAAGCAACTAAAGGGTCTAAATACAACCATTATATTTAGAAGAATCAGAGAGATAGTCCAGAAATAAAATGTACATAAAATAACTGAAATTGAAATTTTAATTGATTGCTCTAAATGGTAAATCAAATATAGCTAAGGATGGAATTAGAAAACTGGAAGGTATAGCTAAAGAAATTAATGAGAAGTCGGGGCAGAAAAAAAGTTTACAAGATATGTAAGATAGATTGAAGCAGCCTTCCACATGACTAATCAGAATTTCTGAAAGAGACAATAAAGAGAATATGAAATAAATCATATTTGAAGAGATAATGACTGAGAATTTTCACAACCATTGAAAAGCATCAATCCTCAAAATCAGGAAGCCCAAAGCAATATTAACCAAGATTTTAAAATCTAGATACTTCATAGTATAGCTGGAAAACACCAAAGACAAAAAGAATATATTGAAAATAGCCAGGAAGAAGAAAGAGTGGCAGTTAGAATGATGGCAATTTCTCAGTGCAACAATGAGAGATCACAGCAGACTAATAGTATCAATATGCTGAGAGGAGATAATACTCAATTTAGCATTCTATTAGCCAGAAAAACAATCTTTCAAAAATTAAGTGAAACTAAAATAATTTTTAGACAAAGTAAGGAAAAGGAAGAAAAAGCTTGACCACATTACCAACAAATTCCTCATTAAATGAAATTCCAAAGAATATACTTCAAACAGACAGAAAATAATTCCCAAAGACAAAAAGGAATTATAAATAATATTGATAAATAAGTGAATAAGTGATAGACAAAAGATATTGACACATGTATGAGTAAATATAAATATATGACCATCCTGAGCAATCTAGTAAGGCCCCATCTCTACAAAAAATTTAAAAATTCCCTGGGCATACTGGTGCATGCCTGTAGTCCCAGCATCTTGGGAAGTTGGGGTGAGAGGATTGCTTGAGCCCTGGAGGCAGAAGTTGCAGTGAGCTGAGATCATACCACTGCATTCCAGCCTGGGTGGCAGAGCAAGACCCTGACTCAATAAAATAAAATAAATGTATGAATAAGTGTGTGAGTAAATATAAATAAGCACTTACTATATAAACAATATTAATAATATACAACTTGTATGACTTTTAAAAAGGCTAAAATACACAGAACTAAATATAAAACAACATAGCTGACAAGTTGGGCAAGAGGTAATCAGAGTTAAACCACTGTAAAATCATTGCAGTGTTCAGGACGATAATATTAGGCTGTGTTAAGTTAATTGGGCAATTAAAAATGACCTAGGTAACCATAAAAGAAGTATAAAGGATATAAATGATAAACTAAAAGAAGTGTGAAATAAAATGAGAACATTAGTTTAAAAAAAAAAAAAAAATTCCAGACCGGTCCCGGTGGCTCATGTCTGTATTCCTAGCACTTTGGGAGGCCGAGACAGACAGATCACTTGAGGTCAGGAGTTTGAGACCAGCCTGGCCAACATGGTGAAACCGCATCTCTGCCAAAAATAAAAAAATTAGCCGAGCATAGTGGCACATGCCTGTAATCCCAGCTACTCGGGAAGCTGAGGCAAGAGAATTGCTTGAACCTGGGAGGCAGAGGTTGCAGTGAGCCGAGATTGTGCCACTGCACTCCCCTAGCATGGGTGACAGTGTGAGACTCTGTCTCAAAATAAATAAATAAATAAATAAATATCCAAAAGAAAGAGGGGAAGAAAGAAAAAAACAGGGGACCTGGAGCAAGATGGCCAAATAGGAACAGCTCCAGTCTCTAGCTCCCAGCACAAGTGACACAGAAGATGGGTGATTTCTGCATTTTAAACTGAGGTGCAGACCGACATCCCACAATTCACACGGTGGGGTATACCGCTGAGACAAAGCTTCCAGAGCAAGAATCAGACAGAAACACTTGCTGTTCAGCAATATTCTATCTTCTGCAGCCTCCGCTGCTGATACCCAGGCAAACAGGGTCTGGAGTGGACCTCAAGCAATCTCAAACAGACCTGTAGCTGAGGGTCCTGACTGTTAGAAGGAAAACTAACAAACACAAAGGACACCCACACCAAAACTCCATCAGTACATTACCATCATCAAAGACCAAAGGCAGATAAAACCACAAAGATGGGGAAAAAGCAGGGCAGAAAAGCTGGAAATTCAAAAAATAAGAGCACATCTCCCCCTCCAAAG
>NW_012109474.1:71467-93677 GCF_000951045.1 Mandrillus leucophaeus | reverse complement strand
ATAATAATAATAATAATAGTAATAAAAGAAAAAACAGAAAAGCAGAACAAATGACACAAAATAAAATGATAGAAATAAATTAAAATGTATCACTAATGAAAATAAATCCATATCTATAAATCAAATTATATGGTTAAAAACACATTGTTAACTTTTTCAGTCAGTATAGGGCAAGTTATGCTGAGGTTAAAAATAAGCGATCCCAGGGCGAGGCATGGTGGCCCACATCCATAATCCCAGCACTTTGGGAGGCCAAGGTGGGAGGATCGCTTGAACTCAGGAGTTCAACACCAGCCTGGACAATACAGGGAGACTCATCTCTACTGAAAATCTTGGCCGGGTGTGGTAGTGCGCACCTATGGTCCCAGCTACTGGGGAGGCTGATCACTTGATCACTTGGGAGTGATCACTTGAACCTGAGCTGTGATCGTGCCACTGCACTCCAGTCTGCACAACAGAGGGAAATGCAAATCAAAACCACAATGAGATACCATCTCACACCAGTTAGAATGGCAATCATTAAAAAGTCAGGAAACAACAGGTGCTGGAGAGGATGTGGAGAAATAGGAACACTTTGAAAATGTGGCACATATACATCGTGGAATACTATGCAGCCATAAAAAGGGATGAGTTTGTGTCCTTTGTAGGGACATGGATGCAGCTGGAAACCATCATTCTCAGCAAACTATCGCAAGAACAGAAAACCAAACACCACAGGAACCTGTCTCAAACAAACAAGCAAACAAAAAGTTATTCCAAAATCTTAGAAGCTTACAACAACAGAGATCTCTGTTTCAGTTATTTAAAGCTTCAAATAAAACACCCTAAATCTTAATGACTTAAAATAACAATTTATTGTTGCTCAGGATGTTGTGGTTTGGTTGGGCAGTTCCACACATGCTCCTGCAGCTGCATTCACCTGCTGGTTCAGTGAGAACTGCAAAGACAAACCGCGCCTCACTGTGTTAGGGAAGGCTAGAAGTCTAAAATCTCTGTTTCTATGAAGTTTCACATCTTTCAGTGGTCTAACCCAAGCTTCTTTGCTTGGCAGCTGGGTCTCAAGAGAGTAAAAGTGGAAGCTGCAAAATATCTTGAGGGCTAGACTCCAGAACTCATTCAACATCACTTCTACTACAATCTTATGATAGTGTGAATCATTTCAAAGTAATTCACAGGCCAAGCCCAGGTTCAAGGGAGTGGGAAATAGACTACATCTCTTGATGGGAAGGGCAGACATGGCATGGGCAATCAACCCCCATTTACCTCTCAGTCATGCAATGTGTTCACTGCAGGTCAGCTCCATGTTGTTTTCACTCCAAAACCCAGGCTGATAAAGAGATCTCAAAATATTTTTAGTGTCATAGCAAAGGGATCATGATGAAGCACGTGCTGGCCCTGAAAGCTTCCAGCCAGAAGTGCTCTTTGCTCATAATTCATTGGCCAAAGCAAATTACATGGCAAAGCCTGTCTTATAATGCCCTGGGACTACAAGGGTACCTAAAAAGAGAGTGTTATAGAAATCCTACTGAAGTGTGAACTACTTGGGTGAGGAGAGAGGAAGAAACCACAAAATATTTGGATGATACACAATGTTAAGAATTAGCTTCCAAGAAAATTTTAGAGAATATTTTATGTTATGCTAACAAGGTTCACTGACATTAACAGTTATAGAATATTATAGAGCCCATGCTCAAGAGGCGAAGCTGTTAGGAAGAGTTTCAAGGGAGTTGGACCACTTCTGTGTTCAATATACATACCAAGTCCTCCACTGTCATCTAAAGATTTCTTCTCTGGTTATAAAACTACCACTAGAATCATAAAAATTTTCATCAAGTCCAACCTACTCCACACACAAAGACAACTTATCACAGGTACAGGGAAATGTTAGGATATATATCTTGAAATAAGTCAAACTGTCAGCAGGCCTTCACTGACCATTCTTTACATGCTCATCTCTTTGCTATGTGCTGTAGTGAATGTCAAGTATAAAATAACCTCAAAGGTCAGGAAAACATTTTAAACAAAAGAAAGACCAACATAAGATAACTATGGTCTTTCACTGTTCTCCAAGAGGCAGACAATGGCTGCTGAGATATTTGTACTTCAGTTGGCAGTTTAAAATACAGTTAAGGCATAGGAAGCAATCGCAAGAAAAGCAGTAGGTAAATAAAAAGCAGGTGGTAGAAAGTTCAGGTGCTGGAAGAGATCAGAGGAAGGAAAAATCACTAAGGACTGAAATAGACATATTCAAGGAGGGGAAACTAGGGCTAAACCTCAAATGATAACACAAGATTATTCTTAAAGAAGAGACAGAAAACTTTGACAAAACATGAGAACATGGACAAAGCCACCTTCCCATGAGGTTCCCAAAGAACGTGATCATAGAAGAACAGAAGAAAATGTTCCACAGAGTCAAAATCTACCACTACCTCAGTATAGACCCCAAATCCCAACATTAAAAGGGCTAGGCCAGGTGACCCACTCTTTGTCCTAAGTTGGTTAGGCTTCCAACTAAAGTAAGCTGGGAAGCCTCCTGCTCAGTTCCACCTTTGCCAATGCCCATACACAAATGCCAAATCTTACTACTCTATATTCCTAATGACAAGAGATAAAGCAATGCCCACCAACCCAGCACTGACCTGTTACAATACAGCATCTTCCGCTAGCAAATGTGGTCCTATCAGCTTCCTAAAGTCCAACCAATTAGATTAGCATTCATGTTTCTTAATAAGAGAGAAGTATGAGGATGAACTCCTGAGCACTAAGTACCAACGGGGCCATACATCATCAAGCGCAACCAGAGCCATAGGGAGTTTCCACTGAAAGATGAATCAGGGACGGCAGCAAAAAGGGACAGATGAGTCTCTGACTTCAGCAGTTCTTTATGGCAGGTGAAATGATTGCTAATGTTTTCACTTTGCCTATGCATTAGTCTTCT
This sequence comes from Mandrillus leucophaeus, assembly GCF_000951045.1. Classification (NCBI taxonomy): domain Eukaryota; kingdom Metazoa; phylum Chordata; class Mammalia; order Primates; family Cercopithecidae; genus Mandrillus; species Mandrillus leucophaeus. Next base: position 90,739 of record NW_012109474.1, on the reverse strand, counting down.
CCACATTTCTTTCTCATTTCTTTCTATGCTGCTGTGAGAAGACTCATTTCAACAAATTTCTGAACCAGGAAATGTGGAATCCATAAAATGTTGGTTTGGTGTTTGATTTGGGGGTTTCTTAGTATCACATGCGTTCTACAGGCACCACAAGAATCCCCCAACTCTCACAAAGTAATAGTGCAACACAAAGACCTTAAACACAAAGAAGGCTTGTCTTCTCTGTGCCCCAATATTGCTTTTATTATGAATCACACAAGTTAGACTTTATTGCATCTTGTTCTGTTATGCTACTATTAATCTTGCGTCCCCAAGTAGAATGTAAGGGGCCTTGCTGGCACTGTGCATGCACCCCCATAGTGCCTTACCCAGTGCTGGGCAGGGTTAGAAATAGAAACTAAGGCAGCAGCCCTTCCTTCCAGGGTCTTGCAGCAGTGAACTAGCTTGACTTTCAAATAAGTTCATACCATACAATATAGTAACAGGAGAGTGTTCACAGATCTGGCCTTTTCTGGATATTAAATACATTTCTGCTGCTGGACTAGCCAAATAAATACAGAATGTATGTCATCCAAAAAGCAGGACAGATAAGTACTCGATTTAGAGTTAATAATGTGCTATTAAAACTACATATGTCAAATTATTTCATGTATAATGCAAACATATGATCTATCACAATTAAGATGATCTTGAAATGTCTAAGGGCCAAGCTCGATTAGGGCTCCAAAATATTTTGGTTTCTGCCATAACCTTCCTGGAATGGCTTAGCAAGTAAGAATCCCCTACTGTTTGCTTCAGTAAATCCCATTTTTCAAGGGTTAAAAGAGTGATGTGATTTAATCTTGATGATAAACATTTGCATTGGCCTAAAAACAGAGATAAACAGGGGAATTGCTCCTGGAAGGCTTCTGTTAAAATGTTCACAGAGTTTAACATGATAGAAACCATCAACCAACAGGTTTATTGATGCCCAGCAGGGCTAGAGCCTGTCTTCTTCCTTGCACACAGCTCTGGGTGCAGTTCAAGCCCCACACACACCTAGAGGGAAAGGTGAGACCTTTCAGGATGGACCAGGTCAAATACACATTCCAACAGCACCTAATTTAGAGCTTCACTTAAACTGTATGTGTCAGTAGGGTCCAGACATTTGTCTTCTTTGACCTTGCTTCCCACTCCCTTCCAAGGGAGAACACAACTACATGTCTGTGGTTCATTGCTCTCCATTCTGTATTTCCTCTGGACCATGTAGCTGAGTCCCAGCAGTAGGGTGGCCCTCACTCTTTCGTGTGCCTGAGTCTGCCTCCCCAGGTGAACTGGGTATGTGTGATTTTAAGAAACTTCAGGATGCTGACTTCCATGAAGTCTAGGTTAGTGGCTTCTGGGAGGTCAAGGGGAGATGCAATCTGCTACCATAGCCAGAACCTACTTTCCCCACCCCTACCCCAGCCTCTGGGTTCTAACTGTATGATTGCAATAAAGAAGTCACTGAGGCCAGATGTGGTGGCTCATGCCTGTAATTCTAGCACTTTAGTAAGCTGAGGCAGGAGGACCCCTTGAGCTCAAAAGTTTGAGACCAGTCTGGACAACATGGTGAAACGTCTCTACCAAAAATACAAAAATTAGCTGGGCATGGTGGCACACACCTGTGGTCCCAGCTACTTGGGGAGGCTGAGGTGGGAGGATCACTGGAGCCCAGGAAGTCAAAGTTACAGTGAGTCATGATTGTGCCACTGCACTCCAGCCTGGGTGACAGAGTGAGACCCTGTATCAATCAATCAATCAATCAATCAATGAAAGAAGTCACTGAGATCTTGATGCAAAGAAAAGGAAAACAAGGGGTCTGGTATGAGTTTGGCCCAATCCTAATGGCCTGGAGCAAGTTACCTTTCTCTACGGTGATGTTTCTCAAAATACACTCCCCGAATACCAGTTTCAGAATCACCTGCCAGAGATCTGGGTCCCATGCCAAGCTGGCTCAAGGAAATCAAAGTGTCTAGCAGTGGGGCCACATTCTCATGTTTGAGGACCATGGTCTAAAGACTCTGAGTTTGTTATCCATCAAATGAAGTAACACAGGCCATAGCTACTTAATGAGGTTATTGTAAGGACCAAAATGGTATAGTGTATGTAAAGTAGTATACGGTCTGGTTTATCAATTAAGAGCATATTTGGGATCCAAACAGACCTGAACTTGAAACCAGATTTTGCCACTTACCAGCTGTGTGATCTTGAGAAAAGTACATCCTCTCTGAGCCCCTGTTTTCATAAGCTGTAAAATGTGGACAGTAATACCTAACTCATGGAAGCCACACGAGGACTAAACGAAAGGTTACATGAAAAATGCTTAACCCATTCCTGGCACAAGGTAAGTATTCCAGTCATGAACACATTTTTCCTCCTTCCCAGAAAAATACTTCAAACGTGAGTCAGAGTATACTCCCTGCTTTACTACTACGGTGAGACTTACGATGCTTTTCCTACAGAACTTCCCAACTTGGTCTTAAGTTTTGTCTTTCATAAGTAATTGCCCAGGCTCTTCCAGTCTCTGTTAAGACAGGCTTATAAACTGTTACTATCTTGCTTATCTGGGACTAATAAATTGGCATCTTGGCTTTCTGTGCCTTTCCAAATATTTGATTCTCTTATATTTCCCCCCACCCCACATCGCTCAATTTACAATCCTAAACTATGGGATAATAGCCCCATCTCCATAGTAACTATTCAAGAAAGCAAAAAATATTTTTACCATATTAACGGAGAGTTCGTATCTAAGGGTATATCTTCACAGCAACTGGTGCTAAAAGAAATAAAAGGAAGGCAAGTTGCAGGAAACCAAAAGATTGGCTTAAACTGACCCTGGGAAATCCCTGGCAGCTGTATCCCCCAAAATCGACCTCCTTCAGCCCTGGTCTCAATATCCCATGCCAGGAAAGAAGGGCATAGGGGCTATCTGGGGTGAAGTTTGGATTAAAGTTCCTGACAAACAAGGCCACCTCCTTGTCCCAGGGCCAATTCTAAAGGTTCCATCTGATACTGTGGGGAAGCTATCTTCCCCTAGCAGTCAACTCTTAGTAATCCAAAAATATATTTATTTATCCTACTGTCAACAGGAATAAATTATATTCTACCTTCCGGTCCTTGCATTAGGGGGAAAAAAGTGAAGGAAGACAATCTATTTCAGTTGTAATTAACATCGGGCCCGAGGGACCTTTCTGAAATGTCTGCCCTGGCAACATTTCCCCCAGCGTGGATAAAAACGCCTTCATGGAATGAGAGCCTTGGAGATCCCCCGCAGACATCTAACTGGATTCCAAACACGGAAACCCTGAGCAAGAGATGAGTTTCCTGCGAGACTGACAACTCGCACGCATTTCCGATCCCACCGCTGCCCCCTTCATTTTAGGCCTCCCCTATTGCCTGGGGCAGGGGCCCGATTTTCTTACTTTCACCATACCGCGCTGGAGAGAGGCCCGCACCAGGCAGGCTCCAGGCGGCCAATCTCGTGGCTCGAGAAGGCGCTGTTGCCACAGGGCCCCGTCGCCCGAGGAGGAGGCCAGCGCAGACCCTGGAGAAAGCAACAGGAAGCAACACATACGAAACCCTGGGCTAAATCTTCGGTCCAGGACCCGGGTCCGCGCACTTTGCGCCACACCCGCCAGGAAGCTCCCTCGCCCCCGCCCTCTGCCCCTCTCCCGCTGATCCGCCGCGAATTATGGAGTGAGTGCAGGGACCCAGTTCTGGAGTGCCAAGGGTTCTCCGGAACGGACCCCGGGGAACCCGAAACCCGGCATGGCCCTCCACCTCGGTGCACCCAATCTGATCCCGCAGCATTCCCTGCCTCTAGGCTGAGAGAGGGAAGAGGGGGAGGGTAGACAGAAAGTTAAAGATATCCCTTCCCCCACCCCAGCTAAGGTTTGGAACCACACACCCGCAAGCCGGAGAAACCCCGACGCGCGCCCCGCACTCCTGCCTGGCGACCCGGCTGGGCTACGGGATCTATTACGCTCCGCGGAGAGGAAATCCCGTCCTTCCACTCGCTTCCTGGAAGAGTTGCTGCTTATGCAAAGGAAGGGAGGAGGGTAGTGTCCGGATGCCAGCAGAAGCAGCCGGCAACCCCGAGCAGGACCTCCAGGATGAAGCCATAGCAAACGGCCCCCGGCATCTCCTAGAGGTCCCGGGGCCCAGCCTAGGGGTCCCCGGCAATGACCTTCCCCGCCCACCTTCCGGAGGCGGAGCCCGGCCCGCGCAGCCCTGATGGAGAAGTTTCCTGCCGCTCCTAGGGGGCGCCATGAGCCGCGGCTAGCGCCCTTTTCTTCCTCCCAGCGAAGAAAGATTTCCCCAGAGCGGCAGCACTAAAGGGGCGCAAGGTCCTTTTCTTAACCAAAACCTCGCTCCGTAGCACTCGCGCTTCCCTTCTCCTTGGAAACTCCATGCTGGAGCTTGGGGACATACAAGCTCCTAACCAAGCCTTCGGACGCTCGCAACACGCGGGAACTTTCTTCCTAGATCCCGCCAAGTTAGGGGTGGGAGGAAGCGCACCGGTCGAGTTTGACCTGCTTGCGCTGTCTCCCTCGATTATGAAATTGAAAGACTAAGCGTGATTTCCTCTGCAACGCTGTCTCCATTTCTTGTCCTGACAGAGGGTTGGTCTCAACTGACATAGTTACAGATGTGGCCTTAATCCCAGCCCCGCTCCCAAGCAGAGGAGAAGAGTGAGAAAGAGGGAAAAGCGGAGGTCTGATCTCTCCCTTCAGATATTCATCTCTCTAGCCAACAGTTTTCTTCTCCCCACACCTCCCCACCACGCGAAAAATTAAGTCTCATTTGTACAGAAGCTTCTCCCGGGTACAGGGTCCGGGAGCGTGCAAAGGGTAGCCGGAGCTGAGAGCTAAGGCTGAACCTAGATTTTTCATGAGACTGTGGCAAAATGAAAGAAGAACCAGGGACGGAGGGTGGATACGTGCCATACCGGGCGACTGGATCTGGCCTTAGAGGAGAGAAGCTTATTTAACCCGGAGATTTGCTTCTCAACTGTGGCCCGGCCCCACACCACCGCCACCCCACCCAACAGGTTTGCAAACCACATTTCAAGCCCGAGGGACTCAAGCCCGGAAAGGTCATCTCGGGAGCTTGGACCTGCAAAGCCCAGTGTGTCTGGGAAAGGGGGTCTAAAGTCTTGTTAGACTAGAACGACGCCACTGGGTCACAAACCTGACTCGCTCACGCGCAAGGCGAGGGCCGGCGGCGGTCTGCACGCGTGTGAACTTCGTGCACAGTCGGTCTGCGGTGCCTTCCACCCGCCAGCACGGGGCTGTTCTCTTAATGAATTACTAATGAGTTAAAATTGGGCAGCAGGCTTAATTAAAGCGTAGAGGCAATGTGTTTACCACATTGTAATTGAACTCATTAGGGCTATGGCTTTTTGTTTTTTAAGCAGCCGCCTTCCTTCTCTGCGTCGAATAATCTATGGGAAGCGTTTATTAGAGAAGGAGGGAGCAGAGCAGAAACAGTCCATCAATTCTTTCAATGAAAAAGACAGGACGAGGATGGGGAGGGGGGTGCAACGCCTCCATTCCGCCGATGTCTTGGTGGAGCCAAGGCTAAACCGAGGCTTCCTAAGAAGTTTCAAGGGTGGGATGACCCAGTAAGGGTTGTCGGCACTTGGAAAGTTGCCAAGGAAGGAGCTAGGCCGGAGCCTGAAAGGCAAACTTTGTAATACCACACAGGTCTACCGAACTCGGTCTTCATCCCCTCCTGGAACGCTGGGCTCCAACTGGAACCCCTGGCCCGCGCTCTCCCGGACACCCAGTCTGACGCTTCGTTATGAGATGGATTCGACTAACTTTATTTATTTATTTATTTTAAAGGAGCCTATGTTCAGCCCTAAAGCTTTCCTTCCTGGGGATGCTGAGAAGGGCTCAGTCTTCTGCATCCAATCTTCCCAGTTCCCCTCCTGGAGATGCACAATAGGTTCTCATCTCACCTCAGGTGGTCGTTCCCCAGGAGAGTATGGAAAGGGTGCCCCCTCCTAGTGGACTGCCGGTGGGCGGCACAGGAGAAGCGCACCTGCGCGTCCTGGGACAATCCTTATCGTAGGGAGTTCAAGCTGCCGGCCGGGGCTGCGCACCCCCAGGGTGGATTGCTCCCTCCTGCCCCTGGCCTTACTCCAATTACTAGGCCTTCAGCCCTCGCCTCATTTTTGTCCTCCTTCGACCACTGGGCATGGAGGGGTGAAGGGTGGGGTGATGGGGCTGGGGCTGACGCTGCGGTCCTCGCCCTGCCCTTCCCTGCCTGACCAACAGGCGGCGTCAGAGACCCAGGTCTGAGGTGGGGAGCGAGGGGGTGCGGATCTGAGCAAGCTAAGCCGAGGAGGAGGGCGCGAGGAAACCGACCCTCACCCTAAACTTACAAACTTGCCCAGGAGGAGAGTAGGAAGAGCTGAGCGGCTGCAGGAACCGCCGAGAAGGGGAGGGCTGGGACAGGACAGGGTCGCGGCGAAGGACCGGATCGCGAGCAGGAACGCAGAGGACCGCGGGCGGCGGGAGGCGGCGGCTGATCCGCGCGGGGGAGGCGGCAGGCGCCGCGGGAGGCAGAGCGCCTAGGAGCCGCGGAGCGTGAGGCAGGAGGGAGGACCGCGAGCAGGGGGCCGGAGACCGCGCGGGCGGCGCGGACAGGTAAGTGGCTTCGTCCTCCGCCCTCGGCCTCCCTTCCTTTGGAGAATACGGGGACCAAGGGGACTCCAGGAATTTCTAGCCCCCAGCACAGCCCCGCAGCTGACCTCAACCTCCTCTGTCCCCTCCACTTCAAACGCACACCCATTCCCAAGTCCCCATTCCTCACCATTTGTAAATTTTGTCGATCTCCTATCCTGTCCATCCCCCACCCCATCCCACCTATCTCCGCCTGACCCGGGAGGTTGAGGTAAATTGTCTCTAATTTGTTGCTAAAAGATTAATTGCAGAAGGTGGGTCGATTTGATTAAGGCAATTAATCTTTGGTTACAGCGTTCTGGTGTCACTTGTGGGCGGGGGGGGGGAATCTGAAGAGAGCTAGGGAGAGAAGGCAAACGAGACTTTTTGGAGACGCTGTGGAAAGCGGCTCCCTCGCCTAGGACAGCATCCAGATCTTTGTCCCTGAACCCCCGCAGCCCGCAGCCCCCGAGCTCACGCCGGCGGTTTCAGCACTGCCAAGCTCGGACAGCGACTCCCGCGGGTGAGCCTAGTAACTTCCCGGTCCCGGGAGGTGAAGGAACGTAGGCAGCCTCAGGAGCTGACCGGGACGAGGGGTGCACCCCTAGCTCCCGTCTCCGGCCCAACCACTGGGCTTCCCTTTCCCCACTGCTTGAAAACAGGATCCGGCCAAATAGACTCCCCGAAGACCCCAATTCTCAAGCCGCCATGGGGTGGGAAAGAGAGAAACCCCCCAAACGTCTCCTAGAAAAGTTCCCAACGCTGGAGTTTTCTCTTTTCATGAATAATTAACGCTGCTCATAAATAACTGATGGAGGCAGTGGAGAAGGGAAGAGGGAGGAGGCGAGCGAAAGCCAGAGCGGCCAAAGAGAGATCGAAGAGTTTGTTAAAGGACCATTAAGAACGGCTTGCTGGGAACGGCATTCCTCCTAGATCACGCAAAGCGGTTCCACCCTGGCGAGGGGTAAAAGCAGAGAGGGGAGGCGCCCAAGAGAGCGAAGATTGTGCTGACCAAGCCCGGGGCACCCTTTCTAGATCCAGTCTTGTACTCTCACCATCCTCTCACACCAACCCAGGGCTCTTCCCAGAGCCACCTGGGACCTTTGGTCATCACCTATCCCCATGTCTACGCCCAAAATGCAGAAGTTCTAGGCCAGATAATAGAGGCCCAGGGCTGAATTTGGATTTTGAGCTCTGACCGTGCTGCTTAGGACTGTGGCAAGACTTGCCCAGTTCCAACTAATTTGCATGCACCTCCCCAAAGCTCTCCTCACCCCATCGCAGACCATACCATTTCATTCTTTTCACACTGGCCCAAAGTCTTGAGACTTCAGTTTCCAGCGTGTTCATTCCCACCTGCTCACATCAGAACTCTCAAGAACACAGTCTTTACAGTGCTCCCCCCAAAACTGCTTCACCCTCTCCCACTGCCCTTCCACCATCTCCAATTCCGGACTTCGTCTAAAGGTCTGGAGCATCCTGAACTCACATCTTGTATCCATCCCAGCTCTGCACTGGGACTTGTGAGCAGGGATCTCAGAACTTGGAAGAAAGTCCAAGAAGAAACCCTTGCTCCTAGGCTGCAGGCCTATGCCAGGGCCTTTTGGCTTCTCTAGGAAACACTGGCCTCTCACCAAATAGACAGCCTCAGATGGCCAGTACATGTTTTTAGAGTGAAACTCCTGAGAGTCCCTTGGCCAAGCAGCCAACGCAGTCCTTCACAGGGGCTCATGGAGGCCATCCCACAGCAAAGTCATGTCTTTTCCTAGTGCAACCGGGCATAGAGCAGTATCTTCCCAGGGCATCGGCCCAGGGAAGAAGATACTGTAGACTGCACCAACCACCACTAGCTGTGAGATGAGGTTCTGACTTAGGAGGTAGGAAGGAGCCTCTTTCTGAGCTTGACCATTGGTCAACAGCATCCACCACATACACTTCCAAAATGACCATCTCCTGACCTCTGGGTATACCAAAGGTCAGACTAACTTCTGATATTTCTGGGCTAGGAGCTGAGAGTAGCTTCCAAAGAGAAAAATTTGTGGCCAACCCTCATAGAATCTACGCTTAGAATACTTGTAATGAGAATTTTCTCTTCTCTTTATGTAATATATAAGAAAACACTAAAACCAATTTTATTTTCTCAACTACCTCCTCCCCACCTCAACACTTCCATACCCTGAGCTCTACCTTTTAAGAACAGGGAAGTTCTGAATGGGAAAAGAAAATGGAGGGAGAAGAGGAAATTCTTAGGGAATTGTCTCTCCACCTCAATAGGGACATACCAACCAAGGAGGATAGTTGTGAAACTAGACAAAGGGGTAGGAGGAAATCAGATGAGGAGGAGGCTAGCCCTGGAGCCATCCATGGGTTGTTTACTTCTCATATAAAATATAACTCCCCCAAGCAGGAAGTTACTGCAAACAAGTATCAATAATGAATGAATCTCCTGTAATAAAATACTTACATAATTAGCACAAGTCAAGTGGCTGCATTATGTTAACCTTTTGCAACTCTGAGCTGGAAAATTTTGCTCCAGAAACCCTCAGAATGCTGTTTTCATTCTCAAGAGAGGGTGAGAACCAAGCGCTCACCCAGCCTTCCACTGTTATGATATGGTTTTCCATTTCTGAACCAGGACGTAAGTACTTCTGAAATATAACAGAAAACTCTCTTTGGTGAATTCAGAACAGTCATTAACATTCAGTTTTAAGTGAATGTTAACAGTAAATAAAGAAATCTCTTGATTGTAATAGTAGTAACAAAGCAATAATTACCCAGTAGGTGGTCATCAGTAATGATAAATGTATCATTATTACTGTGTGAGTCTGGGAACTCAGTTTTGGAAACTACTTCAGACTTTTTAGTAGCATGGCTGGTTACAAAGCATTTCTTAGCCTGCAAAAGCCATATAATTTTATACACAATTTAGGTGAAAATAAATTTAAATCTGTATATTACATTTTTAATTTCAAGTTAGTAATTAAAGTTGGTTCATTATATCTCCTCTGAAACCCTCAGTGCTCATCTCCATGGTTTGTTTGTACAATTTGTTTCTAAGACACCCAAGGTTACACAGTTCTAAAAGATGGAAAATTTAATTATTTGCCAACATTAAGAGTTTGCCGATGATATCATAATGTGTCTTGAAGAAGTTTGGGATGGTATTGCCTTTGGTCTGTTTAGCTGCGCTTTCACTTGGAAACCCTTAAGCTACATGACCGAAAGCCTTTTTTTTACTTAAAAAATTTCTCCCAACATTCTCTCTGCATATTCACTGGTTGCTGTATTTTCAGGGAAAAAAAAATCAATGACTCAGATTTCTATCACCTTCTTCCCTGGGATTTACTTTGCTAATATCTAATTTTATCTTTTGCTACCACTGAGTTAAAGTGTGCCGGCAGGAGAGAAGCTGAAGGCATTATGCTTATTGGGCAGTCAGAGAACACATGGTAGTTTAATAGTGCATTAGGTAATGGGATCAAGCTTGATGGCAAAGTAGAAATTTTTCAGATGAGTTGAGTGATGGGGGACAGTAAGACAGGGAAGACAGTAGGAAAGGGAAAAAGAAAAAGCGTTTATTTCCTTAGGAAATAAAATCCAATGTTCCTTCCACCAGTGTCAGCTGGGGAGATAGTAAATGTACATCTCTCTCATGACATGTCAACTACAATCTACAACCCCTCCCCCTACGCCCACTCCTTTGCTTCCCCTCCCCAAGCTTTAAAAGGTCCTGCTCTCCACACCCTCTCTGCATCCTCGGTTTTAATTACTTCTTAAACTGGTTGCTTGAAACAAAATAGCCAGTTGTAAAATAAAATAAGCCCTAGGCCTCATTTCTCATACTTAGTGGTAGTTGGAGTCTTCGTATGATTAAAGACTCTTTTGCAGAAATCCAACCAATTACTTGCTGTGGTTTCATCTTCCACAATCCTATTTCCTACTCCACTTTCTCCCTCTTCCCTTCTCCTTTTTTCTCCTCTCCCTTCTTTAGGAGTGACAATCAGAAAAGGCAAGCATCTTGCCTTGTTATTCATTATGATAGCAGCATCTTTGAGATGCATCTTTGCCAATTAAAACTCCATGTAGATGCCTTATCCTTTTGTTGTAGCGGCCTAGGTTATTCAGGAGCAGAGACAAAAGCCTGAAGTGATGTGATCTAAATGAGCTCCGGGGTTTTCCAGCTGGGACCACCTCCATTTCAAAGGACCCCCTCCTTCCCTATATAGGGAGGAGGTGGGTGGAGAGGGCGGGTACTTATGTATACACATGCAGAGAGACAGAGAGAGAGTGAGAAAGAGAAAAGAGAAAAGGGAGAGAGCCTAGTGGGCTTATTCCCTGTGCCAGTGTTTCTCTTTGATGCATATTCACAGGTGTGTTCAGGGATTGTGCATCCATGGGTCTGTGTGTAACCTCAGATATTTTGTGTGTCTTTGAATTTTATCTTGTTCAACTAATATTTGCTAAGTGACCACCAAGTTCACCAATTTCACCTTCCATTCTGGATATTATTACTTCATGGAAACGATGTGCACCTGTGTGTGCCTTTCTGTGTTTACAGGTTTGGGAGGACTTATAAGTGTTCTCTGTTACAATAAAGAAAGGCCAATAGCAACTGTTTCAGTTAGTCCCTGTGAACTAAGGGTAAGAAGGGTAAGAATCTTCTCTGCCACTTATCCAAATGCAAGCTTTCTTGTGAGAAAGATTTTCTCTGATTAAGGAAAACCAAGTCTCAGTTTCTCCTCCCACCATCACTATTTCTTTAAAAGGTGCTTGTTTGAAGTGTAAGAACTCACTGATTCCCATAGTCACTGGTGCATGAAGAACTCAAGGGATCACTGGGGCAGGAATACAGGTCCTTCAAAGTATGCTCTGTTTCCTTCCCAATTCCAGTTTAGAATATTTGGTTTGTGCTCTCGTACTTCTCTTGGACTGGGCCCTTGTTTATAAACAATATTTCAGAGAAGATTCAAAGATCCAGTCAGCCCCAGGATGCTCAGAGCCCTTTCTAATTTATCCTGTAACTTCCATCATGAATAAATCTTGAGTTTGCTCCTAGTCCCTGGTTTGCTCCATGCCATAGCTGGAGCAATAAAGGGAAAACCAGGGAGTCTGAGCCGGGCTGCAGAAAGCTTTTTAGGGTAGAAAGTGAGAGCTGAGGGCTATCAGCAATCGTTATCATTATGGCCATTATCATTGCTAATCTTTATTGTCAATCTACTTAAAATGGGTTAAACAAATGCTAGCTGGGGTTCTGGCCAACTGCATATAAAATAAAGACTAGACCAATTAAAGGCCAGATAAAATTTTAACAAAAGGACTAATGTTCCTCCAGAGAACTTGGTTCCCTCTCTGCTCATCACTAAGCTAAAATGCTTTTGATATCTTTTACTCTGGAGCTATTAAAGATTTCTAATGTATCTTGTAACAGGACAGTCCTAGCTCTTGTCCCATTCTCTGAGGAAAATGCTTTTAAAACTACCACGTATTAAATGACTACTGTGTGCCATGCACTTTGCATATATGATCTTATTTAATTCTCACAACACCCCTGTGGGCTACCTATCAATCTCCTCATTTTGCAAATGAAGAAACTGGGGCTTGGGGAGGTGAGGTATCTGAGCAAGATTTCACAGCTAGTCAGTGATTGAGGAGAAATTTGTACCCAGTTTCATCTGATTCTGAATCCCCAGTTCTTTCCAATATACCAGAATTCTTCTGCCCCTTCCAGTACTGCCAGTCTTCCAGTTTCTTTCTGGGCCATATGGGTCATCTTTTGCAGGGCATTTCTTGCCCTATTTGATGCAGAAATGCCAATGCCAGGGACACTTCCATCAGGGAGATGAGAGCAGTAAGATTTCTGCCTAAGACCTGAGAATGGGGTAAGAGGGAGTGGGAGAGAAGGATAGAGGCTGTTTTTCTGACCTGTAACTGTCATGAGTTCCTTAACATCCAAGCTGGGAGTGGGAGGAGAGGGCATATCTGGTGTTTCAGATTGTAATGAATTTTTATCGAGGCTTTTATTTTCCTTGCTGTCAATGCAAGGAAGGGGGTGGGGTTGAGGAAGCTGGATTGCTCAGTCCTTGGAGATGGGGCAGGTGTGGGAGAAGTAGGGGGTGTGGCTCTGTGTTGCCCCTTGCCCGCCTCTTAAGTCTATGAGGCTCTGCTCGAGCCCGCCCAGAGCCGAATCTAGGGCTCGATTACAGGCTGGGAGGCTTCCTCCCGACCTTGAACACAGTAGGATTCGCTGTGCTTTAGAACGATGCATCTCGTCAGCACCGCGGACAGTTCCCATCCCGGGTTTTGTTGTGGCCTGGTATCCCGCAGAGTTCACCGCCGGCTCGGAAACCGACTTAGTCCCAAGTGGAGGAAGCTGGGCCCAGGTCCGGCTGAGTGTGGGTTCGCTTCAACCAGTTGTTTAAATTTGTAGCTGGAAGCTCATATGCGCTGCTGTGCTGGCCTCCTGCTCTTGCTTCCAGGCGTCGCCTCTCCAGTTTGAGGAGGCCAGCTCGGTTTGTGGTTTTCCTCTGGGTCCCGCGTCTGGGCTCCTTTACCTGTCCTTGGCCTGGGTGAACCGCAGCCGCCCGGAACGGAGATAGGAGTGGAAATGCTCTCCTCCATGTGGTGATAGATCATGAAAATGGGTGACACCAGTTTAACCAATAAAACAATTTGAATCAATTAGCCGGCTGAGGAGAGTCCCGACGTGTAAAATGCACGTCAGTTCGAAGATGAAAGCATTGATTAACTCGGGTTCAACCAGCCTCCTCTCGCCGCCGCCGACTCCTCCCTGAGCCTGACAGTGTCCCAGGGGCCAGGACGGGGACTGGCAAGGACTCCACAAAGGATCAGCAGGAGACTTGTTCAAACTGAGGAGAAAACAAAGGGTCACAGAGACAGTGGGTGGCAGAAGGTTGCTCGCAGACTCAAAACATACCAACAGGCTGTGATTCTGCAGTCCGGCTCTGGTCTCAAGATTAACTGGGGGCATGTGTGAAGTCTTTGAACAACTGTTATCCACTTTTACCTTCCAAAAAAGTATAATTGGCCTGACCTTTTAAACAGGCACCCTAGACTCACAGTGGAAATAAAATACTGTACTATTCTTAGAATTGTGTAAAATTATTTAACCTAACACTACTCATTTCTCTTTACAATGAAACCTTTTTCTATTAAAGTTACATACCCTGTTTGTCCTGTAGGACGGGGGCACTGGGGAAGAAAGTTATAGGCTTGTATGCAGTAAGCCCAGAAGTAATTTGTAAATGTTTCTGTTTTAAAATTCAGGTAAGGAAGTGGCTACGGTGCCACCCAGATGTGGATTCACTCCTTAGGGTAACCTGGAATGGGAGGGAAGGCAAAGATTCGGCCCATTTCTCTTTTCAAATAAATCTGTTTATGAAGACACTCTTTTTTAAAAGATAGAGATCTGTAAGAGGAAGAGGAGCTTTGTGGGGTAACAACGGGAACTATACAATTAAAACTGAAGACCTCGTAGTGCTCCCTCCCCGGCAGCAACCAGATATTTCCCTGTGGTAGTTAGTGAGGTGATAGGACTTCTCCGTTCTTCCTGCTCTCAGTCGTAAAATCAGTCCCATTTCCAGGGTTCGTTTCCACATGGCTCAAGCTTTCTTTCTGGCAGACTGGGGACCGGGAACATTTCCCTTTGTGGGAGCCCCTGACCCCAGAGAGGAGGCAGAGAAGGGGAGAACAACCAGTTTAGCCCTGAAACCTTCTAAAGAGCACTGGGCCTTCAGCCTCGGAGAGAAGGGATTTTTGAATGGCAATGGCGCGCTTTTGGCCAATGGGCTGTGTAGGCAGCAAGTGTGAGTTTTCCTTATTTTTAGGATGGGAGGCTTTGGGGTATTGGCGGGGGAGCACTAGGTTGTTCTCAGTCCCTTAGGACAAAGCCCAATTTGTGCCTTGAATGTCTTTAGAAACTAGAAGATGGGTGAAAAATTCTTTCATTGCCCGTTGAAACTTATGCCCAAACGTTTCCATTTTCATGGCTCTGTAACTGTGTTTTCAGGATATTAATTTAAAATAGCCACAACTCCTGAGCAACAAGCCCCTCACGTTTCTGTTCAATTTACTTTCCTTGGGTTTATTAACCTTTGATGAAGTGTTAAGATTTCATGTTTTTGCTCTTGTATTTAGGAGTGGTGTGTTGTTGGTGCTATGACACAATCTGGGTGGGCTTTCAGCTTGGTAGAGGTTTTTCCATCATTTCCACAATGCTAAGACTGTTTCACTAGGCAGCAATTGAAAATTCAGCTATGGCAGTAAAGGAAAAACTTAAAGGATTTCCCAACCCCACCCCGAGCCGGCATCCTTCTTAGAACATACTCCAAATGAATGGTTTCTTTCCTTTCTGATAAACTAGCCAGTGGTCGTTTTTAGTCTTAACAGCTGGTCAGTTGGGAGGCACAATATTGACACTTCATTAATATACTAGGGTGTGCCTCATTTAGGGAAACTATGAGGAAATGTTTTCTTATCCTAGTCTTTATTTTAGTGGAGGGGAGCATGCTTCTACGTGTTTTCCTGATTAAATTTATTTATTTCTCCAGGAAAATTGGCAACTTGCTCAAGGACTGATCCATGTTAGGGACCTCCCTGCTTCCCCGCCCCACCCTTTCCTTGTGCAGAGGTAGCCTGTATGGATCTTGTAAAATGGGTTAGAGGACAATTCTGAATGCAGTTTGAAAATCGATGTGCACATGCACATATTGGGGTCCTCACCTAATGGTACACTCCACAAAATAGAGAAGGCTGCAGTGACTCTGCGTTGTGTCCTATAAAGCAAACATATGTGCCAAAGTCGGGGCACTCCAAGTTTTTAGATTGGGCACCCTATGTGGAAACTTCTCTCCGTTTTCTCATTTCATAGCGTTTTAAAGGAGTCACTGAAGCTAATTTATTCTCCGGCTGACTGTGGATTCTGTCTTCAGAGACACAGAGCAGCTTTGCATCGTGTACCAGAGGGATCATTCATGAAGGAGGGTGACTCAGAAATGAGGGGAGGAGACAATAACGGGCAGGGATACAGTTAATTTGGAGGCCTCCCTCTAGAATCCGGGGCCTCCAGGATCCAGGTCCCGGGATGCAGGCAGACTGCTCGCTTTCCACTCCTAAATCAGATCTGCGGCTCCAGCACCATTGCTGCAGTTTACTCAGGGATTGAGGAGGTTGTTGTCAGTTGCGAGTTGGTTAGGTTGGTAGCTTTCGTGCCTGCTGAGAAACGATCTCTCTATTGCTCACGCTGGCTTTCGCTCTCCCCCTCCCTCCCTGTAACATGCCAGCCCTTTAATGTGGAGTGTCAGGGAGATGGTGACGTCACCCTGCCCGCTGGGTGGCGTCCCCTCGGTCCCACACGAGTTCAGAGACAGAGAAAGGCTCTGTCAGACTGCGCTCCACTTGGGGCTCTCCTGCCCCAGGTTTCCGCGTGCCCACACTTTCTGCGGTGGAGAGGACGCCCCGCCGCAATTCAGGCCATCATTCTCCCCAGGCCGGGGTTAGAGCGCCATTCGCTCGGGCGAGAGCCCGGATCTTCGCGTGGAGCCCGCCGGAGTCCCACCCGCTGGATACGAGGACCCGCTTGGATGCTTCGCCTCCGAGCGCCCTCGGAAGATGGGCCGGCAGCCACACGCCTAAAGACACCCAGAGGTTACCAGGTATTGCCGGAACCGGCCGCCCCGATCCGGCACACAGCTTGCAGTGCACTATTTGAGATCCCCAGCGGTAGGATTTTCCGCGTTAGGTTGAGGGGCAGCAGTGGGCTTCCGTGGTGACTGGTTTGGGAGTCGGGAGAACTAAGTTGGGGGTGGGGGGTCTTTGGCTCTTGGGCAGGATAGGGAAGTTCTTCAGCTTCCTTTCTCAGTTCAACTAACTTTTAATTGTCTCTTCTCCCCTCCCCACCCCTCCAAAAAATAATGCCCCAGCCTAAACCTTAATTGTGTCTCTGCTCTGACGGGAGTTTCTGTGAGGGCTTGGGGTAAAAGTGAGGGGACGCTTCTGCCTGGTCTACTGCTCCTAAGGCTGCGAGTCCTTAATGCAGAGCCAGTTTCCCGCCCCGGCTGGCCAGTTGCGCGCCTTGCTGGGGAGAGAGAGTTGGAGTTATCCCAGGGTCTTATTAAGACAATATGAACCTTGTTTGGAAGGGAAAAGAGCATCGAAGGGCCACTTGGCGAACCTAGTGTTGGTTGTATCAGACTCGGCTGTCACTGAGCCTTGAACTGCCATGTAACGCCTTGTCCCCTGGAAATATTGTCTCTGATCCACCCGAAGTGACAATCCAGGCTTTCCTCT
This sequence comes from Mandrillus leucophaeus, assembly GCF_000951045.1. Taxonomy (NCBI): domain Eukaryota; kingdom Metazoa; phylum Chordata; class Mammalia; order Primates; family Cercopithecidae; genus Mandrillus; species Mandrillus leucophaeus. The sequence continues at coordinate 73,748 of NW_012109474.1, read as the reverse complement.
CCTTTGATCGCGTCGAGGTTTGTTCAAGCTTCCTGGAGGCCGCCGAATGTAATGAGAGCTGAGGATCCAGGGGGCAGCAGGGCAGAGGCTGCTCTATAGATGCCACAGGGGCCCAGAGAGAGGACACGGATAAGAAATTGTGTGAGGGAGTAAGATCGTGTACCCTCTGAAAGCACTGTAATAGGGAACTCGCTGTACGTGGCCAAAAGGGGCCATGCTATGGCCTCTGGCGATTTTTTAGGGCAAAGCATAGCCTTGGCCAATGCGCTTGAAATGTAGCTGTGGAAAGATCACTGTTTGTTCTCCTAGGGAGTGAGCCACTTTCCTTGTTTTCGCTTAGTGGCATTGTCGCAAACATTTCTTTCCGCTTCCTTTTTCTGGATTTTCAACTTACTGAATATTTTCCCTCACTGTGGCATTCTGTTGACTGGAGGTGAAGTTAGAAATTTTACCGCAGGCTCAACCTGGGATTTCGACTTTCAACACTCCCAAAGATTACCTAGTCCTCCGATTAGCTATATGGTGGGGCAGCTTTTCCCCATAAAGATATAGATATATCGAAATAAATTAGGGGAAAAAAGTCACAGAAGGTGGTACACATCAAGCTAAAAAAATTGACTTTTGAAATCTGCCAATGAAGATCCCCAAGAATTGTTCATTTCTGTGTACTGTTTCTGGGTTTAACACCCTTGCCTGTACTTACTTTCTTATCGTCATGGAAATGACAGGAAAACCGTTTTTAAATGATTACCATCTTCAATCATGTTTTTAAGCTACCTACCTATCTGAGACCAGAACCACTCAGTTCAGCAAGCAGGTTTTTAAAAAACTGAAACATCCTATTTTGGTGCAACTGTGTATACGACATTGTATATTTTTCACTTTTTCAAAAAAAATTATAATTACAGTAACAAAATATCTAATGGCAAGGATGAGGGAGAAGGGATTTCGTTTTGCTTTAATGACCTGAGTTTCAACCAATAATGAATTTCCCCAAGGAAACCACAGACACCATGAAAATAACTTTTTAAAGGGTTTTTGGGGTTACTTTTTAACCAAAATCAATCTATCTCCAAGCAAATGAGAATTATATCTCTTTAAATTTGAGTTTCTATGCCAAGTCCGTTTTCCATAACTTTTATAATCTGTACTAGTTACAACTGTCATTACTACCTAATTTCTAGCAGGCAAGCCATTTTATTCCAACAGCTTCTATAAATCCGGGATAAAGTCCTGGGTTTCTTAGGAATTCACTGCTTTTGAGCAAAATACATAGTTAATTCACTTTAAATGTTTAGAAGTGCAAATTCCTGCATTTCTAAAGGATGACCTTGAAGGAAATTAAGAGATGACTTTCTTGTGTTCAACACTTGGTCACTTTTTCCCGTAATAACCATGTCTTAGAAAGTTATTCTAATTCTTTGGTTAGCGACTCACCCCACCCCTCTATTTTAGTCTGAAAAGGCTCAAGTCAATGCTTTCTCCTTTCCCTTCCAGTGTCCAAGGCAGACCTGTAGGGCTCGGCCCGGGGTTCTGCGGCGGAGATGGCATCCAGTCCGCTGCCGGGGCCCAACGACATCCTGCTGGCGTCGCCGTCGAGCGCCTTCCAGCCCGACGCGCTGAGCCAGCCGCGGCCAGGGCACGCCAACCTCAAACCCAACCAGGTGGGCCAGGTGATCCTCTACGGCATTCCCATCGTGTCGTTGGTGATCGACGGGCAGGAGCGCCTGTGCCTGGCGCAGATCTCCAACACTCTGCTCAAGAACTTCAGCTACAACGAGATCCACAACCGCCGCGTGGCGCTGGGCATCACGTGTGTGCAGTGCACGCCGGTGCAACTGGAGATCCTGCGGCGTGCTGGGGCCATGCCCATCTCATCGCGCCGCTGCGGCATGATCACCAAACGCGAGGCCGAGCGTCTGTGCAAGTCGTTCCTGGGCGAAAACAGGCCGCCCAAGCTGCCAGACAATTTCGCCTTCGACGTGTCACACGAGTGCGCCTGGGGCTGCCGCGGCAGCTTCATCCCCGCGCGCTACAACAGCTCGCGCGCTAAGTGCATCAAATGCAGCTACTGCAACATGTACTTCTCGCCCAACAAGTTCATTTTCCACTCCCACCGCACGCCCGACGCCAAGTACACTCAGCCAGACGCAGCCAACTTCAACTCGTGGCGCCGTCATCTCAAGCTCACCGACAAGAGTCCCCAGGACGAGCTGGTCTTTGCCTGGGAGGACGTCAAGGCCATGTTCAACGGCGGCAGCCGCAAGCGCGCCCTGCCCCA